>NC_079294.1:24916503-25219533 GCF_023638135.1 Falco biarmicus | reverse complement strand
TGGGCTTTAACTACAGCACAGATACAACAGAACTTAGGGACATGAGCTGTTAAAAGATTACTCATAAAATGTCAGTAGGTCACCTAGAAGTTCATGGTGTCTGAAGATGAAAGAACTCATTCTGCATTATACATCTTTTACACACTTTCTAATGCATGAGTTAAGATTTTAAGCAACACTTTTATTCCAAAGTTACCCCTTTGGCATAGCTAAATTGTGAAGAGAAGAGAATGTTTTCCTGTTTTCCTTCCTATTCTTATCACCTCTGGTAGAAAAGCTGCTTGATCACTTGTGTCTTGAGTCTGCATGAATCTCACTGACTTTTCTTATTCCTTGTAAATCTGTTTAAATGACAGGTATGAATCGCTATAAAAGTGCTTTTGAAGGAACACAACTTCAGATGGGCAGACGATGTCGTATAGTTTCATTTCAGTAGCTTCAATGAAATAGTGCTGATTTAAAGGCATTAAACCTAGAAGTATAAGTTGATAGGTTTATCCCAGGTTATCAAGCAGAGCTATTGCTGAAATAGTTAACTGGCAATTATAGAAGCTTAAGATGGGAAAAACTAGAATTTAGTGAAAATAATGAAAAACACTGGTTTGGTATATGCAGCTCTAGGTATTCAGGAAAGCTGGATTTTATTTTTTTTTTTCCTGAAAGTAGCAGTAGATAATTAAAACTGTAAATACTTGCAAGAACTTTTGCACCAAAATACCACAGTCAAATTTGTTCAGTTGTTTCTTATCATCAAACCACTGCAAATATTTTCCAGGAGTTTGCAGGCCAAAATATTATTCGAAAGCAACAGATGTAGGGTTTGGGTTTTGGTATTTTTTGGGGGGGGTTGGGGGGTTCTTTTGCCATCAGCATCAGAGAATAATTCCTCTTATGAAAGACAGCTTCTAAGTCATGTGAGGCCATGAAATGTTCTTTTTCAACTCTCCAGCATTTTCAAACCTTAGGGGTTCTTGTCTCTGTCCCAGATACATAGATTTTTCTTAAAACTCATGATTTTAAGACTAATGCCAAAAATTTGCAGGGAAGGTGTGATTTTTACATATTTAAGCTGACAAGGCAAGTGAGATATGTTAGTAATAAGATACAATAGCAAAACATAAGTAGCGGTAATTATGTGCCTTTTCTGTGCAGATCATGATTGCTCTTGTCTGGGGTTATTTCCATTAGAGATCAAGCTGCAGGAATTGATTTATTCAACTGTTTCTTGGTTATGGTAGTTTCTGAGAAAGGTGGGAAACCTCTGGTCACTGCTATTTTGCCAGCTAAAGGGTGGTGTTATTCAGTGCCCTCAATATGATTAGTTGGCAAATGTTCAGGATTCTGAACACATTGTAAAATATACATTCAGAGTAATTCTAGCCATCTATATTTCCACACTGGAAAACAGAATATTTACTGCCCAATACCTTGAGCTGGGAATAGGTAAAGATTTGGAGCTGAGCTGACTTTGTCATTCAAGGATTAGTGTGGCAGCAAAAGGTTAAAGTCACTCTGAATTTCAGTCTAACACCTGACACTTTTCTTAACAATTAGTTTTAAAATCCATCATTTAATTATTAGCTTGAAGGACATCACAAATGAACACCATAGGTACCCCATTTACATGTTTAATTGGATTAGTCTCCTGACTTTCAGATTCTAGCAATTAATTTGCTGGGTATTTTTTTCCAGATAGCTAAATGATTAATCTTTTGTATTTCAGTGCATGGATTCACATCATACATTTTTACATTGAAAAATGAGTTGTTCTTCTTCAGTGCTATTCTGCTGTTGCAGTATGACCTGTTGTAGAGCAAACATTGCTTCCTGAAATAAGTAGGTGCTGCTACTTAACATAGCTGTGCTTTAAATTTTGGAAAAATTGGATTTACATCACCTGCAAATATTTTTCTTTTAATTATGAAACCAGATGAGAAAATCTAACGCCTAATGTTATGTTCATGTAAAGTCAATAAATAAACATTTCCTACTATGTTCAAATTTACTTACCTGTTTGATAATTAACATAGTTATTTGGGGAAAATAAGATGCAGTGACATGGTTGTCATGATCATCTGTTAAAAACACTAAAATCTAAGTTTTTCAAAAGGATTAGAAATGCATGGGTCCCATTAGACCTTTTTGGCCAGACATGTCTTTTATATGTTTGCAGTGTATCTATACAATAGACCCTCGTCCATTTGACTTCTAGGCATGAAAACAGTATAAATCTTAATAATAAAGATGTCAGATTAAAATGTGTTCAGAAATCTCCATTACTCAGACCTCTCTTCTCAACCATGCTATTTGTCAGCTTGGTTGCGTGTTTGGAAACTGGTACATAAGAGGCTGGTCATGCTTAGTTCAAGAGGGCCTTCAGGAACATGAAGGGCAAGGAAGCATATCTGACTCTTCTGTCCTTCCATCCAGTTCTCTAGTGCTCACCAGAGAAATTTCCTGATGTGCTGGCATTGTTTATTTTGCAATGTTTCTCCCTTGTTGCACATTAAAACACTGACAGTGGGTTTAACATAGAATCCAAAAGTCAGTTTTGAGTTCCTTTTCCCTTGAGAGTTACCTGTAATGGCTTTCCAGAGATATAATAAATAGTCCTGCTGATAATGTGCAAAAATGCTAGCTTGGGTCTATACTGGTTTGCTGACAGGTGTGAAATGTGAAGTTACCTTAGGCTCCACTCAACAAAGCGTTCATACATACGAACTATCAGTTAATTATAACAATTGCTCATGTATTTAAGATAGAGAAGCCTCATCCTGCAGAATAATGAGCATCCTCAGTCTCCATAGAAGTCAGTGAATCGTACAAGGGCTGAGCGTGTCTCACTTTAAGACACCTTGGGGAATTAGGCCATAATCAGTAAAATATGTTACTTGTAAGTCAGTGTCCTGAAAGAAGAACCCTTGAATGGCAAAGTAGTGATTTTACAGTTAGTTCCATAATGTGTTTCCTAACTTTTTTTTTTTTTTAATCCACTTTACCAGTATCTAAGGTATAACTATACAAATAACATCAGAGTAGACACATGACATTTATCCCTTCCCTGAGTTCAGTGTCATCTCATGCATTATGTGATAGCTGCTTGAAAGGTTTTGAAGGGTTACAGTTATACAACGATTTCCAAAATAATTACAGGTAATTTATTCAAAGTAACTGATGGTAAGCAGGTAACAGTGTGAGAAACATTTTTTCATGTTAGCCATTTCAAAAGCACAGCAACATTTAATATATTGTTCTACAAAACACATTTGCTATTTATTTTTGACTACTTCTGTTAATTACATGTCTACCCCCATTCTTGCAGGGTGACTTCTAAAAACTTGCAGGTTAAATTGAAACTTAACTGCATGACAGTATCAGGTACTATTTTTAACTAGAGGAACAGCACTAATGTCAGCTCCTGAAGAGTGTATGTCACCCCATCCATGAAGGTTATGAATTGATAAAGCCATTAGTTAGTGGCTGTTGTGTGGCTGCTACAGTAGTTCATTTCTAAGTTCATACTTATACTTCTGAAGGTCATTGTGTCAATTCTTGTGTGTTGGTATAGTTTTTCACTAATGACGCATAGCTAGGATATGCTTTATAGCCAAAATACTTCTCACGGGTTCACTGGAGGCTTTGTCTCCACCTCAGTTTCAGTTCTCCATGTCTCTTCCACTTGCTTAGGGAACTGGGTAATTAGATGAGTAAAACAAAAAAAATGAAATTAAACGTGTATTAGTAGCATGCATTTAACAGACTAAACACTTCTCTGGCATATGTTTCTCTGGTTGTATTTTTGCATTTGTTATTGCTGCTGAATAG
The DNA here is from genome assembly GCF_023638135.1 of Falco biarmicus. NCBI lineage: Eukaryota > Metazoa > Chordata > Aves > Falconiformes > Falconidae > Falco > Falco biarmicus. The sequence continues at coordinate 25,215,708 of NC_079294.1, read as the reverse complement.
GAGACAATAACCCTGGTAATGAGTTAAACAGATTGTTTTAATAGTGACAGAATGGAAGAAGATATAGAATGCAGGATACATAACATTAAAAATTGTCTCTTCTAAGATGCATTGAGGCTACAAGCTTTGCTAGCCAAACGCAGGATACATAACATTAAAAATTCGATCTTCTAAGACGCATTGAGGCTACAAGCTTTGCTAGCCAGATCTTAATCCTTTATTTAAAAAAAAACTTCAACATAAACCAAACATTAGATAGTCCCTCTGGCAAAAGGCCAAAGCTGAACTCTTAGAGGAATACAAAAAAATCCTGTTACACAGGTTTCACAGGGCTTTGGGCTTTAGCTCTTAATATATTGCAACTTTCCTTGGGGGAGGGTTCTGGTGCCCTTACCAACAGAAAATGTCTGTTTCTAAAAAGGATTGCAAAGGTTGTGATTCTCCACAATCATAAATGAACAAGATCATTCCCATAGGATATTTCATAGCAAAAGCCATGACAGCAAACCCAAGAGCAACGACATCAGAAAGCACAGTAATATTAATTTCTTATTGTAGGCATTACTATACTTTTCCAGTTGCACAAAAATAAGACAAGAAATACAAACCATGCCAATGGGATGTAGTGAAGGCTTTTCAATAATAATTTATATCATTGAGCACTCCTATTAGGATTAGTTGGCAGTATGCAAGTTCTTTCCTTTCTGTTGTTGCACAGGTAGCTGAACCTACCAGACCAAGTTCACTGGCCCACTCTTCTCCCAAGGGACACTAATAATTTCAGTTCACATAAATTAATCTGCTGGAAATTTCTTCTAAATGGAGACACTCACTGGATGATATAAAGCCTGCTGACCTGCTGCCTGCCCCTCACTCTGATGGAGATGGAGCTTATACCAGTAGGGGAGACGCAGCTGTGATGCTGAAAATGTCCTGGGCTGATCTTCCCAGCAGTGAAGTGTAGACCAACATTTTCAAGCTGCTTGAAGTCTTTTCTAGCTAGAGCAAGAAATATGTGAAAAATTGAGCTGTGAACACATTAACGGCACAGGAAGAAGTTGTGACCTCCTTGTCCTCTAAATGAGCATCTGTGGTCAAGCTCTAATTTTGCCAGTTGTAATTACATTTTCCACTATTTTCCATTTATCAAAATGAAAACCAATAGAAGCTGGACTAGAACTTTAGAAATCTGATTATTGTGGTTTATTGATAAAAATCGTAAGTAGTCATGTTTGCACTTAAAGCTTGTGAGTTCTGAAAATTGATTTAATAATTTTCTAATCAATTGCAATAAATGCTGGAGGATGGTTATCTAAGCATTTCAGAACATACCTATTTAAATGCAATAACTGTTCGTAAGCACAAAAGAGTAGAAAGCAGCTGTCAAATCCCTAAATTTTGTCTTTGCTGAAGCAGGAGTCCCCGTGACCCCTTCAACATCAGTAAAGCTGGATTCAGGCTAGGTAGAACATGAAAACCGTAGGCCGAGTGGCCTTTCACAGTTCTTGAATTGGCACTGATGGATGACACACATAAGATCTCATTAGCTTGCTTTAAAGAGTGGGTGAATAATTGGAATAAAACATTGCTTAATTTTTTGCCCTCAAAACAGCTTTCCAATGATGCATAAAAGTATGAATGGCTTCTTTTCCTGTAGTCTGTCTGTTCTTTCCTGCCATTCCTGTGCATTGGTGGTTTATAAACTCAGCCAAATCGTTAATGTTATTTAAAATTCACTAGGTATCAGAGGCCTCCATCAAAATTAAGTAGACATTGTGCAAGGATGTGCTGCATAGTAAGAAATGAGCCCTGCTTTGAAGAGTCATAGCTTCAGTGAAAGATGAAGCCATAGCCTCTTTGGCAACAAGGCAGAAAGATGGATGCCTAGGTCCTGATAATCAGTGGGAGCTTAGACAGTCAAGTGTCTTCATGGAGTTAGCCTTAAAGGCTCCTTGTTAAAATTCAGCATTATATGGGAAACAGTGAAGTGGATTCCAAGAAAGTTTGTGTGTTGATGTGGTGGTAAACTAGCTTGGGACCCCAAAGTAGCATTGCTCTGTTAACTCTCTAATAATGCTTGTTGGCTTGGGCACAGTGCCATGCTGATGCAGCTGTGTTGCTTCCAATTCCAGGGTTAGAACACTTGGCTTACAAGTTTGGGAGTCTTGTGTAATGTAGTTTAAACAACTCTGAAAGTCCATGCAAGAAGAAAAATAATAGCATTCAGTTCTTCAGGTCCAGATTAGTGTTTCTTCGGTATTTCCTTCATTGCTTCCTTCAGTAGTCAATTCTGTATATACATAATTCTGCTAGAATAATTCAAAAAGAAAAATCGGTCACAAATTAAATAATGTCTTTTTATTTAAAAGAAAAGATTACTGAAATCTGTATTCTTAAAGCTTCTACATTTTCTAGGTATGTGCAGCCTGTACTAAAGCTACAGGGGCAGAAAGTTACAAAAGACTTTAAAAGATAAAGAGAATGTCTCAGCTTGGAATTACTCCTGTATCAGCTGAAGGTAAGCAAAGGTAGTCTCCCTGCACCCTGTTCCAAGCAGGCAGTTTGCCTCATTTCCTCACAGGCAACATGAGGACTGGAGGAAGTTCAAAAGAGATTTACCAGGATCTCAGTAGTGCCCGTGGTCAAAATTGCAGGTAGACACATGAAAAAGCCATAAATCCTGGCAGAATGTATTTATGGCATCTTGCTACTGCGCTCTCTGCTTCCTGTGTGTCTTCCAAATCATGTATGTGGTAATGTGCTGACAAAACCAAGCTTTACTACCATCAGTGTTTGAGAATCAATATTGTTGCAGAAGAGCAAGCTGGGTTCCCCTGTAGCTCATGCATCATAACCCCGCTGACAGCTCAAGCTCTAATTCCGTACACTGTCCCCGGTGGCCAATAACGACAAGGGAAGGGCACAACTTGGTCAGAAATCAGCAGAAGGAATGAGCCTGTTGCATTGACAGATCAGAAATGTTAATTCTGACCTGAAAAGAGAAGCAGCGCGATGATGTGGCTAAGCCTTTTTAAAACAGATATTTTTTTTTTCTGTTATGAATTGCCTTTCACAAACAGTGCATTTGTTTACTTGCTGATGAGATTGTAACCTGAATTAATATTACTCTAGCCTTTGCTGGGTGCAAGGATGTAAATAACTAGTAGCAACAATGTGAACCACTTGCATTCCCAGAGCACAAACAGTAACAATTTATCAAGAGAATCAGTGACCTTCACCATTTCAAACCTAGCCCTGTTCTGTTCTGAGAGTAGTATTTTGACATCTGCATTACTGCCTGTCTGATGTACGAATGATGTGGACTCCCCCTGCAGTCACCAAAGTTTGGTTCCTAGGCTACTGTCGGAGCTGGCGCTTTGACCGCCTCAGGAGACAGGCGATGGTTTCATGTGGGCACAGAGCTCGATCTCCCCCCCTATTCCTGCTCCCACCTCCCACAACTGAGTTGCACTGGCAAGAAGAGGAGTAACTTGCAGGGAGGTGGTGTGAGATGGGGAATCCTGTGCTGAGTGATGGGAAAATGGAGGGCTTTGGGCAATACAGCCAGCCACTAAGCACCATGCAGCTATTCTCTCACTCCATACACACACGACACCCTGCAGGATAGGAAGGAGAATCAGAAAAAGGTAAAAATCATGGGTTGAAATAAGAACAGTTTAATTGTTAAAATAAAATATAACAACAAGTGTATTGAAAAGAAGAAAGAAAGAGAGGAATAAAACCCAAAAGGAAAAAAACTCCAAGTGATGCACAATACAGTTGGTCACCACCCATTGACTGCTGCCCAGCCAGTCCCTGAGCAGCAATCAGCAGCCCCCAGCCAACTCCTCCCAGTTTATATACTAAGCATAGCATCCTATGATGTGGAATATCCCTCTGGCTAGTTCAGGTCAGCTGTCCTGGCTCTGCTCCCTCACAGCTTCTTGCGCATCTGCTTGCTGGCAGAGCATAGGAAGCTTGAAAAGTCCTTGATTTAAAGTACTACTTAGCAAAAACTAAAACATCGGTGTGTTATCAACATTGTTCTCATACTAAATCCAAAACACAGCACTGTATCAGCTACTAAGAAGAAAATTAACTCTACCCCAGCTAAAACCAGGACATACAGCATCAAACATGTGATGTATTTTCAGCATTTATACCCCTCTATCTGCCTAGGTATTTTTTTGTTGTGCACTCTCCTGAAAGAGTGTTATACTTCCCATGTGTTTATTCTGGTTCTATTTCACATACACTGTCTCTGTTTCATGTTAGAATGGCTTGAAAATTAGTTTGCAATTGGCTTCTGTGAATCGTTGCAATTATGCTGCACACATGACATCATTCCTTGGCTGGAGAAATTTCAGCAGCATTGTGCAAGGAAATGCTTTCCCTTTTACTAAATTCATCAGTCACTCAAAGCCTGGAATTACATAGGATACTAGAGAAAAAAAAAAAAAAAGAACAAAAAAAAACCCCACAACAAAAAACCACCATAAAAATCTCCCTTTGTGCTTCTACATAGCATTTAATTAATGATTTCTCCACAACAGACTTGCTGTGTGGCAGCTGCAACAGCTCACCTGCACCTGTAACCTAAGGTGTACAGAAAAATACTGCTTATTTCATGCTTATAGACTTGATTCAGAAGGCTTGTTTCTTCACATTGCTAACTCTAGCCAACAGGATTAAAGAAATCTTGGATAGGACCAGTGTCCCTGCTACACTCTGCAGTCCCTGGAGGCCCACAAAAGACATGCAGTTTGGAAAGAAAGGGACACTGAAAAACACAAGAGCATAACAGATCAGAAGGCTGGAAACAGCTGCAGAGACTGGGGATTTTATATCGAGCAGAAATAACAGTCTTTTGCCTTAATACCATAAAACTTAGTTCCAGAAGTAAGAAACAGGACACTCACTGATACAGGTTTCCTTCCTTATGCATTAGAGTTGGGCTATGACCAAAGGTTGGACTACAAGGTTGTAAATTAGGTGTGTTCTTCCTATTTCTATCAGCATTTGATGGCAATATTTTTACAAATAATATAGAAAAAAAATGTTTTACTAATGTGAAAATCCTTTGAATGAGGTAACGTGTACACAGAACAGTGAAACAACTTATTAGGTATATGGAGGAAGCTGTGTGTCTAAATGATTTGCCACAGACACACGTGACCCAGCGCAGGGCTGAAATAAGAGGAAAGTCACTGGGATATTTCTACCCACTTTTTAATGTGTTCTCCCAGCCTTCACTTTTTAGATCTAGCTGGAAACTGCAACATTAAAATTAGGAGAAAGGACAGCAGGGTAAACAAAAAGTATGACTGTAGAATCTGTTAAGATACTTCTGTTATAAGATTTTCATCTTGGTGGCATGGGTAGAGAGGATCAGGCCAGAGGGAGGCTTGTTTGCACTGCAGAGAATATCTAATCATGACTTGGGCATTGCTATGCCCTTGAATCCTATCTGCACATGAAACCCTTACCTGATGGTGCTTCAGCTGGAGTTTGCTTTTCTCATGGAAATACAGCCTACATCTCTAGTGAGCATGAAATGAACTATCCACTGCTAATCCAGGCACTTTCTGTAGCCCTGATGCTATTCTGTTGTGTGGTTGCTTTACCTGAGATAAGGTTAGCTTAGTGGAACAAGATTCCTTCAATATTGAGGTGATGCTGGAGTCCCAACAAAGCATTTTTAAGGCTTTGCCTGCTGTTCCTAACTGGAGAACTGGTTTTTTTGAGGTTAATCAGGTATTAATTTGCTTTGGCAGCCTTCAGAAGTAATTCCTGATATGATTCAGTATTTCATAGGCAGATACATTTAATAACTGCATAATAATAAAAAGTATATAATGAACATAAGTAACTAAATTATTCAGAAATCTTAACTCTTACTGAGTTCAATGTTTAGCCAAATTTCTGGGTTCAGGCCTACCGCAACATGTAATCCCTCAGGAAAATTCTGAAAGAAGCTTGCAAAAATACTTTGGGGAAATTATTTATGTGTATTTGGCTTGCACCCCACGTAGTGACATTGACGGAGTTGTTCAGGGGTAAAAGAAGAGCTTGGATTGACCAGCATTGTCTGGAACCAGACTTTATTATTCAGACTCGAGATCTGGAGACCCAAAGAGGACAAACTCACTTGTCAGCAGGAGGATTAACTGCCAAGGTTGAATTCACTTGAAGAGCTGTGTGAGAAGTCATCTTGATAAAAGCCATAATAATGAATGGTATTCTTTAATGATAATGTTTTGAATCATTATTCAGAGAGCCTATCCTGTGGGGTCTTTTTGTGTGTAAAACCTTTTAAATGTTTTCAGCTAATCTTTGTTTTTAAAAAGAACCCTACTTACTGTTCTGCTGTGCGTATTAAGTTTGATCAATGCTTTCTTTGTGTCTGAAAAGTAGAAAGTGTCTTTTTCTTTGTCATTTTATTATTGTAATCTGCTGCACTGTTAGAATTTAATACCAAAGAGTAGCATGTTATAACTTTTTGTATTTAAAGTGACACAACCATTGGTTATTTTTTTTCCATGAGTTAATTTTTTGCTGGTGGAAAGTGTTAGACTGGCAGCACCAGACATTACAAGTCCAGTCTTACCCAGTTTGCCCCTCTGTACTTCTAAGACCCAGATAAATAATTGAAAATGCAGGCAACAGAGCACTCAACTTGTCTAAACTGAAGTCCATTATTCACAGCCTCACCAAAGGAGGCTGTGGTGAACAATGGATTGGGAAAGGGATTTCCAGAACCCTGCTTAGTGTTCATCAAATAATATTCAATCTAAATGCCCATGTTGTGCAAGTGAATAGTGGCTTTCTGTTGTTACATTGTGTGCTTTACATTTTGTTTTCTTCCCAGAAAAGACTTAGAGTGAGGTCATGCTATATGTGCATTTAAGAGTAAGCCCTGTTAGATAACTGCCAGTGAGGTAGATTCCCAAAAGAGGTCTGGCTAGGCATCACAACAGGAAACACAGATGGCACAAAAATCATCGCAGCTTATCCTGTGTTTACAAAAACCTTCCTTAGCCATGGTCCGCACATGTAGCTGCAGATAAGGGAGAGTTTCTAGCAGGGTCCTCAGGGCAGTTTCTTGCCCATGTGCTGTTCAGCACTGTAGGAAATGACCTCAGAGGAGTAAACAATGACTGGTAGAAGTGTATAAATGGTACAGGAATGTGGGGAATGATACTTTAGATGATGTTTCAAAACCACAGAAAGATGTGGATGGCTTGGTAAGCTGGAAACTGGGAGATATATTCCTCAACATGGTCAAACATAAATGTATGTGTTCAGAGGTGAAACTAATAATCAGTCTATGTCTGGGGAGTAGTGTAGCCTGGCCTGGGAAGCAATGACAGTGGAAGGAGCAAGACAGGCCCCTGGGTTTTAACCAGCTGGAAGACAAACTTCCCTGTGATGGTGCGACTGAAAGGCCTACTCTAATTCTTGGACTAATAACCAGGTTAGGAGGTGGGTTTGTTATGCTGTCAGTGATAGACTTGCTACAGAACTGCATCCACAGTCCAAAAAGAACAACACTTAAAAGTTGCAGGAAAAATTAAAAGATTGGAAAATATTCCTTATAATGCAAGTCTCTCTCTGCTTACCTTATTAAAGACAGGATTTCAGCAATGACTTCACAGTCAATATGTATCTATGTGGGAAATATAATGAAGAGCTTAATGAAGCCTATTGGTTCATTCTGGAAATATTTAGTTTATTTTTGTGTTCTGTTTCTTTTCACAATGGTAATAATTAACCATTGAAGGAGTGTTCTATAAATTGTGAATTCTACATCTGTAGAAAATTTTCAAATCAAATCTAGTTGTTTCACCTTTAAAACATTGCTCTACTTCAAAGAGGATTTAATTAGAGAAGTCATTACTCTGATTTGTCCAGCTCTTGTGGCTCTGCAATTAAAGGAGACTCTGCTGATTTTGCTAAGGGTAAAAAAACTGCTTAAAAGGTGAAAGGATGGAGGTGAAATTGAAAAGAGGGAGAATTTATATTAGATTAAATGGAAATTTTTATTTTACCATTAGATTCAAAATTGGGTAACAGCTTCTTCATTCCTAACTGCTAGATTATTAACATATTTCTATTTTAGCTAAGTTTAGTCAACTTGTTCATATGAATTTTTCATACAAGTGTCTAGATATCCTGTTAAATTGATCCCTGACCTCTGGTAATTTTTGTTGTCCCTCTTGAAATATTTCTCAGTAACTTTCCGTACTGAAATTCCCAGAAATGAATGAAACATTCCATACACATCCCTGTTTGATGGCATAATGCCTCCAGTTACACAAACAAAAAAAGCCTAGTTGATGACTCTAATTAGCTGTTAAACAGTCCACTTCAGTTCTTTTTCTAATCTTCATGCTGTGCTCCTGCTGTTTCTTATACTCAGTTTTCATGGAAAATACAGCGTTATCCACTTACTCCTGCATAACTGTATACAGACTTTAATCAAATTGACATTATGCACCAAAATTGCATCCATTTTAGTTGAACAAATCCAACCATTAACCATTTGCTGAAGGCTACATTTCCACGCACCCAGTCCAAATCTGGTGGTTTCTTGGTACTATTTAATGTAACTAAGAACTGCAAAACGAAAACAAGCTTCCACAATTCTCAAGTAATTCTTGAACCAGTCCAGGTCTAGTTTAAATCAGTGGAAGTTTTGCTGTTATCTTCAGTAAAAGGAGGTTGATTCCTTTTGGTACAAGATGAAAAGACATTGTGTACAGGGTTTGACACATCTCTCACTCACGGCAAACAAGTAGAAACTGTGCAATAGGATGTAGAGAGCTTTGTGGCAGGTGCTGGAGGCCGCGATGCCTGTGAAGGACCTTGAAGGCTAAAGAAGAAAAAATAAGATAAGGTTGGCTGAATGCCTGGAAGAAAAACGGGATATGAAGCGAGGCTGGAGCGGATGCGCGATGCCACGTCAGCAGCTGGCTGAGAACGTGAAAATCACAGAGATAAGAAAGAAGAGAGAAAAAAAAAAATGCAACAAGTTCTGTGTGTTTGTAACTTAGTAATTAACTAATTATATGTAGCTGAGAAGTGTGTGAACAGTATTGATTAACCAATGATATTTTAGTACATTGCATGTGATTAACAAAGGAGGTTATATAAGCATGGGTTTAAGACTAATAAAGGGTCTTCTGGTCAAATTCAGGAGTCCGTACCTCAATCTCCTCATATAACCACAAAAAAAAAACCAGTTACAATACTGTAAATTCCAGAAAAAAACATACTGCAAGTTCACTTTCAAGAATATACTGTTTAAGAAAATCTTAGAATGAACATTTACTGTTCTGATGGTTTAGTTAGGGTGAAAGATTATCATGGGTTGCGGTATAAGGTGAGGTTTTTCTGCCTTTTAGACAGAGCAGAGAGAGCTAGTAAAATCAATAATATTCTTAGTGTGGATAGGCGTGAGTGTCCAGTATCCCAAATACTGTGTTCAGATTTGGGCTACTCACTGCAAGAAAGACACTGAGGTGCTGGACCACGTCTGAAGAGCACTGAAGCTGGTGAAGGGTCTGGAGCACAAGTCTTATGAGGAGCAGCTGAGGGAACTGGGGTCATTTAGTCTGGAGAAAAGGAGGCTCAGGAGGGATGTTATTACTCCCTACAACCACCTGAAAGGAGGCTGCAGTGAGGTGGGTGTTGGTCTCTTTTCCTAAGTAACAAGCAATAGGATGAGAGGAAATGGCTTCAATTTCCACCAGGGGAGGTTTGGATTTAATATTAGGGAAAAAATATTCACTGAAAGGGTTATCAAGCATTGGAACAGGCTGCCCAGGGAAGTGGTTGAGTCACCATCCCTGGAGATATTTAAAAGACATGTAGATGTGGCACTTAGTAATATGGTTTAGTGGTGAAGCTGGCAGTGTTAGGTTTGTGGTTGGGCTCAATGGTCTGAAGTGTCTTTTCCAATCTAAATGATTCTATGACTCCATGATTCTATGAAGTGAATTATTTGTGGCAAGTTTTTTCACTCTGAATGTCAGTTGGTTCTGCATACAACTATGTTCTGCAAGAATTTTTCTTTTCCTTCATCTGATAAAATAGTCTTCCACAGCTGTTCAATCAGGGATTTACACTGCAAGCCAGAAAAGCACATCAGCACATTTAGAGACAATTTGTTTTGTGCTGTCAACGGAAATGACATGTACACATGTAAATTAAATGCCTGTATTTCCAGATCAGAGCCTTAAGAACAACATACAGAAAAGCCTCTCCTCCGTGACTATGCATTTATTTGACATACAGTAACTTAGTCCAGGCCTTTGAACACCCAGGTATTTCACTCCCTGCCCCGAGAGCAAGTGTAAGGCCAAACTTAGAGTACATACTGAAGAAGAGTTATTTCCTGTTTGCTAATTCTGCTTATGAAGGATAAAATTTTTTAAATTGTGTGGGTGATAGAGTTTGAAATCCTCTGGCTTCCAATGAGAAAAATTACCAGAAGGACTGCCTGAGTTTTAGCCGTCCTACTGCCTCCAAGGAGTCCACTGAGGCAAGCAATATGCTTATTTAGCTCCTGGGGAAAGCTGGCCAGCTGAGAACAGGATCCCAAATCTGAGCATGGAGGCATCTAAAGCAGCCAGCAGAAAGGGGCAATGCCTTAAGGTTTGCCTGCCCTATGGTAGCAGACAGTACTGTCAAGAAAAAGCCAGGAACAGAGCTGCTGCTCCCTCTTCTTCTTCCTCAGCTGTTTTCTCCTGGACCCAGCACAGTTGAGACCATGTGCTGGGACAAGTCCCATATTCCTTTCTCTCATGCTCCAGAAAGACGCTGACCCAGCATTTTAAATGTCTTTATTTTGGATTTAGGAGATTAGAGATGCACACTGGGGAGATAACAGAAATCCTTTTGAGGATCTGTTTGAAAACAGGACTAAGCTCAAAGCAGTGATGAACCAAAGCATCTTATCTGAGGTGTTCCCTTCCTTGCAAAGAATCTTATAGGACCTATACTTGGTAAGGGAGACATGCCTCAGATTCAAATGTAATGAAACTTGGAAAAAGGAAATGTTGTGACCTGATTGAAGATCTTACCGCTTTCCCATTGAAACATGATTTAATCCTTTCCAACTTTCACTTAGAGATTTCCAGCAAAGTTGTTAGCAGTTATGCCTGAGTAAGCAGTCTGTGTGAGTGTATATCCAGATCTTTCTTTCAGCTCTTCCTTCCCAGCATTCTTCAACACTGTATGCAGATTGCTGAGTTTTCTAAAAGCATAGAAATAATTGCCTTGTGCCACATGTGCTTATAATCCCTGATTTAAGGTTTCTTCACAGGAACAAATTTTTTAACCTGTCAAGGAAAATAAATAAATAAAGCTGTTAATGAACACCTGGCAAGCACCTGGTGAAAGCTGATGCATTAAAAATAGCCATTTATTGATATTCTATTAAATGAAACAAAAGAAGGTACTCTCCTGTTACAGTGCATTATTTCATAAGATTTAGTTCTATCCAAATGTTTATAATGAAGTAAATTATAAACCCTGTTAATAGACCCAACCTTCCAGCTTCCACAGAAAATAGCTCAGCTCATTCTTTTTGTGCATTTTGTCATTTGAAAAAGGAGAGAACTTCAAAAAGCTATGGTTTGTCTTGCAGAATAAATCCCACTCTTAAGATTTAAGGGGATTGTGTCATTCCCTAGCATTTCATCACCTTTAACATATCGTGAAAACGTTTCTCGGCACTTTTCTAACCCTTATTTTTCCTAATCAGGGAAATGCTTCTGCTGAGAATTATAAACTCTCCTGCTGAGAATGTGATCATACACAATGGTGCTAAGCAACTGAATGCATGCAGAAGTGGTCAAGGCAGCATGTAATTGGAAGTGCATGCATCTGCTTACAAGATTTTGCTGCAAGGTACAGTTCTTTAAATTTTTCTGGCACTTAAGATGTCCATTTATAATAACAAGCTTTTTATAATATGAAATCATTCAATTGTTCCTAAGATTTACTGCGAAAGCTTTAGGGTGCAGCTAATGAGTTGCTCCTGGCCCCAAAATCACATTTTTAATTAGTTGACTGAACTAAGATATTCACATTGTTGTTTCTCATCTTTTGTGCTGCCTATTTGCCGCAAGAAACAAAGCGTTCTCTTGGGTCCAACAAAGCCTGCATACCCTGCTGCTTGCTGTCACCAGGCCTAGCTGTGAAGAGGTTAAATATGTTCCTCTTTAGGCCAGTTCCGTGCCTACCGACTTCTGCATCTTTTCATATGTGAAGAGAAGTGTGTAGCCATTTCCTGGAATGCTTCCTGTCCCGTCCTGTGCCCCCTGGGAGGGTTTGAAGTGACATGCTCCACAGCAGCACATGGCACAGAGGCAGACCACATTCACACCCAGAAAAAAGCATCAGATCCACAGGTGTTCATAGCCACACAGGGGTCAGCCCTGTCTGGTTTTGCCAGTCAACTAACTTCACTGTCTTCTGCTTAGAAAAGAAGTGAACCATGGAGTTAAGGACCTTTTACAGATTATAATTTGCCTCCAGGCACAGAGCCTAAGAATTGTGAAATCAAGCACATCATCGGGTCTCAGCAGCCTTGGAGAAACATAGAGGAGGAAATCAAGCATTTCAGTGATGTCATTTGTACCCCATGATGGATGGTGGATATAAAATCAGAGGCTTCAGTAAAACTGTACACAATTAGATGCATGAGAGTCACCGGTATTATGTGTATTTGACATGCAGCACACAGCATCCATGGGCACTGTAAAGGATGTCATATTTCAAATATCCTATTCAGATTCTCTAATAGGCCCATTTTCATAACAAAACTCTGTCTAATAGGCATTTCCCTCCCCCCCACCCCCCACCCCCACTCTCTTAGTAGTATGAAGAATTATAGCGCAACTGTGAAAGAATATTGCATTTTTGCATATTTTGGTCAAAGTAATAAACTAAATCAATTATTCCAAAATGTTCTGAGCAGAACCTAATTTTATTACCCACTTGTCAAGTACATCAATCAGATGTGATATTTTTTGGAACCTATTTTCCTTTCTGGTTAGCTGTTTTGCAATTACCCATACTTTAAAGAACACATTTCTGTACTGAAGAATGGTTATGTGTGCTATGGCTAATGTGTTTCTGTCAGCAAAGAGGAATTATCTTATTTTGGCCTGTTATTCAAATTTAACATACAAATTCCTTAGGTTTTAGCATATTTTGTAAAGAAAGGACACATGGCAATTTACTGTACTAAGGCTTGTGCTGTTATGCCAAGCTAGGCTGGATTTGTTTCCTTGTACTTTATAAGACTCAGACTTGTCTCAGAGACATTTCTAAAGCAGAAAACCACAATGGACACTTCATTATATTGCCATATGAAATTTAAATAAAATTGAAATGCATAGCTCAAGCAAGACATCTAAATATATAAAAAAATAAATCAATAAATCATATTTCTCCTCTAACTATACTAATTACTTAAGACTTTTTCTATCATAGGAAACAAATCCATTGCTCCTCTTATGGGTACATGACTTACAAAATTTGTAATGAATAACATAGGCTTTTAATGCTAGGTCCTTCAGAAAACCACTCTAATTGAAGTCAGCAGTGGCAGTAAACTGCTTTCATCTAATAAACATTGAGAACTTGGAAATGGCTTTTATTTCCCTGCTTCCCTCTTCTCCTAGGATTTCTGATAGGCAAGCTTTTACTTCACAGAGATTGACACAATTGGCAGAAAAGACCAGGTTTTGACTAAGCCGTAGAGACCTGTGCAATATCTCCAGATTAATGGTAAAAATCCATATGAATACCTCAGTTTCAGAATCCTTATCTTGGGATGAGTGTCACATGTCTCAGTCTTTGCCATCTTCAGAGAAAATAGGATATGTAATATTAAAAATGGCAGGCCAGCTCAGAATCTTGGATGAATAACAAATAAAAAGCAACTTACATTTCCATGAATGTTCTCTGATCATCACTTTACAATATTCCTGTGGAAGTTGCACTGATACACAGCAAGATTGAGTCTCGTAAATCACGTAACTGTTGGGCTGATGCTGATCAGAATAAGCAAAACTGAAAGCTGCACCCCTGCCACTGTTCTGCAGCACCTCTGGGTGCCTCTCGGAAGAAGGGAACTTGCTGCAGCTGTGAGGAGCAGATAGCCTGGCACTTGCTACTCCCCCCCACCCTCCTGCCCCAGCTGACAGTACCTGTAATACTGCACAAAAAGCCTGATATCTCACAACGAGTTCTAGGAATACCAGTTCTAGATCTGACTGTGGGGGAGCTGAATCAATTAGTACGCAGAGAAACCCTTGCTGTTGACAAACTGTTGTCAGTGCTTAGGCTGACTTGGGCTCTTTCCCACCACCCAGAACAAACATGCAGGGTGCAGTGCTGAGCAGTGCGCAAAGATACCAGACACCCAAATTCCTGGATGTACAAGTTGAGGGTTTGAGTTCTGTCTGATTCACAACAGAGTTTTTCTTTCAGGCAGTATCATACACCAGAGTACTGCAGTTAGAAATTTCCTAAGGCAGCTTGGGATGCAGATTAGCTTTTAGAAAAGTAATGCAGTGACTGATCAAAATGTGTGAGCTGACTGTGCAGTGAAAGAATGGAACATCCTTAGCTTCATCCAGTATGGGGACATGTGCCCTGTGAAGCTGTTATACTTTCACTCTCCCTTTCTCACCTTTTCTTCCTTATGTTGACTTTTCAGGCTCTTACAGCTTCTTGAGGGTGGTATGACCCAACACAGCACCTCAGAAGTGGCAGCTAACCACCATGTAGAGTGCCTGTATGAGAAGAGAAAGCTGGGAGCAGACCATGGATTTACTTGGGATAATGCTGAAAACGGTTATTCACGAGAAGGGCTGTGCTTAGAAGTGACATAATGAACAGAGACGGATGCCTGACTCTCAAAAATGCATATTGTTTTTTACTGTGATATTGTCTAGTGTAATAAATGACTTTGTATGAGTTGTTCTGCTGCTAATGAAACCTTGTGGGACTAACCCCAGTAAATAGAATCCTCCTTAGAAAAACAGCCACCACCAAATCACAGCAAATGTTCCCATCTGGTTTTAGTAAACCTTAACTCTTTGAGCTGTCCTTTATCAAACGTAGCTTGTGGTCTCTTGCCTCGAGTCTAGCTAACATCAGTACTGGAGGACTATCATTTGCTCTGAAAAGGTTTGTGCAGGGATATAATAGTGGAGTCTGAACTTTTCATCACAGGGATTCTGTTCCTGATCAGGCCTAAATAAGTCAGGAAAGAAAGTTAATCCAGCTCAGGAGGCTGGAAGGTGATCTTGGTGATCTAGTAGCTGTCTGATAGATACATGTACATCACTGCAGTAGCAGTATCTGATACTCCTTACAGGAGCAAAGCCAAGAACTGGATGGACCTTGTCTATCTGTTTATTTAGATTTTTGTTTCTGCTACATGGATTCGTGTCTGCCTGTCTTATTCTTAGGATTCATTCAGGGATAGCTCTTCCTTTCCATCCAATTTAGAGATAGAGTCAAGGCACAGACACATTTGCGTCAAAGCAGGAAGTGAAGTTTACCCTGGTGCTCCCATGGTATAGCTTGAAAAGCCTTCTACCTCTAGTTACAAATACATCTTTATGTAAATAAAATGATCATATTCACAGTTATTTATCTAACTATGTAGTCACAGAAGAGGAATCAGAACCAAAACGATAACCCAGGGGAAAAAAATTACCTCTTTTGTATTACTAAAGGACAAATTGGATTGTTAACCAGATACATATAACTTTTAGTTCAACAGAAGCAAGCAAGTCAAAAAGTTGACATTTTGTGTGCCTGCTGCTTTCATAAAGCTGTACAGTTACATTTGCATCAGATAAAGCTTCACATCTTTCCCTTTGGTAGGAACTGGAGGTGCAAACCAAATGAAATGCATCTATCTGAACATCCAACATTTCAAGTGCTAAGTGAAAAATAGAAGCTCCCTATCCCCACCTGTTCCGCTTGCCTTAACTTTCTTTTGTTGTTGTCTATCTTTCTTTCAGCTCTCTTTAATTCATAGACTCTGGTATGAAAGGTTCCTGTGAAATTCATCAGCTTTGAGTTATCTGTGCTCTTGATGGTTTTCCCAGTTCAACTTTCCTGATACCCACCTTCATGTATACGGATTTAAAGGATTTAAAAGCACTTTACAGCCTATCAGCTAAATCCTAGATGATAGATATCTTTCATCCTGGGAGGGCATCTCATCATTCGATTTGTATCCCTGCACATGACCTAGAGAGAATGCTGCCACTGTCGGGGCTGGGGTGGGGGGGGGTGGGGAGGGCAGGAAATCCACGCGCTTTCTATTCACATCCATTGTTAGCTGCAGAGCTGCTGCTTTGCAGCAAAAAAATAGTAACTGTCCTGAGAATGCATTTTAGCAGCTGTCATTCTCAGAGCCTTCCTCATACATAAGCCATGCTGTTCATTTGTGTTTTGCTGCCCTTTCTTTCCTTTCATTCTATGCAAAGAAATAAATTGTCCCTTTTTGTACAAGCATGATTTAACATGTCCATTTCTTGTGCTGGGGGGGATACCAGGGAGAAAGGAGGTCGAAAAAGCCAGAATTTTTTTAAGGCCAGGACCTGACAGTATATCCTATTACAAGTATATGCAACTGTTTGGGCATACATGCTGAAACCTGCACGTGTGATGGAGCTTAGGTTCCAGATGATTCATTTTTCTTACACAAATCTTGATCTGAAACAGGTGCAAAGACATTTTGCTATAAGTAACTATGCACATACAACACAAGCAGAATTGCTTTATTTTAATGCAGTTACAATTACTTTAATAGGAGAAAATTATTCCATTGTATTCCATGTCCACATACTTGGAAAACCACAAAATAATATTTTAGATTCCTGCAAAAGCTTTGAAATAATAACTTCAGTGTAAAAAAAAAACCAGATAAACCTCATTGTCTAGGAATTTCTCTGCCAAAAGGCCCTACTAAACAATAATCATTGGAGCCAGCTGAGACTGGGGCTGTGAAACACCTCTCTACTTTTTAAGATATAATGTTGCTTCAGGAGTATCTTAATTTTCACTCCAAATCTTGGCAGATCAATTTCATCTTCCATCCTCCCTAAGGGAGGGCTGAAGTTTGCTTCCAAAGAGATCTTGGAAATGGAGATGGTATCGCAGCCTGAAGTCTGTGGAATGGGTTTTGATTCACATTTTATGAACACATGAATATAGAAACTTTACTGGGACAAACTGAACCTGACTAAGCTATTCATAGATGCTGTCACAAATCTGAACATGAACTTCAGAAGATGATGTTTCTGGTGCCTTGTAAAGCTGTCCAAGTAAACCATTTGCTGAGAGGTGATTCTTCAGAGAACCACAAATACATATAGGTGGTGCTGTGGCCTCTTTACTTCTGATGTTGTGTACTTACAGTGACATTTCTGTTATGATTTGAAGTGCTGTTGTCAAATCAGTGAATTAATAGAAAGAACAGCTCTGTGCTACATTGCTCACAGTTACTGATGGTCTCGCTGACAGCCATCTGTCAGGTTTTGATACTGAAACCGAAAAATGAGCCTTAGAATTACATAATAGTTACTGCTCCTTCAAAGTGCACTTTTGTGACTTGGAGTATTCCAGCAAGGTGGGGGTAGCAGGAGGGAAAGGGAACAGGAACAGCTGAAGTGAAAAGCTCAGCTGAAGAGACAGGCTGGATTTTTCTTGGAATACATCATTTTGAGTCCACGGTTGAACTGGCAAACGCCAGAGTCCCAGACCATATCACCCTGGTAAATAGCAAGCAGCCCCAAAATGAGATCTGGGAAGCAGGGAAATGGAAGCTGGAAGATGAGGGGTGTTTATGGGTGGAGGCAAAAATTGGTCTTCGTGGAGAGCTTTGGCTGTATTATTATGAAACACATTCTTTATCCGCTGCAAAATAGGTCTGGTTGGTGAAGGGGTGCTCAATTAGAACCATAGAATCATTTAGGTTGAAAAACACCTTTAAGACCATAGGGTCCAACCATTAGCTTACCTCCCCAGGTGGAAATGACAGGGCAGAAATTTAGTCTGCAAAGTGCTGGGATGACTGTTGGGTGATGTGAAGGTGAGGAAGGGCAGCACTGGTGGGAGTAAGCCTTGTGAATCAGAAATCCGTAAGAAACAGAAAACAGTTAGGACTGCGGAGAGGCTTGAAGGGCAGAGCAGTGTGGATTCAGCCTTCTGGGGACAGGATGATCCAATTTTTCAGACTTCTAGAGCTGAAAGCCTACAGGAGAAACCTGTGAGGTGTTACCCGTAAAAATGAGAGCAGAAACTAGCTAGTTCTGGCTAAGGAGGTTGCCAGCAAAGGTGGGAGAGTTTTTTTCAGTAGGCTATCTGATTTGTGTTCTGGGAGGGGGGTAATTCTTGTTAGCTCTGCATTCGCTTTTCTTCTGGGCAGGCAGTGAGAGGAGGGTATATGCACTGCTGAGTTCTCAGCCTAATTGAGAAAGAGCTACTTACAAGGTCTGTTTTCTGTTCTTAACTCCTTGTAAAT
Source organism: Falco biarmicus (assembly GCF_023638135.1). Classification (NCBI taxonomy): domain Eukaryota; kingdom Metazoa; phylum Chordata; class Aves; order Falconiformes; family Falconidae; genus Falco; species Falco biarmicus. The sequence goes on along the minus strand of NC_079294.1, from coordinate 25,197,146 downwards.
ATATCTTTTGTCTTCTCTCAAACTAATCAGATATCCCCTCTAACATATGGCAAATCTCATCTTACTCTTTATTTTTTCTCCTGGAGTCAATTCAGTCCTCCATCTTTGCTGTACTACCAGTTCTGGGTTTTCCTCATTTAAAAATACTTTTATAAATGTACTATCTCTTTTTTCTTTTTTCTTTCTTTTTTTTTTTTTTACTCTTCTTTCTGTTTCTCTTTTTTATTCCTGAAGTTATGTTTCTAATATTCTGACTTGCCCAGTAAAGGCAAGGATGAGCTGACAAGGGTAGAAAGCTGTGACTGTCAGTGTTCCTGGTCCTGGTCTCAAGATCTAATGCAAGATCAAAATAGCTGCTTCATCCCTGCCTCTCCACTGGGGGAGGGAGAGGGGAGGGGGGAGAGAAAGACTTCTAATGCTGACTAGTCATGCACTGGAGTCTAGGTAGGGGCTGGTAGAGAAAGATGTTGGAAATTTGATGCGCTAACTTTAGTGTCCTGAAGCCTGCTAATAAATATCATTAGCGTAACATAACTGGTGCTCCTCTACTGGAAAGAATAGCTTCAGTCCTTCCCATAAATCTTGCTCTATATTCCACCAGCAATTTGAGTCTGTTGTAGTCTAGAAATAGCAGGTATCTGAAGCTGGCTTATCAGCATAATGCTATGACACACTCCTACCCAGATTGGCTCTGCCTGCAGGGTTTCACAATTTAAAATCCATCCCTATTTTATAAAGAAAGAACTGCTTATTTTGACTAGGAAATAAAAATGTGAATAACCATTGTCTATTATGGCTAGGAGCTAAAGAATGACATAGGCCGGGTTTGTGTCCCACCAGGAGGAAGAACTAGCATTAATTCACTGTCTTGGTGACTTTCCTCCAGACAGAAGGTTGAGCAAAGGGTGCTGTAGCAACCAGGAGTAGAGAATGAAAACCGTGGCTTTGCAGTCTGATAGCAATCCCATCAAATAATTTAAACTGCAGAACTGAATGATCTGGTATTACTTTTAGCTGGAGGAAAAGTACTTTGACTTATAACCTTCAGAAGGGCAGGGAAACATTAGGAAAAAAATAGGGAAATATATTCTCTGCTTATCTTTACCAGTCCACAGTTACTATTTCTCAAAATGGGTGTGCAATGTACATATCAAACAATGATCCTTGAGTGCCTGAGTCTGCAGGCATACCTAGAAATCAGATCCATGATTTACATATGCCAATTTGTAAGACTTCATTTGTCAACCAGCCCAGGATGGAGCACCTAAGCCAGTACTCGAAAACAAACCAACCAAACTATACAACATCACAAGCTGTTTCTGGTAGCCTCAGTAGGACTTGGAAAGTCTCAAGATTTGAGACGACTACATTATTCAATTAAAATTATCAAACTTTGACCTTGGTATTACACTAATAACTTCAGACTTTTCTGCTTTCTCTGACTGCTAGAATAGTCTGCAGCTAAACCGCTGTAAACTAATAACAAAGTGGAGACTCATGCCTGCCTTTGTTTAAAAGAGGAAAGGAAATGAGAGCACTTACTGAGATACAGTTTTGAGATTCGCAAAGCATATCTTGTGTCAAAGGGAGAGGGGGAAGATTGAGGAAAATATATTTCTATTTATTAAATTGTTTTACTGGACACATCAGGGAGCCATTGAGCATTTGCATTAGCCTATTTAAAAGGACTTGGACTAAAACTCTTCCTGCCATAACAATACAAAGCAAAAATCACCAGAAATAATTCTACAATGTGTGTTAAATTACCTAGAAAATCTTCTGCAGATACACCATTAAAAACTTTTACTGTCTGCACGTAGACCACAGCTATATGCTAGGTAGACTGTGCCAGCAGACTGAGAAAACAGTCCCCTAAAACCAACAGATTAGATCTGCTCTTTTTACTTCAAAAACATATTCTGGATCTAGGAAGTAAAACCATACCTCTTTCACTGAAGCTAGTGTCAAAAGCATGTAACCTGTCTATAATAGTAAACCAATAAATAACAGCAAAACAACGTCTGATAACATAGCTGCAGGCAGTCCAGCCTGTGGCGCAGCCATTTGTACTCAGGAAGGCCTCTTATACTTTTGTTGTGTGAAAACAGAAAATATCCTTTTGCTGATAAACACCTGTTCATAGCAGTAATTGTGTAATGCAGCTTTCTCATTCAAACGCATTACTATGTAGAGCTTACGTATGATTTAGAACTGGGGTGATCTTTTACAAAAACCAAAAAGTACCTTTTGCTGTCTAACATTAAGCATACATGTAGGCAACGTGTGAAATACAGAGCTGAAGTGAAACAATAGCATCAGAAGAATGCAGCTTGAATGTGTGCCATTCACATGCATAGGACCTGAGACAGTAACTGCAGCTGCCAGACTCTCAAATCCATCCTGAACACTTCAAGGGTAACTTCAAGACTTGCAAGATAACCAACATCCATTACCAGTGGTCTTTGCTTTTGGTATACCAGGGAAACTCTCCCTTCTCTTCTCCCCTCCCTCCTGTTAACCAACATATGCTAGGTAATGGCAGGGAAGAAGCGTACAGTTAATCAATACCAATATGAGTAGGTATTAGCCCTGATACTACTGATTTTCTAAAGGTGTATTATTTCTCTGTACCATTTTTAGTTTTAAAATGCATGTACACAGAAGTGATAATAGAAATTTAATAGCATAGATTAGTTTAATGATACAGTATTCTTCCCTAAGGGATGATATTCCTCTGTATCACCATGAAAGAAAACCAACACTTCAGTGCACAAGCATATAGCTGGCATAAATATAGGCAACTGTTTGTGCATATTTGCAAAAGACTCACTGAAAAGCCACATGAAGGATTCAAAATCCGACTGTTATTCTACAAGCTAAGGACTAATACTTGACTCTTCAAAGCTATTTCAGTGCTTAATTCCCACTGAGATCAAGAGTGATGTTTCCGTTGTGTTTCCAAGTGCATTGTCAACAAAGAGATGAATAGAGACAGGTCTAAAAACTTTTGCAACAGCCTTCAGGTTATGGTTTCTAAAACAAGACATACACAGATGAAATGGAAAGTAAAACCTGAATTCTGCTTTCTTAAATGTAGAGGAAAGACTTTTTCCACCATGTAGACATAGGTAAGTGTGCTTTTACCAGAGAGAGTGTGGATAGAGTTGATTGGGTGTCATGGTTTGGCTCCAGCCAGAAACTAAGAAGCATGCAGCCGCTTGCACACACTCCCCCTCCCCTGGTGAGATGGGGAGGAGAATCAGGGAAAAAAGCAAAATTCATGGACTGAGATAAGAACAATTCAATAATGGAAATAAAATGAAATATTATAACAACAACAACAACTATAATGAAAAGGAGAGAGAGAGAGAGAGAGGAATAAAATCCAAAAGAAAAAAAAAAAACCACAAGCCACAAGTGATGCGCAACACAACTGCTCACCATCTGCTGACTGATGCCCAGCCAGTCGCCGAGCAGCAATCAGCCAACTCCCTGCAGTTTACATACTCAACATGATGTCCTATGGTATGGCATACGCCTTTGGTTGGCTTGGTTCAGCTGTCCTGGCTGTGTCCCCTCCCAGTTTCTTGTGCCCCTCCAGCCCTCTCGCTGGCACAACCTGAGAAAGTGAAAAGTTCCTGACTTAGTATAAACATTACTCAGCAACAACTGAAAAATAAGTGTGCTATCAATATTATTCACATAATAAATCCGAAACACAGCACTACACCAGCTACTGAAAAGGATATTAACTCTATCCCGTCCAAAGCCAGGACACTGAGGAAGCTGGTTCTTGGGTAGCTTTGCTGCCGTAGCTCACCTTTGTGACTCCTGATGGTGGTCTGCTATGCTTTGCTCCGCTCCTCAGGGTTCCTGTCACACCTGGAGTCCTGGGTCCAGTTCTGGGCTCCAAAGTACAAGACAGATATGGACTTACTGAAGTGACTTCAACGCAGCCACAGAGATGAGTAAGGAACTAGAACATCTTTCATATAAGAAAAGGATGTGTGCTGAGACTATTCAGCCTGCAGAAGACAAGGTTCTGGGGGATCTTTTCAATGTGTCTAAATATGTGAAAGGAGGGAAGAAAGGCAAGGGAGCCAGACGATATTGCCCAGTGACAGGACAAGAGGCAACGGAACAAATTAAAAAGAAGGAAATACATCTGAAAACAATAAAACACTTTTTTACTGTAAGAGTGGTCAAACACTGGGTCAAGTTGCCCTGAGAATCTGTGGCACCTCCATCCTTGGACACATTCAAAACCCAAGTGGATGCTGCCCTGAGTAACTTGCTATAGCTGACCCTGCTTGAGCAGGAGGGTTTGACTAGGTGGTCTCAAGAGGTCCTTTCCAACCTAAATGATTCTGTGATTCTGAAAATATAATAGTATACATCTATATATATACATATCGCTAAAGAAGAGAGGTGTAAATTTGCATGTTACTGGTACTGAATTGATGCCACTGGAATATTCCCTTTCACAAAAAGCTCAGATAATTTCAGGATCTAAATCTTGTGGCCTCCCATAGTCCTCACTACGTGATATTCGAAGAACAAAACACACTCCTCAACTCAGCCTTTGCCAATCTGAAGACTTGCAGAACCTTGTTTTTCCAGAGAAAATACCTACACGTACTTTATCCTTCCAGAGAGAGGAAGGAAGGGAAGGGAAGAGCTGTGGATGAGTGACAGTAATCAGATCATGTACTATATTATGTTGTGACTTGATTGTGTACTACAGCATGTGAGTCAACCCCTGCCACAGGATGAGGAATCACATAAGAGAACACAATCTAGGTAATTTTTACTCCAGATGACAGCATGCATGTATACATACACAATAGTTGCATATTATTTTTGTGCAGTTCTGGAGAGGGGTGGGCTCAAGGGTTGTAACTATCTGAATCTGATCCTGTGGGCCTGAACTGGTTTTAACTGAAAATCTGTTGTTCAAAGGCCAAATAGAATAGACAGTAAAAGGTTTCCCATGTTGCAGCTATTGGTTGAAGACATACATCAAAGAAGAGCAGAGATGCAATCGTGCAGCAAGCTATTTTAAAAACTTTAATGAACCATTTAAAATAAACTCATTGTGAGGTAATTTAACAACACCACTTTTTACAATTAAATATACTATTTTAGCATGCAAATGCAGCACATTAATCCCATGTCAGGATAGAAAATGAACTGAAAATGAAGGGATTCTGATACATGAAAGTCATCTCAGTAATTTCTCATCACTTCATGGTGCTCTTAAGCAGCATAATGAAAGAATGAATTGATTTAAACAACATTTTGTTGGAGCAATGGGGTTTGCGGAATTAAATTAACTTGACGGTTTTCTGTAAGAGCAGGCCTGCAATCACATTATGTTACTCTTGAAATTAATTTATTTTCCTCTCCAGAGTTATTTTTGTTTTGGTTTGGGGTTGATATTTTCTTTCCTACTTATTTCTGTAACATCCACTAAGGACTTCTGTGTTCGTTTTCCACATTCATCACTTCGCTAAAATGAATAAAAAATGCTTACTCAGATTCTCATTATCAGGTTCCTGAAGGCAGGAATCAGCAGTAATTCTTCAGGTTTATTTCTTAAAAATAATGTAATATTCCTTTTTCTTTGTTTTAAACCCCTCTCTTCTTTTCTCTGTTAAGGAGTATGGTGGAATAGAAAAATATTAACCAGGAAAAGATAGATTCAAATTATCCAGGACTATCAATGAAAACATGCTCCAATGTAGTGTTTTAGTGAAGCAAAAAAAAGCACCTTTCAATCCGTCTAATTTAGTCACAGCTGTGGGCAGTCATGATAAATGTTGCAGCATTTGTAAAAGTAAATACCTAGGTTAGGTAGGACTCCTGTATTTGTCTAGGCATGACTTTGGCTCTATAAAACATCAGCAGTGTTTAGACAGAGAATGTGATCTTCAGACTCATAAAAGCCAGATCATAACTGTGTTATTTCCATTGCTAGTACTCAGCTAGTGTATCACTTGATATTATAACCTAGGCTGCACACTACCCTTTGCACTCCAGTCAGGAAAGAACTCCCATTGGCACAAATAGGAGACCTCATTCAGGTCATGACATTTTTTTTGCCATGATGACCTAGTCATCCTTTTCCTGCTGATGTACTTGAAGAAGCCCTGCTCATTGCCTTAACCTCCCTCAGCAGATTTAATTCCAAACAGACTTTAGCCTTGCTCATCTCCTACCTGCATGTTCTGACCACATCCCTATATTCCTCCCAGGTGGCCTGTCCCTTTTTCCACACCCTTTATAGTTCCTTCTTCTGTTTCAGGTTTGCCAGAAGCTCCTTGCTCACCCATGCAGGCCTCCTGCCCTCTTTGCTTGATTTCTTACTCATGAAGATGCACCTATCTTGAGCTTGGAGGAAGTGATGCTGGAGTATTAGCCAGCCCTCTTGGACCACCCTACCGACTAGAGCCCTAACCCATGGGATTCCTCCAAGCAGGTCCTTCAAAAGGCCAGAGTTAGATCTCCTGAAGCCCAGGGTTACATAAATACCTGCTGTGGCTCTTTTTCTTGTAAAAAAAAAAAAAAACAAAACACAACACTAACTTAAATGGTTGATTGTAACAGTGATTGCCAGGTATCTGGCCTTTCACTGAGACTTGAAGATTTAGTATTTCAAACGTTTTGAGAAAAGCAGATTTAACACTTAGGATGACAATGTCATACCTATAGTGCTGTTTCCTTAGCTTGATATCAAGGGTTAGTTCCTACTGAGTTTCTTCAGTAATCACAGAAGCAGATACAGGAATACAGCATTATGCTCTGCTGACTCAGAGCAATGGGAGTTAGTTACTTTAACACATTTTTCTCAAGGCTCACTCACTTTGTGTCACTTTGTTCCCAAGAAAAGTCCAGCACGTGTTTCACTTGTCTCCAGTTCACTGTGCCCTGGGGAGGGGGGTGCTGCCAGACCCAAGGTAGAGAAACCCTGTTTGTTCTGGCACATACCAGGCTCTGGGCTCTCACCAACTGCATTTCTCTGGTTTGGTCAGCTGCCACAACTTCTGAAGTGCCAGCTTTTGTTACTGCAACTACTGTGACAAAAAAATGAATCAACATATCCAGAGACAGAGAGTTTGACCACCCTGTCACAGCCTTAAAACCTCTCCAGGGCTCCCAGAGCAGCACCCAGAGCTGCAGTTTCCTTCCATGCTTACCTTTTCAAATACCACAGTTCTTGTTTTTCTTGCTTTCTTGGTGCAGTATGGATCCCTTGTTCTCATCTGTGTAACAGAATTACAGGAATAGGGTGAGAGGCTCAAAATGTTTTTCAAGCACTACCAAAGACCTCTTCCTTGTGAGGAGATGCTAATGCCAAGGGGGAAATGATAAACTATACATTAATGTACATTAGTTCTTTTTTAAGCACACCAAGGCAATTAATTAAGTGGTGGACACTTTTTTCTCCTATTTTCTACCTGTTTCTATGTACTAGAAGTATTAGGAATAGTCCTTTTCAGAATGCTTCCAACACATTGATCAACTTTGCACATGGATAGCGAGCAGCTCAGCTGCCTATGTTTCTTTGCCATTCACCTTTTTCAACACTTCATATCTCTGCAAGAAGAGAATACAAGACTTTCATCTCTCTGAGCTATGGAGGATGCCCAGTTTCCTTGCAGACAAGCTTTCTTTTGTCAGGAATGGTCTCTGGAATTAATCTGAATAGCCTAAGTAGGATGCAAGAAAAGACCAGATGCTAAAACCTCCTAAATTGCAAAGCTCTGTTTCATAGTTGATACTATACACTAAAAGCAAACCAACATGAATAAAAACCTCAAACTTTTTTAATGCATCAGCAGAGTTGTGTATTTTTAGCATCTATTCAGGTTTTTCTGCAGCCTTGCTTCAGATATAACATGATATATTTATACAAATAAAGTTATTTACAAAGAAAAACCTTAATTCAATGCCAGTGATTTGTTGGTTTTTTTTTTTTTTCCTGTGGATTCCATGCTCACATATTTTAACAGGATTTTACTGAAGTACAGGAGGCCAAGTGAGTTGCTGAAGTCATGCAAGGGGTCAGCGGCTCTTCCCAAGGTTAGAGTTGAGGGCATTCCTGTAGTTTGCATGTCAGGGACAATTATGTTTTCACTAAGCTAATGAGTTGCAATTGTTTAAGCCATATTCTACCAACAGATATACGTTTATGACTTTCACTAGGCACAATGCAAGTTGAATTTATGTGTCCAAAGACAGAATATGGCTTGTGATTCATATGAATCAGATTTAATCAATAAACTCAACAGACCAAGCTTTTTTCATAGTTTTACTCTTTCAACTTTTGCATAGTTACACCAGAGGTAAATCTGTCCCACTGAAAACATCTCATTCAGATTAAACATTCTGACTGCTGTTCAGCAAAATATTGTAAAACCTGGGTGTTGGTGGAGATGTCACTGGCAATGTAAAGGAACAGTCTAATGAAAGTGACATGTTACAGCCATGCCTTAGACCATAAAGGTTGAACAACCACAGCTGAACCAATGTGTTGACCAATGGCCAACTATACCCTGTAGGTACCAGCTGAAGAAGGAGTACCACTGCCACCTCTCCCATAATCTGTGGAGATTTTCTAGTACATGTCTTTGATTCTCTTAGGAGTTGAGATTTTTCATAGTTTAGGCTGTTGTGTGTGGGAAGTGTATGTCCTCTGCTTGATACAGAAAGACGGGATACTGTGTATTATATTTTCCTTTTAAATGTATATACTAATTTGGATATAGCAATGTTAATTTTCAACTGGGTATGCATATCCTAAAATTGAGATTGTATTAACTATTAATAACTATAAATATTAGAAAACACTGCAATTCTGTATTCCACAAAACTACAGAGTCACCTCCTAGTGTATTGTTAATGTTTAATTAGCTGGTTGTTGGGGTTTTTTAAGCCAATTTACAAGGTTTAAGATACTTTTTTTAGTCAATAAATCTATATCAAACGTAATTTTGCAATAAATGAAATATCAGATCCCCTTTTTATGTCCACTGCTGCTGCTTTACTCAGTCCAACATGGCCATAGCAGAGGATATGGACAAGAGTCTGTAATTAGTTAATTATTTTACCATGTAATAGTGGCACTTAGTTTGGTTTTTGAAAATAATTGCCAGTATATATTCAATTGGGACTTCTGCTTAAAAATTTGTGTTATACCGTGAGTTTTTATTTTTCTAGATAAAGTATCTGTTTTAATGAGTGTTTTGTATCTGCTGGGAAGCAAATGCTAATCAAGTAGGAGCTTTTACGCAGACAGCCTAGGACTGAACAATAACAACAACAAATTGCATTGAATGACATTTACCTCATACAGAGGGCTAACATGAGACCTAGGCACAAGTCTTTATAACTGGAGGACAGAAATGGAATTTAAGTGGTCTGCATGACCCTCCTTTAGCAACCCTCTCCACAGAGCTGAATTTCATGCACAGTGAATCTTACCAAACAAATGTCATGCCACAGTACTGATGCAAATGCACAAGTAAAGCCTATTATTTTTGCCAGCATCATCAGTGCTGAAACAAGGCCTAGACCTAATTTTGAAGCCTTGACTGTTAAGCCTAACATGAGCAAGAAGTTTTCTAAGCATGAATTTTGCAATTTTCTTCACAGAAATCAAGTAGGATGTGTGGCTGTAGCAGAAGTGTCTATTTTATGGGAATGTCCTAATTTCAAAGGCTTCTCACAGATTCTCATATGAAGTTGTTGAGGGTGTTAAATTAAGCCTTTGGGTATTAAGGAGCACCAGCTACAATAAATACAGAGAAACCTAGGATTTTCTGTGCTGGAACAGATCAATGAGCCATTTAATTTGTTATCCTTACTTCAGCAGTGGCTGGCACCGAACATTATACAGAAAACCCTCGCGAAAGCATGTGTGCTGACAAAGTTCTGCTGCATCTTTCCTGAAAAATACAGAGTTGCTAAATGATAGATCAGGCTTCCTTACAAAAATGAAAACTGCATCTTTAAAATCTATTGCTTCCTGAGCTTTTTAGCATAACCAGTTGTGACAAAAATGTAAGTGATTTGCAGTGGAACATTGCAATATCAGAACTCCATATTGATATTGAATGCATACGTAATACTGCTTCTGGTACATCATGATTTTAAATACCAGAGATCTGCCAATGAATATACCAGAGCTATCATGCATGATCCAGACCAGTGGCTTCAATAGCTATAAAACAGGATCCTCTTTGAAAAAACAGATATTTTTCTTGGTTAAATATGTATCAGGTTTTAGGGTTATGACTTTATTTGTTTGTCTTTGAAGGTTTTTTTCAAGGACCCTGAGCTTTTGCATAATTAGGCTGACATCAGTTGGTTTTATTTGATGATTCTTCCAGCTGCCTGTAGTGTGACTAGGCTTGCCTGAAACTAAACACTCAACAAAGTCACTATCAGGTACTCTACTGGAAAATTCAAATTCTTTTAAAACACTAATTTCCTCCTTATTTAATCTTTCACTGCTAAGGGTTTACAACTGATTTTATGACTTTGGGATGATTAATTTTAATGCTATTCTTTCTTTGTTCTTTGATCAACTTTCTTTATTTTCAGTATTGATTTAATTGTACTTTTCTAAAATCATCTGTCATCTTCCCATCTGCATATTCTATTCAAAGTAGCAAAACTTCATCAAGATGTTGCCTCGTTGGCTTGATTTATTGCAATGTGCACCTGCAAATCATTAACAGAAGACATAGTGCCTCTCAACAGTTTTAATGTCACCCCAGTTGATCATATGTTCTCTTTTTCATCAATATATCTGTAAGCTCTGAGCATCTGTTATGACAGTACCTTCCCTTTTGGGGAACTCTCAGTAAATGCTATTATTGTCACAAAAGTCTTAATGAGAGGTACAAAGCAAACTAGCAACAGGGGGTAAAATTATGTGAGATGTTTTTAGAAACGGTAGTCTTTTCTGCTTACTCAGTTGCATGCTTTTGCTTTTCTAGATTTGTGGAAGATAAAAGAATAGAAAAATACTAGAAAAGTTGTCTGTAAAATAAGGAGTTTCATTTATGAGATGTCAGATGACAACAACCCATTGAGTACATTCTCTTAGAGTTTATGCAAGAGAGAGCTTAAATTGTAACACAAATTCTCACAGCCCCTTGCCCTGCACCCTGTTTGTGTGTCACTGTAGTTTGCTGTCAGACTTTTGCAAAGATCACCTACCCAACAGACTCAGGTGCTTGAGCCATCAGTTAGAGGAAACAGTGTCAAAGCTCCTTCCCTTTGCTTTCCTGTTGCTGAGTTGCACAAGTAGATCCTAATCTTTCATTGCGGACAAAAGTATGAAATAAAGATTCCTTCTTCAAGTAAGTGAAGTGTAGGTGGCTTAGTTGGAGTCCTGGGGAGCCAGGGAATGGTCAAGGACTATATACAATGATGAGTGCTTACATGAATAGAACCAGCTAAAATCAGTGTATCAGGAGTTCTTAATTTTCCTTTGAGGTGTGTTCAATGTGTAGTGATGATAACAATTGGCTTTTCATATTTATATTTTACTGCCAACAAAAATGAAGAGATAGCCATCATGCCTAGATATATGCCAAAGTCATGCTGTAATACAGCATACAAGGCTGACAAGTTGAGACATTTGTACCATAAAGCAATGACTATTGTGAAGATATTAATAATGAGATTTTATAAGTACAATATCTTATTTTAAGAAACTACTTGCCCCCCCCCCCCCAATCCCCCCCCCAATAAGCTTAAACCAGACTTAATAATGCAAAAAAAATACAGCAATAAATGTTGGCACAAATAGATCAGGAAAATGTTCTCATAATGATCAAAGCTTGCTGCTTTTCTCCCATATTATTTACTCCTTACATGACACAAAGTCCATGCCTTTTAACAGAAGGGAATTATATTTGGTGGTACCTAGATACTGTGACGATAGGCACACCAGGGAAGCCAGCCTTGTTCTGTCCGATTCCTAGTCACAGCAGTAGTCATAGAAACACAGCACCAAACAGGATGTGAAGTCCATTCTCCTACTCTCACAGGTGATCACAGTACTCAATCCCATTCATTAAACCCTTTTTTAAAAGTGGTTTCGTTTAATGAAGCCAATTAGAAGCAGAGATGGATGGAGAGATTACATAGATAACTGCATATTAACCTCTTTTGGTTTTCGTCTTTTCAATACAAGGAATCTTTTTTTTTCCCCTTTTTGTTTTTTTTCCTTTTTCCTTTTTTTAACCTAGAATCCCTAGCATGCCTCTGCTTCCTCCCTGAGTTGGGTTCCTTTATATAGAAAGAACAGACTGGTAATAAAACCCTGAAATCTTCTGGCGGTGTAATAGCAAGAATGAATGCTTTAGAGGAAAATAATCCCTGTGACATCTTTGCAGCCTAACAAAAAGATTATTTTGTCATTAAGTGATTTTTCTGTGTTTTAGTAACAGCAACCATCAATCACATTCCAGCAGTATAACAGACATTAAGAAAATTGTTTCCTTTTATACCTGTAATTGTGCTTCATTAATGAACAATGAACAGCCTTTTCCATTTTCTCTATAACCTGTATGAATTTCAGTGACACAGAAAATTACATAGGGTAAAGTGCTGATTTGATTTAAAGAGGATTTGTGTTTAGTATTTACAGATTGTCATGGCTAATGTAAAGCAAGCTCTTCACCTTCCTGATGCTGTCAGACTCCCAGGAACGGATTCTTGGTATTTAGTCCTAGGAACAAGGAATCACACATTAATCCAACTGTCTCAGAGTTTGACCTGGCATTTGCTCTCTCAGTGGATTTCAGGTAGCTAGATGACAGATTTCTTGTAGCTTACCAGGCTTTTTGTAGGGTGCTTTTGAGGTGCTGCCTGATTTGCCTCTTTCAGACAGACTGGCCATTTCAGAGTTTCTTCGGTGTCTTGCTGTGGATAACTGGCTAGCTGAAAAAGGTCACATAGACATAGTCCAGCTGGCTGGACAAAAATGCACATCGCTCTCAGCTTATCTGAAGTAAAGCAAAATACACTGTCTTTGGCTGTCCTTGTTACACAATAACAGGAAGATTTTGGTGGGAAAAGAATGTTGCAGGTGGGAACAGAAAACTACAGAAGAGAAACTAGGGGTGGGCTTGGTATTTAGGCAACTAACCAATAATGAGCTTAACTTTTGTAATATGTATGAGCTAATTATAAGAAGGCATAAAAGGTGACTGTAAGAGACAATAAAGGAAGTCTGCTGATCACTCATATTGAGTGACTGTGTCTTCCCTCCGTCGCAACATCTTGCCAGCCGTCTTGGGAAAGTTTTCTCACATCTGTTTTTGGGATGCAGGATTAGCTCCCACAAGAGAAGCAGAAAGTGACACTAGAATGGCAACATAAACATATATTTTGGGCAAGAGGTTTTATTTCACCATTTGTCAGAAAGCAATTATGTGCCCATGTCAACATTTTCATCACTTAATGTCTAAGTTAAGCTGATTTTCAATTCCAAGTGAGTAATTTTCCTTTCAAAATTTATTCATTTGCAGTTATAGGAGCCACAGGCTATTTCTGTAAATCTCTGACCAGAAGCAGGCATCTAATTTTAGTATGGTAGACAATACAGTCTAAGGTAGCTAGAACTCCTCAACACTCCAGGAAATCAGTTTGGAGATGATACTGAAATGTTTTTTAGCACTTGGTCTGTTGAGGAGGAATTCCAGAGAACACACATAGCTTTGGAGGGCTAGATCTAATAGTTCTTCAAAAAGGGAAAAAAGTTTAATCAATTAATCCTCATAATATGAAATGTCCAACTATGAGAATATGGTTTTTTACAACTCTTCTCCCAACTTTTCCTGATTAGTACTTCATTGTCTCTTGTTTAACATTTTGTTTTCCTTTAGGTCATTACATTTAGTCACAGCATGTGGTATACATTATTTTGGTTCTTGGGCTACTTTAAAAATCTGAGCTGCCTTATAATTATCAATTCTGAGCTTAAGAATTATTTTTGTTTACACCATTGCCTATGAGACCAATTTTTCGGACACCATGGCACTCCCTTGCAAACTATATTTCTGTATGTTCTTTAGAAAAATAGTCTGAAGTTGTTTTACTAAAGCAATCATGAAGCAAATATTTCTAAGCATTTCATTAATATGCAGCCTATCAGTAAATAGTTGCCCAGAATGATTTCCTGCCACGCTGTGTAGTGGCCACTATGAAATGCATTTTGTGGTCTTAGCCTATCTCACAAAGGAAAATACCCAAATCATAAAAATAATCCCAAGAGAAAGAAAAAAAATGGGTATTTGGCAACATTTCTGGCTCGGGCAGAAGACAGAACACACTGGAGATAGGCTTAGAATTTTCTGAAGTGCAGTCAGCAGGGTGAACTCATGGCCCATTAAATGGGAAAATTTCAGACTATTCAAGTATTCATGCCACATTTCTTTGAGATGTATCTGGACAATTCAGTTCTCCAGGAATGCTGCATAATAGCTTCTCCCAAATGTATAAACTCACAATGAAAAAAGCAATAAGGGATGCAAATTAACACAGCCAATCACAAATGTGATTTCTCATGCAAATGATGTATGAGTGCACATGATGCTCAGATGCCCCAGACTACCTGTAGCTTCCCACTGCCTTCAATCTCTGTCTCTGATCCTTCCTTTCTATGTCTTCAGCAAAGGGATAATTGCTTCCTTGTTTTGTACAGATTTTTTTAGAGTCCTGTTTTGTAACTGCATACTAGGAAAGAACACTAGGAAAGAATTTGATTGAAAAAAGGTCCAGGTATTTCTTCATAGACTTTATTTGTACACAGCAGGTTAGTTCTGTGACTTCCCATTTGTGTGTGTACATAACAGAGAAGGCTGAGGAAGTTAAATACTACCATAAAAGAACCCAAATCAGAAAGGAGTTATTTGTCAAAATTTTTAGCACACTTTCCCTCAGTATTGCTTTGTGTCATAGAATTTCCTGATATAGACTAGACCAGGCTCTACAGCCAGGCTTGAATTTCCTGAAGTGTTGGACTGAAAGCAGTGGCTGTACTGGCCTTTCTGGGATCTATTTGAATAAGATTTATCTTACTTAATCCATTCATGAAGGAAATATTCATACTGGTATTTCAAAACATTTTTCAAATCAGTGTGCTTATTGCCCCGGAAGTCAAAGTCAATCTTCTATGTATTAGGCAGAGGAGAACATTCAGCCAAGGGTCAGCCCTGGAATTCCTTAATGCTGAAAAGTAAGAAAGCCCATGTTTCCATTCTTTTTATTAATTTCTTTCATTTATTTCTGTCTGTCTACTCTCTTTATTTCAAAATACAATACACCTCTCTCTAAGACCTAATCATAAAACAGCAGTCTGTAAATGCATGTGTAAACACAGGGAATGTGTAACAGTCCTTTCTCCTGGACACTTTTCCATGTAGATTCTATATGACATATTTCTGCCAGTGAAGACACTGGTCTTTTCATATCAGTAGTAAATATGTTCATTCCTGTATTTGGCTTCCATTCACCAATGCAATAAGTGCTTTACCGATTTCTCAGTAGAGTAGATGAATAGCTTGTGTCTCACTAAGCCATTTCTATTATTCCACTGTGACTACAAACCTCAAAAGTGAAGGCAGGATGTCCAGCACAAATAGCTCTTCTGTCTTTTGTTTCCTTACACTCACTCCTTATAATAGCCCAGAAATAAGTATTGTTTCTTATACCACAATCTTAATGTTACTGAAGTGAATTCGTTAACATTGTTCATTGTCTAGTCTGAGAGATAAAGCTAATGAGCAAGCCACTGTTAACCCGATTTATTTGCAAGAGGTTTTTTCCAAGCAAGGAGAAATTACAGCAATTGTTCATCATTAATTTTGTTAATAGATGCGTGTTCATTTGTATTACCTTGTAAACAAGGCACTGCATTATACAGTAGGCACACCGCTAAACTTGGGATGCTGTTTAATGTCCTCATTTCATTCTGTATAATCACAACATTTTCCAAGAAGCCATGACTAATAACCTTGAGGCAAGGCTCTTTGTGAGTTTTGAAGAATCAAGAAGCTGAGCTTTGGAACCAGTCCTGAATATTATAAATCTTCACCTATATCAGAACCTGAGCAAATGTAAACTGAATTATTGAGCCAACTAGCTTAGCAAGATTCTAAAAAAGGATTAGACACATATGAATACTGTAAAAAAAGCTTTTGCAGTTACAGTAGGTAGGATAAAATTACAAGGGGTATCAGCCCACATGCTTCAAGGCTTAAGCTGATCACCAGCTTGAGTCAGGAAGAAATGTTCTTTCATGGGAATTATTTTTTATCTATAATGCAATTATGTGCATTATAAAACACTTAAGTTCCTGATAAATGAATCATTGACCACTATTGAGAGACAGCAAACTCACATAGACTAATTGATCTAGTTTTGATATGGAAATTTCAAAGTACATATACTTGAAGAATAACCAACCAGCTTTTAAGAAATCCTGCAGACAGGAAACTGAAAGCACTTTATAAGGAAAATAAGTTTGTTTAACAAATTAGGAAATGAGACCAAGAAGAGGGAAGTGACTTAACCAAAATCACAAGTCACGCACGATCAAAGCCAAATGTATCCTGCAGTCTTCTGAGTCTTACACCACTGCTCATCCTGTTGGACTTGAAACTGTTTGTTCAGTTCTGTTCAGTTTTGCCTTCACTACATTGTCTTAATGCAAGTTCTTCATAAATCTGTTTAATTGGAAGCACTCCGAGTCAGTTTCACAGAACTGTCTTCATGTAAATCATTTGTAGTTGTGTTTGTGCAATCAGCCACCTATTAAGAACTAGTTAGGGATTGCTGCATGGGAAAATAGGCTGTCATCCCTGCAGCAGAATGACTTTACCATTCTTGCAATGCAGACTGTTTTCCCCAGGGCAGACAAATTGTTCCAAATAAAAGTGATTTTGTTTCAGAACAGTTATTCCACTGTCCTCAAATATGTGCAAAGAAATGATGCTTGGGGCTGGGTGTCAAGGTAAGAGGTTTCTCTCTTTCTTAACTATGGGGTGGGAGAGGTTGTGCCTGGCGGGGAGGAGGTGTGAGCCCTGGCCATCTGATCATGTGCCCTGTGGTAACCTGTGCATGGGCGCTGTTAAGTCTTACATGCAGAAGCTGTTTCTCCTCCTGTTCCAATCAATCTCGGGTTCTCAGGACTGCTGTTCTCCAATACCAACACTGCTGAAAAATAGACTTGCCCTGCACAAAAAGGTGTGAAAGAGGCATATGATACACACAGTGACTATTCAACAATGCAAATATTAATTTTGTTTCATTTAATATGTAATTAAAGGGAAAAGATTTGTTTGCTTTTAGTTTCATGGATATGGAAGGAAAAGAAAACAAGGAGAAAGGCTGAGAAGAAGAAGTATGGAATAAATGCAACGAAAAGGCAGGTCACTGGAGTATGTACCTGTATATCATGGGGTAGAAATCCAGTGAAAATTACAGAAAGGTCTTAGATTATCCAAAGAGCTTTGTTTTGGTGGTGTCTGTTGCTGCTTCTGTGTGCTGTGGTTTCTGACTAGTTCATCTCCCCAGTTTTTCCACAGGATCGCAGAGTGATAGAAATAGGAAATCCACTATGACACTATGAGGTGTCATAGCCCTCAGTCTGAGGAAACACCATCTACCAGTACTGTCGTGATTATGATAGGAGGTGATCTCATAAAAAGGTTGGACTCAGATTTGTTGTCTTCTCTGCAGTGCAGCAGGCCCAGCAATGGATGATTATAGTTTTACTTTCCAACTGGATCTGTCTTCCTCATGTCATCATGCATTTGCCACGGATTTTCCTGGGGACAAATATTGGTATATCCAAACACTGATAGTGCAGTTCTTAATCCTGCTCTTGTTGAAATGAACATAAAAATCCCATTGACGTCTGGAATGTGGGATTACAGTATATAGCATGGGTGAGACTGTCCTCCAGAGCTAGGACAGTGTACCAAAACCATGGCTTTCCAGGTGCTTAAGTCATTCTCAGAGTGGTAGGTTACATTTTAAATGGCAGGTTCATGGTGCTTTTGTTGGTGTTACATCTAGTAGTATGTAAGGAAAAAGCAGGGTCGTGCATTGATCTGGGCTCTGTTACTGCCAGTAACTGGTAACTGCCAGTACAACTTCCACCATGACATCTGGTTTCTTAGGAGACCATCATTCCACAAGGAAACTCATGTACAAAGTAACTTCTGTGACAGCAGTTAAGAGCATAGGCTGGTCTTGTGGCTGAGCCCTACAGAATGTGGCTTGTGTATAGTGCTGCAGTGTAGGTGACCTCCTTTGTATTTTGAACATGCTTAGGTTCTCATTTGTCCTTGCTCTTGATACAGTCCTAAATGCTTCACATGTCCTCCTGATCCCAAAATCGCTGAAGCAACACTTTGTCATAAGATTAAACATCTTTCTTTTCAGCTGTCCAAAGGAAAAAACAATGACAGTGTTATATTTATTGGAACATGGATGTCAAATCAAATCAATTGTTTTGCCCAATGTTTACTATATCTGTCATATAGTCTTTAGGCATTGAGAGAGACAGGAGAGGTTAAAAGATCAAACAAAGCCAAATTGAAGGAAGCCATATCAATATTAAAGTTCTGTACAAGTCAATGAAAAGAGTAATTTGATTTTATGGGATTTGTAAATCATTTTATATACTGTGTGATATATAGTATAATAAGGAATGTAAGATAATAATTTATGAAAAAAATAAATAAGAAAAATGCACAAAACTTCATCCAAGCATGCAAGGGGAGATGATTTGCAATGTGAATAAGTGAGGCTACTCAATGGTCTTGTGGACCAAAGCTAATTAATTTCTAATTTTACAATTAATACCACCTTTCTTATTACAAAAGGATTTGTTCCTGCTCTTGCAGTATCACCATTTACACAGTGTTTGAGGACTAGTATATTTCTTTGAAAAGTCATCTGCTAGAGAACCCCTTTTCATTTGATTCTGATATTTATGATATTTGTTATCCCATTGACAATATGCTGGTTTGGTTCTAACATCATATTTTGATCACCATGTCCAATATCTCAAGTGAAAACTACTTAGACCACCAGTCAGCTGTCATTTCTGTTTGGTGTGGAGGAAGCAAAAAACTTTCACCTGTAACCAAGCAGCACATGTGAGGAAAAAGATTGCAGAGAATGAACTATCTGTCAAATGCAGATCCTCAGCAGACTCTTCCTGCTGCTGTTTTCATATTCTGACAGTGTCAAGGAGATGCTATTAAGCATTTCTGACTGTATTTCCCCCTTTTTTTCAGGTTTTAGACAGTCGCAAGTTCTGTCAAAATATCTGTACTTAACATAAAAACTCAATAGGCTAAGGCGAAACCCTGTTACATAAAAACATTATAAATAATACATTTTCCTTTAAATCTTTTAATTTTATTAAGGATATAAGACAGACAAATCATGCAAATGTTATTCAATAACCAGTTTATATCTGTTAGAAAATATAGAAATCAAAGGGTTCTACTTTAAAGCATTCTCGCATCATAGCTAATCAGCATTTTTAACTTGCAGATCACAAGCCTCTATATATGAATTGACTGCTGTGGTAGGACGTCACATTAAAAATTCCTTTTAAATTCTAAAGCAGCTTGTCAACATGCATGTTCTAGTAGTAAGTGCACACAGTCACTTCAATGCCTTCTTTGATGTTGCCCATTTTCTGTCAAACACAAGGGCAAATTTCAATCATGAAATGAAACTGCTATGTCTGAAATCAGTCACGGAATTATTAACAATAGTGGCCACTGCCAGGCTGTTCCACTGCATTTCTAAAAGCTCTTTCTCTCTTCAGATCCCAAAGGGTTATTTTTACAAATGTGTGTTAGTTCAGTCTCAGAGCATATGGCCTCTGTGGCATTGTCAGTACTGCTAAAGCCAGGTAAAGCATGGCACAGAGGGTGTGCTGTAAGAACCAGAAGGGTTATTGGCCACAGCCAAGCACCACAGGAATGTGACAAAAAGACAGGTTCATCACACGAGCTCGTTCACTCAGGAAAATGCTGCACAAGTAGCCTTACTTACAGAGCAGTTACTCAGCTGCTGAATACGCTGCAGATGCACTGAGAATTCCAGCTCTCACTTACAACCATTTCACCCATGGTCGAGCGAGGCACCTGGGTGTGTGTAGGCCTGGTTCTGAGTGACTTGCCAAATAAGCCACTATGGGACTCGGAACAGACTCTTGAAGTCATGAACCGTGATGTCCTGTTTAAACAGTAGAACTGCTCCAGATCTCTAGCACCCACGTTATTTCGACAAGGAACATAAACACAGAAACTCATGCCTTCCCTTTGAGAAAAGATCAAGGGAATTTGAAATGGCACTTGATCAGATAATGAAGTCAGAAAGCACTGTCCTTAGTTTACTGTCTCAAATGCAGCACTGAAACTCTATGACTGTAACTCTCCTGGCAATACAGGGTTTATGATTAATTTATTAACTAGATACAGTTTTGCTACCACACCCAACTAGGCCAGGAAATGAGATGACCTTTATTTCTAAACCCTTCATCCTCCAGTTGGCATCGAATAGTATGTGTTGTGATGAGCTGCTGTACTGGGGATACAGCTGGTTTCTGTTAGCACGCAGTCAATATTGTCTTGCTTCTGCCTAGAGATGTCTACATCCCAGTCCCTTTTGTGGGACTGGGAATGCCAGTATTACCAGGGGTCTGTTGAACCCGGATTTCTCAAATGTCCTTTCTGGACATGACATCTCTTTCATGCAAAAACAATGGGAAACAAAGTATACAGAAATGCAGAAGTCATGCTTTACAGAGTTACAATAGCCTTCGTTGCAAGAAAACACCAAGATTCCTCCTGATGGCAAAAGTTCTGCACTAAGGGATCTTTGAAAATCCTTTTTGGGATGGGAAGTCCAACCCGGATCACCACAGAAGAGGCAGGTCTTGCTAGAATTTCTTAGGAATGTTTATGATCCTTCAATACTTAAGGACTTTGCCTTATTGTAGCACTGCTGCTGTTGCTGTGAATGTCCAAGTTTGCCCATCAGTTTAGCAAGACTTAGAAAGCTTGAATTTTAGCAAGCATTTGACAGTTTGTACTGTTTAGATCCCTCGCTCACAATACAGAAAGCATATTTCACTTTTGAAATGGAGTAATGACTATGATGGAAATCCATAAAATCACCAATGGAAAAAAATATCTCTGTTTAGAAGCATGACAGTTTGTGCTAGCACATGGAAACTAATATCTAATTGAAGCTATTTTAACATATGGGCAAGGCTTAAGTTACATGAAACCCTCTGGGAAAGGGTTGCTGTTGATAACTGGCCAGCTTCTATTGTGGAACAATCCAGCTTCGAGAGATTAATGAGTGTGCTAAAGCATTGGTAATGGTTCCTTTCTGGGAATTTATTTTCAGACACCTTGATCTCTGCCATGTGAAATATTACATGTGAAAAGTAATGCCAATGCCATAGGCAGAAAATAGCCATCTCCTTACTGCAGATATGTACAACCAGAATAATACTTGTTAGAGTTTTGCAAAGATCAGCATTTCTTTCTGGTAAGCATATCCAAGCTTAAGCATGTAGTGCACCACAATATACAAGTTTAAAGGAGAGTTAACCGAAGCAATGTCTGCATGGCTGTCTAAAATAATGCAGGAAACTTAGCTAGAAGATTTCTCTGGACAGCCTGCAGCTTATGAACAACACAGTGAGGCAGCTCTCAGGTTAAGAGAAAAAGATATGCTAAAAATATTGTATTAGAACATATTTTGTCTCTGAAATGCTGAAATATCATTATTGTGGAGCTATTGATCAAGCCCACAAAGAAAATCCTTCAACCACTGTCTATACACTTAGTAATAAAAGAGGTACTCTGGAAACATTCTGAAGAATAAACCCTTACCATTAAGAATTGCTGGCTGTAGATGCTAGGAGTTCCTGCTCTGGCACCTCTCCAGAGGTAGTTTAACAGTGGAGACTGAAGAGAAGCCAAAAGGCATGTTGAAGTCAAAAAGGTATAAAAAGTAGAGATACGTGGTGATAAGTGCATGCTGGCTATTCCCCAATGACCCTCCTCGAGGGACCATAGACAAGTTTGTACTAAACTGCCATAAGACTGAGACAAAACACAGGACAAGAGCCACATCCATAGTATTCCCTTTCCCAGCTCTGTGAGAAAATGGGAAGCAACAAAGAAGTTACATTAATAGCTTAAACGTTACCATTCATTCCTATTTGAACAGGAAAATATGCCTCCATGTTCTGGACAGATTGAATTTGCAGTTGTTGTATAGATATCATATCATCTCACATGACTGATTATGATCGTTATGGACAGGGCATTTTTATGTTAAGCGAGGGCATTTTTTCAATAGTTTTTTAAGTGATAGAATAATAATTTTTAAAAAGCCCTCAAGATGTTCAGGAACAAAACAAGATCAGTCCTCTCCATTTTATATTAGGGAATTACAGAACAAAATTTAAATCTTTGTTTCATAATCATGAATTAGATACCTTCTGCCCATTATTCTATGGAAGCGTGCAAGAAATTGGTGTTAAGGGGGGATGGGGGAGAGGGGAGAGAGAATGGCATCCCAGCTGCATCCTATAAGATGGTGTTTATAGCAACAAGATTCTGCATAAAATGAATAAAAGATAATACAGTACATATGTCACTTCTGGATGTGGTAAAGGCTTGATTTGATATTTATTTGAAGAAGGCTCCTGGTGATTGTCTATTGTCATAGCATTAGACGAGAAGAGAGAGAACGAGTGACTCTTTGAATGTGACTGCAGTAACAAGGAGAGCCTGCAGTCATGTCTTGTTAATTTACCAAGGAGAATGTCACATTTACATTTCAAATTATCCCACTACACAGCTCCCAACTTGCTAGGATTATCCTGAGTTTCAAACCATCCAGATTCAGGTTTCGTTGTTTACCCAGACCACTAATTTTTCACTTCACCCTCCCTCCCTCCTTGCTACCCCACACACAGAAAAAAGACAGAGAGAGCCCTCTCCAGAAAATCTAACATAAAAGGGAGTCGCCAATCCTGCTCAGTAATTATGATTCCTCCAAAATAGCAGGGTGAAATGTAATTTTTATTGTTTTTCTACTTTCTTTCCCTCTCTTCCTCCTCCCCCCACCCACCTTCTTGCAGGCAGGCATCAGGAGTAAATTTTCAGTGTGATGTGCAGGGATTTAGCTGTGCGAATCCTATTACTGTTGTTAATTAGAACACATTAGCACAGCCAGCTAAAAACGTGCACCCTTGAATGTTTATCTGCTTTCTCTCACTTCTTATCCATATCCTGGGCCTGATTCTGATTTCTCACTGGTATTTACCTATGTAGCAGTAACGATCTATGGGAATTATTCCTGACTTACATTAAAGTAATAAGACGAGAATTTTTCTCAGCCTCCCACCTGTGACATTTATGCAGATGCCACATCATCTTCTCCATTATTCTGCTTGCTTTCTTTTAGGACCTCTTAAATATTTCCTACATCACTCACTCAGTAGCGGGAATTGTCAGCCCCAATTTTCACATCCATTTTCCACTGACTTTATTATACAACACTGTATAAAAGAAACTTGGTCCTATGACTGCTGTTTTGTTGAATTATTTGAAGGTGGAATTTCAGGGTGTGCAAGGTGTTCACAGATTTTAACTCTGTGAAGATAAAGCATTGATTTATTTATTTGGTTCTTTATGAAAACACATCCAGCGATTTCCTAACACAGAAGAAGGGTTTTTTTCTAAGCATGTCCCTCTGGAAATCTCTTAGATCCAAGGATTTTTCTTACTGTCCAGGAGGATTCAGCAGGTGCCCTAATTCTGCGCTGGGCCAGAACTGGATGCCTTTGAAACTGTCCATCACAGGGGATTTCTCTGAGGCTCGGAGGGCAGCCCGTGCCCTTACCTGGCACCCAGGCAGCACCCACTGACAAAGGGCAATGCTCTGTGTCAGCCTTAGCCCTCAAGTAGGAAGAGGGCAAACATCCCCCACTGCTCTCCTTTAATTTTTGCTCAGAGGGCTTTGTACTAATTAAGCTTTACAGCACCCTTTAGAAGTGAGGGAAAGAGTGTTATGGTTCAACTGCAGATGAGGGGGAGAGGAGCCCAGTCAAATGACTCAGTGACAGCATCAGCCTAAGGCAACCAAGATGACAGGCCACAGCTTCAGCATCTGTCCCTTTTGTTGCTACTTAGAAATGCTTCAGTGAAAAAAAAAAAAATATCTGGGTATGTTTTGGTTTTACCACTTCTGTGTAAAAGCATAACCTTTCCCTGCCCTACCCATTTACCTGCTCATCTTGCCTGGTTGCTGGGTCAGACACAAGAAAGCCAACACACTGGCTTAGGTGATGCCAGCATTTTGTGTCCGGAATGGATATCTCAGGTCATTTTGCCTGCTTTCAAACAAATTTCAGGACTGTTAGATAGCTGCTGCTAATTGTTTACCAGTAAACAGACATATGATGTCCTCTTACAATGAAAAAAGCATTTTTCAGCTGTTCTTCAATGCATCATTGTGCCTCAGATCTTCTGATTGAGTCCACAGGAGTCAGTGCAGTCAGTGAGACTATGGAGCAAGGTGAGAAGGTGAGAACAGAGAGCAAATAAACTTTACAGCAATCATTTTTAGCACTCCATAGAATTATTCTTTCTCCTTGGTTCTGTGTAAACACAGGTAGTTTTAACGATGTCGCTTTTCAGCTGCCTGCTGAAATTTTAGCATTTAATTTCTTTCTTGCAAACTGTCACATTAGCCTGTGCAACAGAGAGCTAAATGGTGCTCAGATGTAGCTGGAGGAGCTCAGGAAATTCACAATATTAATGACCTAAGAAAGAAAACTTTTGAAAAAAACCCAACCCTATATGAGCCCATTCAAGCTGTTTAAATAGACAAGCCCAAGCCAAGCTGGTGGTTTTGAGTGAAAGCCTTGGGACTTGGGCCTGGAGTGGTTGAACACTGTAAATGCAGCCCAAACTTAGATTGAATCCCCTATTCTGTCCTGGACAGTTACACTCTGGCATTGCTTGTGTGGCAGCAGTGCCTGCAAGGCCCGGCTGGAGACCTGAGAGCAGGACCTCCAGGCTCTGACCAACCCAAGACCATATTCCCTAGGGAGAGGACGCACAAGGCAGGAGGTGAACACAGTGGTGGCTATGGGCAGGGAGTCCTCTGCAGCACCAGCCAACAAGCCCTGCTAGCATAATGCAGCATTGCCACAGCTTCCAGACCTCCTCCAAGCTGCATTTAGGTAATACTATACAAATGGCAAAGAACGCAAGTCCAAGTTCCACTAGATCCCAAGACATCCCTTAGCCAGGAGTGCTTCATGGAGGTGAGGATAAGCATTATTATTATCTAAGTAATAATTCACTAATTAGTCTGTCTCCAGGCATGCTTCAAGATCATATTTACAATACTTCACCAAGCCCACAGAGGATTGTTTTTCATTCAGATGAACTTTTTTGAATGTCTTCTGCAATGTACTATGGACAAAGAGGTTCCAGGGATTTAGTGCATGCTTTTCAACTCTAGCCTTTCTTTGCTGTGTTTCAAAGGCTGTGCCATACACTGCACTCCCCAGCATCCCTCACCACTGCACCAGGATGGTGGCTCTGCTCCTCTGTGCTGAGTACGCGTCTCTCCCCAGCCACCCTCAGATTGTGGAGCTGAAGACAGCAGCTGGGATGATGGAGCTATGCTTTAATTGGAGAATCCCTTGAAATGAGGAATTACAGTTCCATCAAGAATGGGAACATTTTAATAGATTTGTACTAAAAAATAGACAGAAACAAACAAGTAGGCTTAGGCCCAGTCTAACTAGACATACGACAATAAAAAACAGATGTTCTCAATATATATTGTGCAATATATTTCATCTATTTATATCATTCACTGATATATTGCTGATATTGCCTAATATACATGATCCTATTTCATATGGCAATGAAGGTCACTGTAAATGACAATTTCTTCGTAAATATGTAGAGACTAACCAGGTATTGCAGCAATTTTCTTGTATTCACAGATGCTGGTTCCCAAATTCAGCTATGCATCACAGGAAATGAGAGATGTTCTTTTCAGGGTGCTTAATTGTTTCTGCAAGCATGTTTACCACGTAGAAGAAATTCAGTAGGAAAGTACAACTCCTGTTTTTTCTGTTCCACTTGGCTGCTTATAAGATAAATAATCAGGATACATTTATAGCTTAAGGGACCGATTTGCCTGAGATAGACTAGTTGATTGTATTATTCTAAAAAAATAATATGTATTATCTCAGAATAATTCCAGCTTGTTGCTCTCAGCTCACTAATGCATAATGTTCCATGCAGAAGGAACAGCATTAGACCAGCACCAATCTGACAGTCTATTTTTCAATGACACTTCTTTCATTTACTTTCTGGAAGAGGATATAATTTTTTTTACTAAACATATTTATCTGTTTGTTAATAAAACATTATTTTTTCTGCAAATGAAATTCATGTAGTTTAGTTTATTCCTTCATATTAAATTTCAACAAACGCATAACAGTGTTTCTGAGTTTCATTTTCCTAGGCTAGCTGGTGCACAATTAAGTATTTTCTATGCTACAGTGAAAGAGAACCAGCCATACTTCTGAGACTTTCAGATGTAATTATGCAGCCTTAGACTTTTATGATACGGACTATAATCTAAGTATTTGAATATACCAACATGGTTGTAAAACATAGCTTACCTGAGAGGTAAGAACATATCACAGGAGCACTAATAACATAAGTGAGACACTGGAACGGGTTGCCCAAAGATGTTGTGGATGCCCCATTCCTGGCGGTGTTCAAGGCCAGGCTGGATGGGGATCTGAGCAACCTGGTCTGCTGGAAAGTGTCCCTGCCCATGGCAGCAAAGGGTGGAACTAGACGGTCTTTAAGCTCCCTTCCAACCCAAACCATTCTAGGATTCTATGTTTACCTGTCATAAGTATGGAGAAACTAAGTAATGAATAAGTTTAACTACACATCAGGAATCAAATCTGTGAAAGAACTTTCTGAGTCACAAATAGTAATTCTGGTAAATTCAGTGAATCTACTAAACAATGTAGCTAAAAAGAGAGGGTCAGTTTCACTGTTTGTGAACTCTGTGGGCTGCAATTATGAAAAATTACTGGTGTTACAAGAGTGGAAAACCTTATCTTTTGAAATGGAAGAGGATTGTTCATGAAGTATTAGATTTATTCATTCCTATAGTAAGAGGGATAGCTTAATATCACGCTTTGGATAAAAAAGTTAAAAGCCAAGGAACATAATCTTTTGCAATACTAACAGAGAAGGACTAGAGCACCAAATGCACACAACAATGGCCAGAGTATTAATTATGATCAAATATAACAGACTTGCTATGGAGTATGTCACATGTGGGTTTTTTTCTTTTTCAGAAGAATTCTGAATATTGTTTGAAAATCTACCTAAAACATTTTTTAAAAAGAATAAAAAAATTAAAATAGAAGGAATCTGTGCTGAAACTTCACCTATAATAAGCAAAGGTGTGTCTCTATAAGAAGCAGCTGATTTTTATAACCCAACTTAGCTCATGTCAGATGATAATTCAATACTGACTTATTACTTGTGTCTAAATGGTATTTTATGGCTGTACTATCTTTAAGGCTTTTGAGGTCTATTGTACCCTTAAACTTTATCTCTTGAAGGACAAAATATAGATACAAAATTGGCTCTAGTCTACCTCATAATTATAAACTGCCTTACCTGGAGATGCCGAGCACTATTGAATTCCTCGGCTTTACTGACTCACTGCCTTCAAGACAACATGCAGCTCTGTCTGAAGACAGGCCTTTAAACCAATATGAATGTCTATAATTATTTCTAGTGACAAAAGCACTCACTAGTTCTTCCCCACCTGACTCATCCTTGGTAAGAATTCCCTTCAGCCTTAAGAGAAAATACCACCGAAATTGTATATATGTTTTACTAGCAGTAGGAAGTAAAGGGATGTAATTCTATCTTCTTTTTTAATTGGAAATATCTAGCATCAAAGACTGTCTTCCATCAATTATCTCAGTCATTCTGATGCACTTATTCAAGTCTGAGAGACAGAGCCCACAGTACTTGGCTACATACCATCATTTGCCTTCCAGTAGTATCTTTCCCAGAAATGAAGGGTGAGAACCCTGGCTCTTCAGTAAATGCATCATTGCCAAAACTGAAGGAGAGTTCAGTCTGTTTCAAACAGTTTCTCTCACTGTGGAGTGAGAGAAAGGAGCCTTCTGAATAGTTCACCTCAACATGGGGTAAGGAGACCGGGGAGCTTGGGGCAGCAGCCCACCAGCTGCTGCCTCCACTTTTGTCCCATAGAACTAAGCCTGCCAGACAGGGTACTAGAATACAGAGCAGGTCATAAGCTGGCCACCCCTTAAATACCACAATGCCAGTGAAAGTTCGATGGAAAGTGAGCAGCTGATAGCTATTACATGTAGGTAGGACAGATCTGACATCATGATGACTAACAACCTCAGGCTGTGGCTCCCCAGGCACTTAATCAGGCTTTAGTCCAGGATAAAAGTCGTTGCCACCATACACAAAGTCATAAACCAGTACAAAGACATTCTACCCATTCAAATGTGTGTTGTTGTCTTGGTTTGGGTTTGTGTTTTGGTTTGGGGTTTTTTTTTTATGTAGGAGGGTAAGTGTATTTTATGACACATCAGTCTCTCTCCTTCTATGCTTGCTACCAACATGAATCAGAGCACTGGCTTTGAATAGTATGCTTGAGCTTGGGTCTTGACAGAAATCTGTATGTTTACAGCTGATCTGTACTAGAGCTGATAATGGTAACACACACATCCGGTAGTAGCAAACACGGTATCATGGGCTAAATTCCATCTATACTGGTGGTCTGCACGAACACGTTAATCCAACATCCAAAATCAAAAATATCCATATACCCAAAAATAACCAGTGCAAAACATTTCCTAAAGGCGATCACAGTGCTGTTAAAGAGGTGACAAAGACAGGCAACAGCTGCTGATCAGCACAGGCTGGGACACAGGTGGGTTTTCAGCTGAAGTTTTGATGATGGATTGATTATATGTAGGCTGCTTATTGCTTTTGCAATCTCTTTACAAGGTGAACATATTCTTAGATATCTGTGGTTTTTGTGAATAGAACATCCTTAAAAGAATTGCCCAAACCTATGCAGCGTTCATTTGTCCCCTGTGGAGAAATCAACTCACTTCAAAATTTTCAGAGCCCAACTCACATCTGGTGTTGTAACTTAATGACTTCTAGAAAATTAAGCGAGTTTGCACGTAAAAACCTTTCCTCTTCACTGCCTCTCTCCACTCCCCCAAAACAACCCCAAAACATCTAATTTGATTGCTCAACACAAGAATCAGCATTAATGCAGTGTGTACTGAAGGTATTCAACTCAATAGGAAGGCTAGTTTGGTAGACACTTCGACTCCTTAGTAGTGCTGATGATAAAGGAGCATTTCTGGTCTCTTGAGCATCTTAAGTTGCAAGACACCATTTACTGTTTCAACTTAGAACAGAACAGCTATGTTTTGCCAGACATAGGGGTGCCAGGATTGCTTTCATGTACACTTTAAGTGGGCAGTGGTGGGGACATCACACCTAAGTGTTCAGCCACAATCCAGCCCTGCTCAGAGGATTGCCTGGCAATAATCTCAAAGTTTAATAACCATGCCAACTGGGACAGGCTACTTTGCCCTGCAGCAAGACCACCTTCCCAGCAGTATTGCTCTCCCTATTGATTCAGGTGGGCTCAGAAGACAGAGAAGGAAAGTTGTTTAAAATTTTACCTCACTGAAACTCTCTGATGATTTTTTTTTCATTTTTGTCACTTTTTTTTGCCCTCTGTGGGAAAATATACACACAGAAAAACACATACACTTGCAGTATAGTTTTCCAGTGACAGAGGATAGTACGGCTTTTACTTTCCTTCTGGCACATTCGGTCCTTCCCTGTAGGCTATAATCTTCCTCTGCATTTTTAAAAGAAGTAATCTGTGCAGAAAGGAGCCTCCACAATTTCACAAAAAAGTAATCAAAATTTTCTGCTCTTTATGGATTTAAAAAATGGCTTCATTGATTGCAGATGTAGGTCACTGTTGGTCAAGAGTCACTTATCCTTCTGCAGTTTTTTTCTGATACAACATAAAACTTCTAAATGAATGAGAATCTTCATTGAACGATGAATTCTGCCAGTGTTGGCTTGAAGGTAGTTTTGTAGTTTTGTCCCCAGGGTAAAATATGGTTCTGGCTACCTTCATCTTCTGAGCTTTATTCAGTGTTACATTCTACCTGATCATTTTCCAAAATACCTGAAATTTTATTAGAAACAGTAAAAGTATAGGAAGTATGAGGAGATTCCAGTTAAGTTGCCTTATGTCTACCACTTGTATCTTAGCCAAGATGCTTCCAGTTAAGAAGTCTTATGGTCTATTACTTGTATCTTAGCCAAGACACTTCCACTGACTTCTGTTTCACGTGTAGTTTTCTGTTATGTGTGATCTATTTAGCATTACGGAACAGTAGGAAAGCTCACAGTTATTATACAACGGGTCTTGCTTGAATTTGATTTAAGGTTTCAAAATCAGCTTCAACAGCTGGAGTAATTATTGACCCAAAGTTGTCAGTCTGCCAAGAGGAGCCAATTTGAGACGATAGATAGTTTTCACAGAAAAAAAACCCAACTTTTTCCCCTTATGGATTGTCAGCTGAGTCTTTTCAGATGATTAATAATCTGCTTGTTCTCTTGAACATTTTGATATATTTGCAATAGCGCAGTTTTGGCAAATATTTCCTTCTCCATCTCCCATGTTTAAACACAAGAGAAAAAGCACAGGGAAAAGCTAATACACTAGGAAAACTAATTATGTTTTCTGACTGTGTTTTTTCTTTTTACTTCAGAAAAAAAAAAAGAAGTAAATACCTGCCACTCTATGACATTCCTGACAGGCCCACAGAGGTGAGATATCATAAATAAATATTAAAACAATATGGAGAAGTAAAGTTTGTCGGGCAAAGGTTTTTGTTGGCACCAGTAGTATTGGATTGTATATATTCTTCTATCCATCTGCTATGTACCATCGTCAGAGAAGAACAAACGAGAAATTACTTCCAGAAACAAAAGTAGTGAATTTTATTGGAAAAAACTCTGAGGCAAAGAAGAACTTCATAGGATTATTAACCAGAACTACTGATAACACAGGCTGGGAAAACCCAAAACCTTGTAGGATACCCTCCAATGTAGACCAAAATTACTGGGCAGGAGCAGACTGAGTTAGTTCTCCTGAATTCTGTGTTTTCCCTCCGAGCATGTCCTTTAGCTAATCCATGTGTTGTGCATTCTTCAGTGTCCTTTAGTCAAAAGGATGTCTAATTCCAGCATTTAATGACCTAGTATTCCTATTCCTGTTGAGTACAAAGGATATTTGTCCATTGGTTTTGGCCATCTATTTGCAGGCGCATAGGCAGAAGTTGTTCTAACTATTCCAGAATAATTTAAACTTGTTGCTCATGCTCTTTACCCAGGTTTTTCCCAAATAGAGTGCATTGTTACATCTAAGGTAATGTGAATCCATTAGTGAGTAGTGAAGATGATAAATTCTTGACTTTCAGTTTAGCTACATCTCCTGTCCACTTTCACCTGGTCCGCCTTGGAATGCCAGTCAATCTCTGCTGATTTATTGCACTCCTAAGCATTTTTCTGGCCCTCATGCAAGAAAAAAATGTACTATTCCCCAGGTAGGGGTAGTTTAATGGGATAGAGAAGTCCAGAGCATGAAGTCAACAGAAACAGTCACCTGTAGTGGGCAATTTGGCATACTTTGTGCTCTTTAAAGGCAAGTCTGATGCTGACTGGAGTTTGCCCTATGTAAGTAGAGTATCTAAAAGATCTGAGACTGGCTTGATCCTAAATATTAGAGACCAGCTCTTCAACAATTATCTCACCACTATAGTTGATTGAAATGGTAGGTCGCTGCAAAATGAATGCACTTAATGTATATAATAGCAACAGTAAGCATAGTTAAGAAACCCTGAGGTTGTTCGTTTGTACTAATTGATGCTGAGAAAGCCTTTAATATCCCTGAGTGAAAGATGCTGAATAATTACAAAGTATGATCATATGAGATGAAGAAATTCTATTAATATTATAAAACCAAAACACATTGTTTTGCTTGCTACTCTTCAGGGGTAGATTATAATGCAGAATACAAGCATTGTCTTGATCTTGATCTAGGGATTGACTGGAATCACCTTGCACTGAATAGAAGATGCACTTTCTTGTGACTACTGTTGACTAATGACTACAGCAATCTTCTTTTCTATGGCCAAAAATCTTCCAAGATCTCAGTGTGGGATTCAATAATGCCTTAGGATGCTCTGTCATTTGATCATATCAAAAAGGTTCATTGGCAAAGTTCCTGACAGTGAATATGAGTATCTTCATGCATAATGAGCACAATTTGGGCTCATTTTCAGAGCCAGGTATGTAATATTCCTCATCAGTATTTTACTGGAGCACTTTCACTATGAGGTGTGCTAGGGCAGAAGGTTGTTTTATATGTTCAAGAGTTCAGTATCCACCATTCATCATCCGTAATTACCCAGATTTTTGTTACCATTCCAGCCAAATGCAATATACAACCAAGCATCTCTGCATATATCTAGTTAGGGGGAAAAAAGTTCATAAAATAGATTCAGTAATAACAACAACATCATGTTTAAATTATAGTGACAAGAATTACTTTGTAACACTTTAGAAACCTATAACCCACCAGGAGCTTAAAGGTCTATTATGGTTAATGAGGCTGGTGGATGTGGTACTATTACAGGAACAAATGAACAGATATATGAATCACAAGAAAAGATTGCAGTCTTAATAATTTTTCTAATCTAAACTGAACCAGTACTCCTGTATAGAACATCCATCTGAATGAAACTTAAAGTGCTGGCTTAGGTGTTAAATTATAGGACAATAGCTGGACACCTACCAAGTATTAAAGGACAATTAACAAGCAAAATCCTCCTCAGGGGTTGTTCCACTACACCTTGAAAAATGCTCAGTAAAAGTGTTGATGATAGCTCATTCTGGCTTCATTTTTACAAGTGAAATTATAAAAAAAAGAATTAAAATGCATTCCTTCTGCCC
This sequence comes from Falco biarmicus, assembly GCF_023638135.1. Classification (NCBI taxonomy): domain Eukaryota; kingdom Metazoa; phylum Chordata; class Aves; order Falconiformes; family Falconidae; genus Falco; species Falco biarmicus. The sequence continues at coordinate 25,163,910 of NC_079294.1, read as the reverse complement.
CTTTTTGTTCACCTGTTGGAAATGCTGATGCTGAGTGACTGACACTCTCTTTTCCACAGTATTTTGAGAGTAAACTAACCTGAGAGCAGTTCAGCATTTTAAATGAAATGTCATTGCACTCAGCATACCCCCCAAAAAATCATCCCACCTTGCCTTACTCAGGTAGGGTTCATCCTTTCAAATGAGGGACACCCAGTTCTTCTACTGTCAAAGGCCAGCATTGACCTCCTCACAGACACTTACCCCACCACCCCACCTTCTGAACGGTGCTATACAGGAGGGTCCAAGCCCTGCTGCTCGCTGTGCAGAGCTGAATGTGGGTTGGTGTAGCTGCTGGTGCTGCATGGCCATATGTAGCTGGCACAGAAGCAGTGAGAGAGATCCTCTTGGAGCCAGCACAAGAGCTCTTGAATTTTTTGGGATGGCATCTTTTTCTTTTTTATATAAAGCTGAAGAAAGACGAAAACTTTTTATCACTTTAATCTTTCTGCTTCAGTTCAGAGCTGAGTACAGTCACAGAAATGTATCAAGAATGCACACAAGTTAGTAGATTGTTACTTTAATTGGTGCTTTTCTTGTTGGTAAGAAAATTGGACCATATCTATTATCCTGCCTGTCCAAGATTGTTAGTGGATATTAATTACATTTGGTCATTTTGAATTGTGGGCCTTCTGTAGGACTGTAAAGAGACAACCACATCTTTCTCTTGCATTTTCCCATATGTCTATTGAATAATTTCGGGGGTTTGTGCAATTCTTTGTCTCTAAATGGGAGTTCTTGCACAACAAGGAAGTTGAAAGTAAGATCCTGACCCTCCACTTTGTTCAGTCAAGGAGCTAAAAGAGCAAGTGAGATGTATTCAATTAAATTTAAGAATTTATATGTAGTTCTTTTGTCCGTGATTAAAAATGATATTGTAGAAGTGGAGACAATGCAAAGAAGGGCAGGAAAATGACACTATGGAAGGATTATAGGCTAACACATAAGAGACGGAGTGATTGAGGAAACAAAATTAATTCTCTCAGCAGAAAGGAGGACTCAGGGGAATATGAACATAGTCTATAAATATTTCCAGAGAGATAATACAAATGAAAGAAGGGGATTATTAATGTTATCACAAGATGGCTGCAAAAGGAGCAATGTCCTAAATGTAATACAGGAAAAGTCTGTAACAGCAAAGATAATAAATAATTAGGAATAGGCAATCGTTATGGGTTTACAAACCTTTCTGGGTGATATCTTCAGTTCAGGGTATCACAAAACCAGCTTAAGCATGTCAATGTCCCCTACCTCCTCCTTAGTTTAAATGCTATTTCAGCAAGGAGACCTAGATTAAAAAATCTTTTTCTGGCTACAGAGTACCCTGTGGCTCCTGCAGAGAACGGGAAGGTGATGACCTGATCCAGGCTGACACAGGTGCCTTGTACTTAAAGTTCTCTAAATACTTGTACAAGCAATGTTCTCCTAGCCCTCTAGACCCGAGCTGAGGGAACACCTTCAACATGTGGTGGCTTTTGCAGGGGGGAGTCAACTGAGCTCAAAGCTTGGCGCCAAGCCACGAGAGTTCCTGTAAATGAGCATCCACCATCTGTGTCAGTGCTCTCTGAAGCCTCAGCTGCTCACACAACTTTGGCCACCTCCCCACTTCCAGCTATTTTAGCCATACCTCCCTCCCTGCTCCCCTATTCCTGCCTCAGTCAGCTCAAATACCTGTAAACTGCCTTACAAACTAGGTGGCAGATATTCCCTTATTGCGTTTTTAGAACATTGTATTTATTTCCATTTCCTCCTAAAAAGTAGGTCTCTTCTTGTAACCTTTCTTTTAAATGTGTTTCAAGGGAGCCAATGCTTCCTTTGTGTTTAACCACCTAAATTCGTTTGTGACTTCCCCCCTCCCCGAGAACGACCAGCAAAACTGACTATGAGCAATCAGAATTGGTGTCATGACATTCTGCTTTTATAGCAGTACTTTCACTACCATTAATTGAGTCAGACAGGGCAGATCTAATCCTTTCTTGGAGTCCGTGAAAAAACTCCCACTGACTTCAGTGGGAGCTGCAGCCACCGAGTGGCCTTGACAGTGAGTCCAAGGGCATTTATCCACAGTCTTAGCTAAATCAAAATCTCATTTCATAAAAAGGAAAAAGAAAAAGAAAAAAAAAAAGCTGTTTTGGGTACTTTGCAGATAAAAGTGCATGTTTGTAGTACAAATGTTAGAAATTCAAATTCCTGCTGCGAATAAACAAATTTACTGCAGCATGAAGGGGGATTTTCCTATTAAACTGCTGATTTTAAAGAGAATCTAAAATCTGTAACTTCCCCTAAGTTGCTTTGATGATTTATGTCCAGTATGAAAGATCTGTTTCAAGAACTATCAGCCTTCAATTTTTCTAGCATCCTTTTAATAGCATAAACAGAGAAGTTCTCACTTCTTACATGTCACTAACACCAGTGCGTATAAGCAATACAATAGAATTAGAACAATCTTCATTATTCTGTTCTATTAAAGGGTTTCTGTCTCTTAGTGATGTTATACTTCAAGACTACAAAGATTTTGCCACTTCTCTGAGATGTTTGTGTTTCAGTACTCACACCCCATCCCTCATCAATGAGCCTGCAAATGCTGAATCATTTAACTTATACATGCCTTTTATTTCTGACAGGTTTGTTTGAGTTCAGATAGTGGCTTTTGCAACTTACTTCACTCTCCAGTGCTGCACTCATGTAAGGATGTCTGAAAGAGCCGGGAAGGGCTCTGGCAAAGCAGTGAAAGCATGCACTACTTACAGGATTGGTCTTTCTCTGGTTGAGAAGGGAAAAGATGCAGATCACCCCTGAAGCAGAGACAGCTCTCCCAGGAAATGCTACTGCCAAAAGCTCATGTTCCTGCAAACTTCATTTCTACAAGGAGCAGGGAGCTAGTCTAAAGACCTTTTTAAAAGCCTTGGACTTCAGGCACATTGGTGCCACCTTAGCTCACTTTGGACACCCAGGCCTTGCTTACCGGTCTGACTGCAAAGTGTGAGGATGCTTACGTTCAGTTAGGTGAGGTGAGGTAGCACCTAACAGGTGCGCAGTGAGGCTTAAATACTGAGAGTTTATTTTTAGAAATGACATTAAGCCTCACCCTTACCTACTTCAAAAACTTCACTCTGTCAATGTAAAGCTCTTCTTTCAAGCCCAAAAGGAAAAGAATATATGGAGACTTTAGATACTATCTTAAAGTGTAATTATATTTGAAAAGTATCAAAAGAAAGCAGGACTGTGTGTACTTATGCCTGGAGCACGCTGCATGCATCCCATAACGTATGTTTTCATTGTAATTGCTATCATTGTTTGAAATTTTTTTTGCTTAAGACAACAACATAATTTCAGGAATCTGGGAATGAAGAAAAAATCTTTCTGTGCATCAGGCAAGCTGCTACTGCAGTACCTACAGCAGTAACTGGGTGTCAGTCAAGTTATCCACTACTTCTTGTACAATCAGTCTCTTTATAATCACTTTTGAGTGCTAGAACATGTACGCTGTCCCCCTTCAGGGACTCAAACTTCATAATAAGAGAAATAAACAGTACAGAGAGCAAAGATGAAACTGTTTAATGAGAATGAGTATGAATTTGGACTCCTGTTTTTTCATAGTCTGTTCTCTAGATTTTTGTTGCTTTGTTTCTGTTAAATGTTTCTACTGTGCTGTTGGGAATGAGAGCGCTTACAGGTTTTACTTCTTTTAAATAAAGCCTTTTAAAGAGTATCCTACATCCTTATCACATACTCAATAATAATAATGCCTTGACTAGTAATTGTGCTAAGGGAGGAAAGGCTGCCAAAGGCAGATGTTAAAAAATAGCAGTATAATTTAAAGACACGTTTAAAAAATGTCTCCCAAGTTACTGTCTTTCCTTTTTGCCTTTTTCACCTGCATAAATGAGTCAATGTTAAACCTTTAGGAAACATAGCGTGTATGAAATAGATAGTATCAATAGTAACACTGATTTATTTGATAACTAATGTATTAAATATATTACTAAATAATATCTTGCCCTGATGTAATGCTTATAATCCTAAAAGATACTAGACTATTCTTCTAACTTGATATATAAGAATTATGCATTGATGAAGAAGTGATAGACACTGCTTTGAAATGGTTGTAATACAAATGTGCACCATTTCCTTCCATTGTCGTTTCACTACAACTGTTAGCAAAAGACTATTTCAGGGACACTTTAGATAATTCTCAGTAATTATATGAGAAAACCCATTGAGTACAAACAATGTTTCAATAATTTAAACTCAAACAGCACAAGGCTGAGCATGTGTCATAACATCCTTTCTCAAATTCCTTTTTTAACTGTACCAGTGTCATCACATTACATTTGTTGTTTCTGCCCATTCCAGAGTTCAGAAGTAAGTGCAGGCAAGTTGCAATTCTCCCCTTTCAAAAAGGATAAAAATTCTGCTTTCTGGCCCACCAAGGCAGTGAAGCAATGGACTTCAAAGTATTTTCATATTTATGGTTAGGAAACCCATCTCTGGCCCTAGGCTCTTTCTGGATGGCTTGGGTAAAGAGTTTCCCTCTGAGGGAAGAGGAAAGACATATTTTCTGTCAGAGAGATTTTAAAAGACATGGTGGGTCCTTGAAGATGCTCAGGTGGCTGGAATATTTCATTCCTTGGCATACTAATGTATTCTGGAAAGGCAGAACTAAGTGGAGAGACTACTTTGCCCAGCAATCATCCGTGAAGTACATGCAGTAAGTGTTTTACAGTGCACAGATAGAGATGATGACCAGCAGCTTAGGGCAAGAAGTGAGAAGGATCCTACATTCAACTGAAAGAAGAAAGAGGCAATTTAAGACTTTGATGCAGACATGTGTATAATCAGCAGCTGTGATACACTGGCATGCATCTTTCCTTGCTTCTCTTAGGAGATTTAGGGATTTAGTTATGTGGAAAGTAACACTCTATGTTTGTGTTGAACACATAGAGTTAGGAGCTCCAGCATGTGATGGAGGATGTGATGACTAAAGTGGCCATTAACTCTTGCGATCTGATAGTTTTACTTATTCAGAAATGAGGTTCAGTACTTTGAGCAATACCCCAGACCCCAATCACTATGCTGCCCTGACATGGTGATTCTTGAATGAATTTCTTGCTGTAATGATACGCATAGCCACATCAAACCCACAGCGGCTGCAGGTTTGGAGGTACAGTCATGCATTAAGAATATGTTTTCACAGGGTGAATGTAGCCACAGTCCCTGAAGACCAGATTTAAGATTCACCAGTTTCACTTATCACAGAATGCTAGTCACAGATTAACAGCACCAGACAGGTAGCAGCAATCTCTACTCCACTTACTTATCCAGCTGATTCCTGCTTAAAAACAGTATTATGTAGCAGCTTTAATATTACCTGAACACAAATGGGCTGCGAAATTATTTGCCAGTGCTGCTTTCTGTGTGGCAGTAATGCCCATTAAGTGCAGTGTTTTGAAAATTCACGTTCGTTTCATTGATAACAATGTGCTTTTCAGACAGTAAATTTCTGCAGTAGTTAATTACTACCCCTCTGAGGTGGTTAATAAAGGTAATCAGACAGGCTTTTCCAGCATGATACCAACCCAGGAATGCGATAGCCTCTCAGAACCTGACCACCTGCTGCGTACTGCTGCTTAATTAAGTATTCCTCAAGTGTTTAGTATTTAACAGCTTGTGATATTTAAATTCTATCTGATCCATCTTCTAATGCTCATCACTCATTTAAAGAAAAAAAAAAACCAAAAACAAAAACAACACCAAAAATGCAGCCCCTTATGAAGACAGTGCTAAGTGGAGAATAACACTCAGCCTTGGTCCAAACATAGTGTCACGAGCTGGCATTTTTCCAAGTGGAAGACTGAAATAGCCATGAACAAAAAAATGTCTGACAGAAAAATTCTAGGGGCATAAATAACATAGTGCGAGTTAATGAAGGGAAGTACCTTTTACAAAAGTCTTTAAAGCTATTAAACCCCTGTACATTTCATGATCAGTATGTGAAGCCTGTTTCCATAGGCATGTTTACACATAGTTTCCTATTGAAGGCTCCCAGTTGTGGCATTCTGTAGCTGTAAACTGTATTTATGTGCAGTTCTGCTAATCCCTGGTCCCAGGGCTGCCTGAAGTCTGTAGAAACACTTTGCCTCTGTAGACAAGTCCTTGTAAATCTCTCCTTGTCAAAGGATTTAGTTCACTGATTGTCAGCCATGAGATACTTCATAAAACAATTCACAGAAGAATATAGCCTTCTCCTCCTGCCTTTTACTGGCTAGGTTACCTTTTAATGACAGTATTCTGTTTTAAGTTGACTCCAGAGACAGAGAAAAAAAGAAAGAAAAGCTCCTTCCTTAATTCTATGCATTTTTCACACAATGTCTGCTGCAGCAAATTAGTCAAGATTGATTGGGGCTGGTTTAGTTGGTTGGTTTGGGTTTTAATTCTGAAATACTGTCTTCTGTGACGGAAACCAACATGTAGCTCCCAGACAGAGCTGGGTGAGTTTGGGAATTGTCAGGCTTATAGCTCCAGTACCCAGTAATTTCTGGTTTCTCAAAATATCTTCACTCCTTAACCTAAGCAGGTCTACTTCAGGGAAAGAAATGTATGCCAGAAAAATTAAATTCCTGGTGCCAAGGCAATAACTGAGCAGTTTCTTTAGCAGAAATTAAAGGTAGTCATTGCTAAAGAAGAAACTGGAGGAGTGAAGGTTGGCTGATGTTGTGTAAGGAGGACATAGAGTGTTCCTACCTTGAGCCAGAGTCTGTAACGGAGGCCAGCAAGGTGCAGACTCTCCCCTGTGTTCCTGTGCATCAGACCATTTGCATGGTCAGAAGCAACATCACAGATTTAAGTATCACTCTTGGTCTTGCCAAAAAACTGGAAAGTGGAACTGCAACACTGGACTTCATTACTTAGGTCCATCTCCAGCAGAACTGCAACACAAGACCCATTAACAGGAATGTCTACCTAATGATTTAAAACTGATTATTATGATGAATATGTAGGGAGTGTGTGCCACAATTAACATTACATATTCACTTAGGTGATCAGACCAACTGGATGGTGATCATTCCTCTGAAGGAGTGAATTATTCATATGGTCTAATATGTATTAATTTATATGTAAATCACTTTGTAATACTGCAGCTTCTGCTTGAAAATCTGTCTGCATTCAAGAAAGAAAAGCACTCTTTTTGTGACTACAGGAAGCTTTATATTATAAGACTGTGGCACCTCTGTTTTAAAAACCTATCACAGAAATCCAGAGATTCACTTTCTGTAATTCATGAGAGCAGTGATTTTCACACAGTGCCTAAGCTGAACCCCTCATCTGGCCCTCCTGCTTGATGAATGTTTTCCTGTGAAGACAAGAATTGACAATCAATCAGTAATGCACATTCTTTTATGATTCGTTGAGACTAAGTTGTTGTTTCGGGACACACTGATGATTTTTAGCACATAATTCACACCGTGCAGTCAGGCTTCAAGGTGACATGGTATCTTTTGGTACTCAGCCTGGATAACATAAGTTTTATGATAAATCTTCTATGATGAATCTTTTTACGGCTTCCCCTAATCACTATAGATAGTTCTTTTGCATGCAAAAATAATAAATCGTTCTGTTAAAATGTCACACATTTAGGTGTGAATACTGAACTAACACTTGTGATGATATTTTTCTTTAAAAAAATGTGTTTATTAGATGATCCTGGATAGCTGATAAAAGGATCCTCATTCTATTGAAACGAATATGACCTAAGTGGAATTTATTCACAGGACTATCATTTCTTTTTTTCCTCTTTTTTTTTTTTTTTTTTTTTAAACTATTGACCAGCTTTTAGCTCTTGAGGGAATTATCTTTGCCTTTTGTACCATTTCTGAGAGCGAATTAGTGACAGTATTAAATATGCCTTGCAACAATAGTCTATTTTCAACTGCGTTAAGTTTATAGGGAGATACCAGGTTTTTTTCTGGTTTATTTTTAGTGCCTTACAAAGTACAAATAATTTTCAGACTCTTACAAGTTGAAATTATTTGGCTGAGTTCAGTGTGCTTTTAATGTCACAATTCCACTGTGCCAGAATGCATTATTGATAGTGAATCATATGAAGATATTATTTAAAGCATCACACTGAAATATTTCCTTAAAAACTCTTAGTTTCAATATTTATTTGAGGTCACTGGACAAAATCAATGCTCAGGAGTCTCATTTACTCCCTAAAGAAATCTTCCATGGCTATCAGGATCACTATGTAGATATCATTTGGCACAGATAAAAAAAAGAGGCCACTGGATGTAGTGGTCCACATTGAAAGTCCTGCCAGCCACCAATGGTTGCCTTCTCCTAATTCCTACCAGCTGCTGAACACTGAAACCTTTGCTTAAATATTATTGAACTTCCAGTACTTACCCATACAGTCACTACAGATGAAACCAATAGCCTAAAACTTACCTTGAGATTTAGGAAGGACATACCAATCATAGCATCTTTCACAGCTCTGGTAGACACATTTTTACCTGCCCTAAACTCAGGAACCTGACAAAGTTCCCTAGATTGGATGCATAAATGCCTTAAGCTTCCCTTTAGTCAACAAAAATAAATAATGCGTCTCCAGTGGTGACAGGTGGACAGAATTTCTGTTTTTCCTTGACTATACAAGATGCCTATAACAGCTAAATCCCTAACTTAAGGCATGTAAGTTGCTTGAGCGAGGTGTGATGAATCCCAGCAGTTGTCCTTGCATCTTTCCTCAACATGATGAAAAAGGATGAACCAAGTTTAAAGAAACTGCTGGAGAGCACAGATTACCTTTCTCTGTTTGCTGCAGACTCCCTTGTGCCCTCAGGAGTGCGTTCCTCACCGCAAAATGCGTGACCAGGGGACAATGTCCTGCTCACATGAATATAGCCACAGTGCTGCCGGCACACCTCTGACTGCAGGGTGATGATGATCATAGTAATTGTAGTTCAAATCAGCTTTTCTTTCCATTGGGCAGTGAGGTGGCATGAGAACTATGTGATTAAAGCTCAGGCTTGGCAATTCTTTTGGGATGCAGCTTCTGAGTAAAAAGACAGTAAAATACAGTCTGTAATGCCAACTGCTTTTACTAGTGGGATTGAAGGTTTCAGCATCTCCCAGTGCTTTCTAACATCTGCTTCTCTGCTTCTCTTATCAAAAAAAAGCAAAAGTTCATGTGGTCTATGCAGGTGCTAACTTCAGCTAAATGCCAATTTATACCAGTCTTAAATAACAAGGACACATTACCTGTGCCAAGAACACAGGTATCTCAAATCTGATTAGATGCGTAAGTGTCTCTGTGGATTAATTACCAGAATTTCTTGTGCTGGATTTGGCAGAGAGACACTCTCTGACTAGAATAACTGCAAAATTATCTTTCTTGCAAATAGTTTAACATCTCTAGAGTAATGTATTTCTTTCCTCGCCCCCTCCCTGCCCCACCCCCATCTCCATTTCTAAATCCTTTCAGTGTTATTCCTTCAATGTTAAAAATGACTGGCTCTCCCGGCCAAGCTAGTTCTTCAAATGTAGAGAGGAAAAGAAGCCATACTCCCATTGCTTCTTTTTGCCTACCTACAAATTGTTTCATTCTACCTTAATAACTGCTTAACTAACCCTCAGGATGTAGCAAAGATGATGGTTCTCTGCAGTGCTCTACTGCAAGGGCAGCAATATAGGAGGACCTGGCCTGTTTCTTTAGCTTGTCATAGTCTTAGAAAGCTAAAATGTCTGGTGCTTCTCCTGAGGGGTGGGGAGCTGGTGTGGGGCATAGGCAGGGCTGACAGTGTTGCCCGTGCCAGAAGCTGCTCTTGCTGCCCCAAAGCCTGCCACCAAGGCTGGCTCCAGTAGCCACTGGGGAGAAGGACTGCCCTGCCCACCACAGGGCTCTCCACCCACAGCTCTTACCCATCCACAGCTCCTCAGTCTCAGGTCAACAGAAATTGGTTGTGCTTATGTCTGTAAACCTGAAGTGTCCCCTGAGTAGACAGTGTATGATGGAAGGCTGCTCACCTAAAAAGTTTACAAGATCCATTTTATGGGCCCATCTCTATGCAGACTTCTGCCTGTCCCTGTAAAACATCAATCTACACACAAAATAAACAAATGTTGCATAGTTTGTCTATGCAGGGTTGACATATTTGCAGTAAGTTGCTATCTAATCTTATTTTTCCTATAAGCCATTCATTTCTGGGTTTAGGACTTTGAAATACAACTTCTGAATAGCTCTACTGCAGAGCAGTTAATATTGCACTTTTCTGTCATTTAATTTAACGCTACCAAGTCCTTCCCATTTTTCCACGTTCACCTCTCACACACACTGAGTACCTCTCTCTCTCTCACTTCGGTCTTACAGCTTTTGAAATACACGCCATTAAGTGGCTACTGTCATGGGATTTACTCTATGCAGTTTGTCCCTGGGGACTGTAGAAATGAAATTTTCAGTTTTATAGCAACCAGAGTTTGGTGGGCCTTCTGTGTATCCCATGATCCCCCTCATTTTTCAGGAGGAGAGGTCCACATAAAGGCTGCATAACATTTTTTCCTTTTTGGATTATTATAAGTCCACAGAGAAGCTAAACCAAACTTCAAAGGTCCTTACATTAATGAATAAGACACAGCACATGAATCATGTAGGTTACATGGAGCAGAAATAAGGACCAGTAACACTACTGTAAACTATCCGCTAACAGCAGTGTAATAAAATGAGTCAGAAGCAAAAGGACTTCTGTGTTTTGCGTTCTGATTAAATTGGCTCATGGAAAGAGAGATACAAAATATAATGAAGTCATAACTTTGTAATACACCATGACAAGAAGGAACTATGCCTTTTGCAAGAAGGCCAAATGATGTGCATTTCAAAGGGGCAAGGCATTTTGGAAGACGTTTCTCAGTACACAACATACATATGCAGAAGTGCAGGGTACTGTCCCAGTAAAAATCCTTTTAAAGATCTAACTAGCCATGTAAATATAGAGGCATGTAAAGTGACTAGATCAGCACTTCCTATTATCAGCCACAAGGCTGGACAAGTCACCTTAGTTTTTAGGGAACTCATCCCTGACAACTCCCAACTGCTGCTCTCATTTTCAGGTCCTCACTCTCAGTAGCATAAGTATTGAAATGTTATTACCATCAAAAACATGTGGTTTTGTTGTTAAAAAATAAAAACTACTCTTATAAGGAGTCACAAAAGGTGGAATATGTTTCAAAATTGCCTGGTTTTAGTGGTAGGTGGTTTTGCTGTGTATATCAATGCATACTTTATATGCATAGACCCCAGTATATGTTTTATGAAACAGTTGTAGTACATCAGTGCAAATCTGTCTGGTTTTTTCTTACTCTTCCTCACAAGCTAAAGTACACAGTCCAGTGTATGCTGAAAGTCAAGGCCAATAGTGTTTGTTTATTTAAAACTTGGTGCCCTCTGATGCTTTTTTATCTTTGACCCCAGGCCTTGTAAATTTGTAGGGCATCTGCTCACCCGTTTGATATGTGTCTTCATCATCCTCAGTATCAAAAAGAAGTTGGCTGTGCAGGCAGGGAAGACAATAGGCTCTCTATTTTGGCAAATGCCTCTCTTGCACTCCCAGGGAAGACTGCAATATATTCTGAGCCCTGTGGATGTCACAAGCTAAACAACTCTGACAAATAAAACATAACAACAATCTGACGTGAATTTTATGAAGCCACTGGTAACATTCATCTTTCCGCTTTGTGGAAACACATAGAAATATAAGGATAGCTCCCATCTGTCTGCCAAGGAATAATTAATAAGCTTGAAAGAGATAAGAAGAGGAGAACAGGCTGGACTAAAGCTGTCTCTCTAAGATTCTCTGGGCCTGAGTGTCAGTGTGAAGGTGGGAAATACTTTGTGTGCTCAGACAAAATAGCCCTGCTTGTAGGCAGCAAATTTGACCTCTAAGAGCTTGTAGAGCAGCTCAGCTCCAGAAAACAGATAGAAGTGAATTTTGCCATGGGAAAGATCAAGCTCAACAAACTAACTGCTGTTATCTGGGGAGCAAATACATTGAAAAGGCATTAAACCTTTCTTCCCAAAAATTGCTCCAACTACCTACTATACTGTGCTGTGCACTTGAGAAGACTGTACCCAGACCTGTGCATTGCAGAGCTCATTACCCAGGCAGGTAGTCACAGCACATACAGTGAGGAAGATCTTGCTTCTGCTTCCAACTTTCAGGACTTGGGGCCTGGTGGCAACTCCCTGCTTTCTGCCACAAAGTTTGGTTTAACAATCTGGACATATTAATTCAATGTGATAGCACAGAAAAGACCTAATTTTGGTTCAACTTCACTGCTGCAAATCAGGCATAAGATCTTTGTAAGTGAAGTTACCTGCAGCCCAGGCATTCAGCTGTGTCTTCCTCCTGTGTGAAACACATGTGCCTGGCCCTAGCTCTGGGTGCAGCTAGGGTGAAGGGAGCAGCTCCAAGTCCCTTCATTTTCACAGAAGAGTTGACTCCAGCAGACACCTTGAACCACAGGGCTGTTGTTGAGTTTGCTCTCTCCCTTCTCATCTCTTTTCCTGGCTCATACTGTCTCCACACTCCCTTGGACAATACAAAAGGAAAATACTTGGTGGAAGAAGAAGAGAGGAGAGGAGAGGAGAGGAGAGGAGAGGAGAGGAGAGGAGAGGAGAGGAGAGGAGAGGAGAGGAGAGGAGAGGAGAGGAGAGGAGAGGAGAGGAGAGGAGAGGAGAGGAGAGGAGAGGTGATTGATTATGGAATTATTTAAAACTGTCTTCTTATTCAGCTTTACTATTAAAACCAACTAAATGAATAACAAATAAATACATGTGTACATAAATAAATAAATAAATAAAGGCCACTTCCAGCTAATAAGGCTCCTCCAGAAGCTGCTTGATAAACATGCAGTTTGTCCATGTGGTATGACAAATCTCCCAGGAACTGATGTTGCCCTTCTAAGCGCTGTATTTAGTTACCTTATTAACTTACCTTATCTGCTTAATAAAGTATCTAGATTTAACCTTTTCTTAGCAACAGACAAAATTAGAGTAAATCTACCTTGGCATATGAGCCTGTTATTAATACAGATCTTTCAACTGTATGTTAAAATATTATTGTGCTCCTTGACACACTGTGTTCAATTTGCATTATGGAAAGCTATTGCATTAACTCAGCAATAAAAATGCATGGCCTTCTGAAATGAATGTATTGGATGAATGAATTCTGCTGGTTGTGTGCACAGTCTCAATGCACTGCTCACATGTCCTTGTTTTTTGCAAGGGTGAGTAATATAAATAGTCCCATGTTTGGTAGCTCATTTTGCAAGACTCACAAAGAGTAATAAAGCCACAGCAAATTTATCATTTTACAGACACCTTCCTATGCAGAAATCTATTGTTGGTGGGGGGCGGGGGGGGGATATTGTATGGCTTTCTTCCTTTTAAGGTGGGATACAGCGTTCAGTCTGTTAAAATACCTTCGCTGCTTTGCCATAAAAAATGACAGATCCCAGAAACCTCTTTAAATACGATTGTCTGTGCTTCACAAACTCTGCTTTCAGTCTACAGAAAGGTTTAAGATATTTCAGCAGCTCTGTTCCAAGCTGTGATTATCCAGGAAACTAGAAACAAGACACATTTACTGTCTAATGGTCACTGCATCTCATCTTTTCAGATTCGCTACTTCACTGCCTGTTGAGTTCTTATGTTTCAACATATGCCATTGAGAGCCTTTGAATGAATCGAAAGCATTAATGCAGCAGGGCATACTGATGTGCAGCTACTGAAAGGGTATTAATGGCCTTGTATGTACATTTCCATACAAAGTCCTAGCTGACCTAAACAACTCACTTAACTCTCCAGATGTCAGGGTAAAAGGGTACTGAATAAAAAATCATGCACCTGCTATTTGCCTGAGCTGTAACACACAAACTGGTGTTAAAGGCTACAAAGCCTGTCTGTGTGAAAATCACACAAAAAATCTAGCCTGGTTTTACTGCAGTTCCCTTATCCTAAAGGAACAGCTCAGGGCAAGCTGCACCCAGAATTTCCCATTTCACATGCATTTGCTTCAAGTGCAACTTTGGTGTTTATGTCACAGTTGCCTGTGACACCAAGCCATAACTTCTGGGGGTTTTGATAATGAGTATGGGACAAAGTGGCATTATATCTTTTATAATATTTCTAACTGCATCTGCATCAATAGGTTTGTGTTACCTCTGTAGTGAAACTCCCCAGTCAGGCACTCCCCAGAGAGGCACAAGAGCTCACTTACATGAGCACCATGAGGAATAATGTCTTGCAGCGATGCTGTACTTCCAGAGAGATGTGACATACTTCATTAGTTTGTTCAAGGGTTGCCTTTTACTTTGATGGCTTATTTGAGCTTTGACCTGACAATTTTTAATTAGCAACTACTTTTCCTTTGTTTTCCTTATGTTGCTTACTGAGCAGGTGTCTTTAATCTCTTACCATAGTTAGATTTATCACTTGTTTTTCCTCAGAAGCCCTTTTAAATTAAACTGTATTAGCAAGCAGATCAACAAATACACATATAATTAAAAATTATTCTCATCTCCTCCACAGTTCTGTAGAAAAGGATATTTTTTTTTCTCTCCTATCTCTTAAAGAACAATTTGGTAGCCATATTTTATAGGTGCTTCCCCACAGCCATGAGCTGTCGATGGCAAGTGGTAGGCCCAGGTATACCTCTTCTCCCCATTTATTGCTTCAGCTCCTTTGCTTGTAATACTCAAGCAGTTCATCAGCACATTTAGGGACTGCAGACTACAGTACAAGGAAGGAAACCAAATTCTACCATCCAGAGACTGTATGTCTAAATATCCTTAATTCAGACCATCCAGTTTCATCTCTTGAACCGTTATTTTAGGCAAAGACAAGCTACATAGAAAGCCAACAGGGCTTCATGTTGGCACGACTCCTAGTTTTGGATGCCTCATCACCTGGAGGCAAACACAGAAGTATGCCCGATGTTCTGCCTTCCCAGGTCATTAATCAGTCACAACCAATTGCCCATTTTTGAGGGCCTTTCCCAATCCTCCTCTCAGATCATCCACAAACCACTCCTAGCTATCACCTTACAATTGTTCCTTATGCCAAGTAGAGACTATGTTATCTGAAGCATAGCCTGGTTTTATTATGTGTATACATTCAGGCAGTAACTGCACTGGGTAATACAAAGGGAACTCATCTATGAAGACAAGTCTTTAACAGTAGGTTAGAAAGCTTGAATCCCACCTGCTCTCTGAACAGGTCTACCAGATATGATTTTCCATCCCAAACATCCATCTAACTGTCCTTCCTCCCTCTCCCCCTCCCTAAAGGGCTTCACTACAGCTAGTTTCCTTACATATTGCAGTTAAATATAGAATAAGCTGCTTTCCCTACCAGAAACAGAACAGCCGTCTTCACAGAAATAGGTCATGGCTTCCCTTACAAAATGGGTCATGTTTGTTGAGTAGCAATGTTTTTGTACATTTGGCTGTATCTTGGTACACATCATGGTATAGAGACAGTGCCAGCACAAACACCACTGTCCTCCTCAGCCAGTTTCATTCTTGCATAGCCAGATCACAGAGGAACGAGCAGAAGGATTTCACTGCCCATCTGCCTTTTGGCTGCAGTGCAGCTTCCAAGGCAACACAGCGGTCACTCTCTTCAGCCTGCACCAGGGCCTCACTCCCATTTCCCAAGCCTACCTGACAGTCTGCTGGGATGGCACATTCATAGAAACACAGAATCATTAGGTTGAAAAGACCTTTAAGATCATCAAGTCCAACCATAAACCTAATGCTGCTGACTCCACCACTAAACCATGTCCCTAAGTGTCACATCTACACATTTTTTAAATACCTCCAGTGGTGGTGATTTTTCCCTGGGCAGCCTGTTCCAATGCCTGACAAGCATTTCAATGAAGGGATTTTTGTCCTAATATCTGATCTAAACCTCCCCTGGCACAATAAGAGGCCATTGCCTCTTCTCCTATCACTTGTTACTTGGAAGTAGAGACTGACACCCACCTCACTACAGCCTTCTTCCATATAGCTGTAGAGCCTGATAAAGTCTCCCCTGAGCCTCCTTTTCTCCAAGCTAAACAACCCTAGTTTCCTCAGATGCTCCTCATAGGTTTTGTTCTCATGTGTAGTCTGGGAGCTTAACATTTCAGAGACAATTTCAGAGACAGTCTGGAAATGGTAAATCAGTCCCAGTCTTTTCAGTGGGCTGCATGTGAATAGGAGAGACTATATAGCACTTCTTTTTATACACTTAGTTTGGACCATCCAATGGCATTGACTGGACAGTGAGATGGGCAAGTGAAAAATATTACATATCAGCTAATAACTGGATGACAAAACCATATAACTTGTGTTTGGGTTTTGTACACTCTTCCTTTCCACACTAACCCTACCCATCAGTGTCATTTCACAGTGATGCTTCTCACTGCAATCCTCCATCTGCTTTACCCACCCACCAACCCTCTCACAGTCTTTGCACCCATCTGTCCTTATGCCATGGTGCCTTTCTTTAGACTATATCAAATGCAACTATTTCCCTGTAAGGATTAGGACTGAATTTCAATCATCCCAATTATCAGCTTTGTACCCATAACTACAGTTACCATAAGCTCTGTTTTCTTTTGTGTGTGACCTTCTTCTGATGTTAGAGCTGGATAATGACTGAAAAAATAACTGACAGGTACTCCTTTTTTTTTTTGCCCTTCCCTTCCCTTCCCTTCCCTTCCCTTCCCTTCCCTTCCCTTCCCTTCCCTTCCCTTCCCTTCCCTTCCCTTCCCTTCCCTTCCCTTCCCTTCCCTTCCCTTCTTTCATAGATTCCACAAAGTACAGTGACAAATCTGGATTAAGCATAACTTTCTAAGCCCCTGTGTCTTTGTTAGAAGTCTGTTGCTTTTCCTGAATAATCTTAGAAATGAACAATTTCTGATTAGTAAAATCCCATAGCTCATCTTTCATTCAGCTGTGATTAATGCGTAAGACCCTATGTTTCCTAGAAGGAAGGTTTGGGGCTTTATCGGTTGTGTATGGCTGTGTATGCAGCCCATGAAGTATACTCCAACTTCACACTTTTCCTTTTGAATTCAGCTTTACTCTAAGTAGTCTGTGTGTGACACACAGGCTCTTCAACATAGGCCTCCCATGACTGCATCCAAAAGAGTGTGTCTGATAGATAGCATTACATATGATATATTACAGGCTAGTCACACAGAGAGATATAACCATGCACACTTATCTAGTGTTTTTTGTATGCAGTCCCCAGCTTCCTTATACATAGGTAGGGCACAGTGTGGAGGGCTGTGTGCAGAGACTGGCTGGTGACTTCCAGCAATTAGTTTTGGAGGTTCAGGGAAATAGCAATCTGATACCATTATAACTTACAGCTGGCCTCAGCCACAGAGAAAGGGCAAAGAACAAGAGAGAAATTTCTATCTACCAGTAGCTTTGTGAGCTCATAATTTTAGTGCTTTCCATTTCCATTCATGATTTATACAGCAGTCTGTTCTATCTGTAAAACACAGGAGACATGAAATTCTTAGGAAAATTATAAGGTCTTGATCGTGATTATTTAGCCAGAAGTTTATCAGTAATTGTGATACACAAAACTGTGATACATGAAAGAACACTGTACTATAAAGTACCATAAAACATGTCAGAAACCAGCTGTCCTGACACCTACTTGACCCAAACTCTGTCTTTACTCATGACTGCCTAATTCCTTTTTAAGCCAGAAAGATTTTGCAATTATTTTTGTAACTTTCTGTAAAATTTGGAAGGGCAGAGAAATATAATAATAGAGATACACATTACACTCTGAAACCTGTTTCTCTACCATCATAGAGTTTCTGCACGTTTTGAAAACTTGTTGAAAATAGCAGACCCTCCATATTATTTTTTTTTTTTTGGAGTCCCTAAAAGAAGGCAGATTTTTAGCTACTTGCAGATCTGGCTTCACTCTAAAACGAGGAAAGAATCTCGTGGCAAAAAAAGGTGGTGAACTGACATGTTTCATCATTCTCTTAGAAATATCCTTCCCAGGGGATCTTCTGAGATTAAGACTTCTCCCCTATGTCTGCCTTTCTTTCTGCAACCTGAAGTTTGTAGAGAAGGCCACCCCCTTTCCTATACTCTTTATGCTTCACCCATGTGGAGAATCATTTCCTCTATTATCTCCACTGTCTTTGAGAAACATGACCCCCAGCCATCCCCTACGGTTTGCTCCCATTTTTTGTTTGGAGAGAAGACGATGAAAGAAAGAGTAGGAACATTTCATGTACAGCCCAGTTATTGATGCTGAGCCCTGTCCACAATGAGGTATCTGTCAGCACCTTTTGCCATGTCAGCAAAACCATTGACAGGCAGTCTAAGACAGAGGGAGAAAAAACAAGGGCAATGAAAACAGAAAATATCATTCATAAAATTTGTTTTTTATGTAGATGCTGCTTTATAGGATATTTTAATCCCTTCAAAATCGATCCAAGAATGATTTGAAATAATAAAGGAATATGGCTCAATTCCTGGCTATAAGATAAATGACATGAAAGAAAACTTATGAAGCTAAGTGGAAGGAATACAGACACTATTGGTACTCTGGATATATTTGAACAGAAACAAAAGGGACTGAGGTATATAGTTATCTCTCAAAGACTGATTTTAAATCAAGTGAAGGGACTCATCAAGTAATAAAACATTTCCCTGAAGCAGGTTCCCTTTTTCTTAGCAGACAAAATAGAGATAATTGAAATAGAATTTCATGAAATAAAGTTTTCTTCCAGTATTTTTCACTACTGTTCTTTGAGAAACAGAAAGAAATGGTGGATAACTACATCTCAAAACTCCAATGAGACACACATTGTGGAATAAATACTATGCAGGCCTAGTGTGCAATGATGCTATTGTGGATGCTGATTCAGTTTATAATGGACATAGCTAAACATAATGAGATCAAAAGTTTATACATCAGAAAATTAACAGAATTAATAAAGCTATATAATTTATTGGTCAATTAAATCAGGAAATATCACAGTACATTTACTGAGTAGAAGAGAAAATAAACTAGCATTTTCACTCATTGTTAACCTCACCTTTATGAATGACATCTAATTTCACAAAACATGTAAGAAGGAAACGGATACAAAAAACTTATAGCTATATAACCAGATCCAGAGGATGTTTCAAAACTTACCACGTAGAAATGGTCTTCAAATTGCACCTGTTAAGCTCTGTCTTATTTTATGAATGCAGATACTGATCTCATATATAGCTGGGTTCCCTGTAGCCTGGTTATGAATAGCTACTTGATTTGGATGGCTCTCTGCCCTCTCAGCACACCATGGAGATCATCCACCACTGTGTGCCGTGGGAGAGCAAACAAAACAGCCCAACCCCTGAGGCTGAATATAAGGCCTTTGGATATTTGTAAGCTGCTAGAAAAACTGAAAATCATGCAAACAAAATAGGATGAGGTCCCTTCAGCAAACCTTGCCCGAGTGCCCTCAAAGAGGGTTTGTCCCTCCTCAGGAGGAACAAGTGGTTCCACCACAGTGATTTGGAGCAAGACAGTGGAAGCATCGTGCTGCAGAGTGAGTTCACATTCCTTGAGTCCTTCCCCCCCAATTTAAGTCTCCTTTCTTCTCCTCCTGCCCTGCCTACAGCCCAACATTAAGCTTACAGCATTCTTCACAAGTCAGCCTGGCCCCAGCTGAGCTACAGCCAGTGCCCCTTGGAACAGGAGCACTGCAGCTTTAGAGCAGTTTCCCAGCAGCCAAGGTTCATAGATGCTCAGCTCACCGCTTCAGTCCCCATCACCACATGCCCATGTGCGGCAGCCTGCCTGGCCAGGCGTGCACAGCTACAGCCATGCCGCCAGGAGAGCCCAGGCACAGCATCGTAGCAAGTCCTGATCCAGAGCATGCCCTCGGGCTGCACCGGCAGGCAGCAAGTCTCACTTGGGGAGAGTCCTTGAGGAAAACCTCAAGAAAAAGCATAGTAAGCATAATAATGCAGTATAGTTAAAAGTGACAGGATTCATTGTGCCAAGTTTGTTTGACAAAATGGAATGAAGAACAGAATATCAATAGACACACATTAATAAAAGATATCTTACGGATTTTCATCCATTAAATAATGTATATGGCTTAATTCACTTTCTATTATATTCACCTGGTGAAGAGGGCTTTAAACTAAAGTTGCCAGGGGAGGGTAACTTCAGTCCATCCCATTCCTACCAGTTCGATGCCAGTGCCAGCAATAGATGCCCAGAACCTGGAGAGGGATCACAGATCAGCGGGAGAACAGCTGAAAAGCAGCAGAAAGAAATTTCAGCGACTACAGCCAGTAAGACAGCTTCATCCGGGGCCCAACTTAAATGTCTCTACACAAACGCAAGTAGCATGAGGAATGACAGGAGGAGTTGGGACCCCCAGCATAAGAAGGACATGGACCTGTTGGAGCAAGTCCAGAGGAGGGCGTCAAAGATGATCAGAGGGCTGGAGCCCCTCTCCTATGAGGACAGGCTGAGAGAGTGGGGGTTGGTCAGCCTGGAGAAGAGAAGGTTCCAGGGAGACCTTACAGCAGCCTGCCAGTACCTAAAGGGGGCCTGCAGGAAAGCTGGAGAGGGACTTTTTACAAGAGCATGTAGCAATAGGACAAGGGGTAATAGTTTTAAACTGAAAGAGGGCAGATTTAGATTAGATATTAGGAAGAAATTCTTTACTATGAGAGTGGTGAGGCACTGGCACAGGTTTCCCAGCAAAACTCTGGATGCCCCATCC
This sequence comes from Falco biarmicus, assembly GCF_023638135.1. Taxonomy (NCBI): domain Eukaryota; kingdom Metazoa; phylum Chordata; class Aves; order Falconiformes; family Falconidae; genus Falco; species Falco biarmicus. The sequence goes on along the minus strand of NC_079294.1, from coordinate 25,143,067 downwards.
CCGGCAGTGTTCAAGGCCAGGCTGGATGGGGCTTTAAGCAACTGGTCCAGTGGAAGGTGTCCCTGCCCACAGCAGTGGGGCTGGAAGTAGACTACCTTTAAGGTCCCTTCCAACTCAAACCATTCCATGATTCTATGATATGTTTTTCCTGGTGTGAATCAGGAGCAGATTCCTTGAACAGCCTTCTATATCCTAAACAAAAACAATAATAACTGACAATAGTTTAAAGCTGGTTTGAGAGTTATTTCAAGGAGAAGGATATGAAAAGAAATAACGAGATAAACAGGCCTGAGTTCAAGTTAAAAAGTAGGTATTTTAAAATGCTTTTCTTTTGAGAACTATCAGGCAGCATGGATATCATGAGGTTACTGCAGGGAAAAGAAATGAACCAACAAATCTCTCCAGATTGCCGGAAGCAAACAATGCTTAGCACTATTGTCAGTACAGTTTCTCCCTCGTGGGTTGAACAACGCTTGAAAATTATGATTAGATACAATCGAAACAGCCAGTGTACACAACAAAAGGTGGGAGAGAATGCATTGTTAAGAAAAAGCCAGTTAATGAATTTTATAACAGTGAGGCAAGAGGTAGCTTTCAGAGCATATTTAAGAGAAGTATGATCTATCTTTTTCTCTAACATGCACACAAACTTTTGAGATACATTAGCTTAGTGACAGCTGTGAATATAGAATTCTTTAATGTGGGGAGAAAAGAAATCTGTAAATTACTTTCACTGAAGAGAGTTCCTTGAATCTTCAGCCCAGAAATGGGCTGATTATAAACTCCAGACTCACTGTTTGATGTTAGACAAGATGACTTCTCTTCCTGTTCACATGCAAATCAGTTTAGTGACTACTGTTGTTCCTTACTGATGTCATCAAAGTCCGTGAAGCAAAGACAGAGCAAAAGATATGGCTCTTTTGTATGTGTTTTTCTTTTTTTCACCATTTTTGAGTCATGCCTACACACACACACAAAAGCTTTTTACTATGTAGTTTCAAAATTAAATGTGTGTTATAGACATGTGGTTTGAAAGGCTAAAAAAGGAACTAGAATGTCTTCTTTCTTTTACCATATTAATCAAGAAACTATTTAGGTAAATTATGAATAAGCTAGTTAAAATACAGACCACACATATTTTCAGGGACTGAGAAATAAGTAATTACAGTTAACGGTTTCCAAGGTATGTTTTGCTGAAAAGATACAATTTCCAGTCTATAATACACTTCTATTTCATATATAATACCTACTCTTCTGTTAGTGATATGGAAAAACAGCTTCTGTTGTCAAGAGTTCTACTTATTTTCAGTTAAAATCAGTAATTAAAATAGGAATTATTTCCATTCCTTAGTGTCTTTTTTTTAATTATGCATATAAAATTTTAAAACTGTATTTTCCTGAAACGTGGATAATCACTGTATTAGTGATTAGTAAGATTTAGTAGTTTAGTTTATGTATTCAAGTTAACAATGTCTTAATATTATCACAGCCATTGTGATAGCGTTTTCCATAAGGGGTTTTTGAGAACATTATCTGCCAAGAGAGACTGTATCTGAATAGCTAAGTATAAGATTTCACTCTAAAGAGCAACTGTGGAAATAAAACTATAAGCAAAGACAAAATACCATGGGAGGGTATCTTAATTTCTGATGGACATCTCTGATTATAGTTTTATGATTTCTTCTCCATATTGCAAATAGAGAGAAGTCAGTCAAACAAGATTATATTAATTTGTCCTTGCTCCTAAAGTTAGGGAATGTTTTCAATGTATTTGATTTGTTTTAGATTAATATAAATGACAAAGACTTTCAGAACAAGGTATTGTGTGTTTCAGTGTAGCAGGCAGCATCTGTTCTGTCTCACAGAATGGCAGCTACCTCTGCAGACTGCCAAGTCCCATAAATTTAATGGTGCAGTCTACAGAAAACAGGATCCTAATGGTTATATATCTAGAGACAGAGATTCATGGTGCTAGAAAGGCCCATTCAATCATCTAGTTGGACTTTCTGTATACTGAGGGGCTCTTAAATTTCACACTGTAGCCCACAATGCAGGAGTAAATACATAGCTAGTCATCTGTATCACCTATGGCAATTTGTAATGAGCTTCAGAAGCCATACCAGCAGAGCCCTCAGGGTGCACAGGAAGGGACTGCCAGAGCTTCTAGGACAGAAGAAGGGCATCAACCAGAATGGATGCTTCTCTCAACCTGTTTCTTCAGGCTCATTTTCATTCACATCTCTGCTTCTTTCACATAAAAGTCCGGTGTCGTGGGTCTACAACTGTGTGCAGTTACTGAAATACAGACTGGCTTCTTCTGCAGCCTAACAAGGTATAGCACTTGAGGCCAGAAGTTTGGAGGGAAAACAGTCAGGCACTATAGGAAGAGAGAGTAAGATGGCAGGTCTGCATTTCTGATGGTGGGGGTTTTGAGATGCTGATGGCCTTCATTAAGCATAAGCTTTCTGGTGTCTGTAAAGGCTGAAATTAGCATGTACCAAGCATAGTAAATAGTAAGACGGGTAGTGTCAACACAGAAGACTCCAGGGAAAAATGCTTGATGTGAAGGTCAGGAGCTTTACAGTGTAAACTCCGGTGTTATCACAGAAAATACGCCAGGTTTAGAATTTAACCAAGAAACCTAGAGTCTTTTGAAGCTGACTTGAGGATGAACCACAGATACATACTCAAAAATTTGCATTCACGGTTTTACATGTGTTCCTGAGGGTATAAGCAGGTCTTTCCAAAAGATCTCAACATGCAGCAGTTCATTAGAAATGCAACGACTTGAAGACATGGAGTTGTCCTATCTTTCCTACTAATCTGTATTGCTGAAATGGCACTTAGCAGAATGAGACACAGATATTTGCTTTAAAATATTGTAGAAACAAACTTTGAAATGCTATACCTTGACATGTGACATCCTGCAACAGACTTAAGATTTGCTAAACTCAGCCTCCAGTGTGCAGTTTATGATTGTCTGGCATAACAGGCCCACGCTGAATTATATGACCATCCTTACTGGGGACAAGTATCTGTTTACTTGAACTTGGAGATGAGCTATTAATTCATAGAGGTCCCTATATTAAATACATATACTATATACAGTTTTCTGTCACTACAATGCCTTTTTCTTCCTTTGTTGCATTCATTTCCCTCTTTCATTAATCTTGCTTTCCAGGTAGTTGGTTAAGTCAATGTATTTGCACTTGGCTCATGCATTAATCTCTCCAAACTATATGACATTTTGCATACTGCACACCTTGTCATAAATTATTACTTACTTCATAGTATGTATCACTGTATTTCTAAGCACTCTATATAAAGGTAAAGCAATGCATCAGTTACTGGTGACTCACAAAATAACGTTGACAGAAGGAAGCCATTCACAGATAGAGAAATAATGAAGATTTCTTTTCAAACTAACGGCCATTAGGGAAAGTATTTTAAAGTTCAGCAAGTAGTTTGAATTTTAATGTACAAGTTTACTAACACAACTACTAGAGCTGGCCACAAATTCTAAGAAGGATAAGAAAATGTCACTGTGCTATGAGATAAGGAGTCACTTAATCTTCTCTGTCTTATTCCTTCCTTTGTTCAATTTTCTTTTATTAACACAAGAACAACAGGTTTCGTTAGGTCTTGAAGTTGTTTTTTTTTATTTTCCTTTGCTGAAGTTCAGTTCTGTAGTGAAAAATTAACTAGCTGGGGCTTCATACAGTGTCCGTCATTCTTTGCGACTGGTTGCCGCCATATGAAACAAAACAAGGAGCTCTTAGTATACGCAGTGAGGAAAGTTAGATAGACTAACTCAGCTCTTCAAATAGTGGGCACAGCACACCACTCCCTGGATACAAATTATCCCAGTGTCACTGATCATCCCTCTGGAGTTCTGGGATCTCACTGTTTGCCCTCAACAGGGAACTAATTTTTTTTAGAATTGAACTGTGTTCCAATGGGAAAAAGAAATAAATCAACAAAAGCCATTTTCCTATCAGTCTGACTAATTTGACACCCTTTATTAATCAAGCAAATGGAAAATTATATTCATCCTCATAGTCTTTTATCCAGGCACACAGTGGTAAAAGACAAGCAAAGGTGTAAAGCCTTCAGGACACCAACAAAGCCTTTTCTTCTCATAGTCACAATGAGATCTGAAATATTCCTAATGTTCAAATGATTACTCTCCTGTCTGACTTCTCATGTGTTACGCTTACACTGCCGTCTGAAGGTTGCTGCAGCTGTTTCCCATGTTGTTGAATTCCCACCAAAATGTTGTTGAATTAATATAGCTCTTGCAGAAATCTGCAGTTGTGAGCACAGAGGTGCTCAAAATGGTTTCAAAGTACATTATAAATGTTTGTTAGGAGTGGTGCTCAATGCTTTAATTGTGGAATGTCCCTAGCAACAGTAACAAAAACCCACTCAACGCATCAGGTAGTAAAAGAATGTCATGTGAGACCCCCTGTTCTACAATTTCAGGTGCAAGTTTGGTGGTGGTCACATCTACTGTATATTTTCAAGTCCTTTTTTTTTTTTGTTTGTTTTTTTTTTTTTTTTAATACCAGGAATACACATAGATGCAAGGCAGGTGTATTTAGACAGATGTGGCATGGAATGATACCAGTAAGCTTAATACTTGAGCACTGAAAGTTTAGTCAAAAAAAGTAAGTGTGTGTCCGTCCTTCCTGAGGGCAGAAGAGTTGCTGCAAAATTGGACAGTGCTACTTATCTACTCTGACTTACTTGATGTTTGTTCCGTATTTTCCTGCATTCTTTCTGATACATTGATCTGACATACTGCCCAGGTGTGGAATAAATTTGGCATGCCCTTGCTTCTCACCAGTATTGATGCAACGGCTTTTCCTATGCTTGCTTTCCTGAGAATGGCTGTCCTTAGGAAAGATCTATTTCCTCCTTCTCTTAGTTCAACTCTAGAATAAAATCGAAACTTTGTTTTATTCTGTAGATTGTCCCACATAAATTTCTTTTTATCTCATAAGTCAATTACATCAGTTAATCATAAAGAATCTGGTAACATTATTTGATGTATGTGTGGGGCAATATATAAATGTCAAATCTTGTTGCTTCAGGCTAGATGGGAAATGCTGCTTATGAAATGTTTTAGAAACTGAAAAGGCCAGAGTATTTCTAGGCTGGAGTTTACCAGCAACTTAAGTGCCCTTATCCCTGAAAGTCAGGCAACACATAAGCTGAAATCAGAGCTGTGACATTTGCAATTATTTTAAAGCAAATACATGTGCCTTCAGGGATAACATTTAAAGAAAACAAAAACTTAGACAACAGACTTTTCTTTCCCTCTGTCTTTCGAATGTTCAAAAATTTTCTGTTGCTGACACCAATGAACCATTAATAAATTAAATTAACAGATACATGCTTTCATCATATCATGGGGGAAAAATACATTAATTCCTTCTTATTGTCCAAGATGTTAATTGCTAAGGAAGCCTAGATTTTAAAGGGCCAGGATAGAAGACTGGACTTGAAGCTGGGTTGAATTTCTCTTATATTGATAACATCAAAGTCTCCTTCCCTCGCATGTTACTGGAAGTCTGGTGAGTTCCCAGGAGGGCTGGTTATTGGCAAATCCCTTCTCACATGAATTTCTTTTCACTTTATATTACTGAATTCCATCTAATGCACATAGCTTCCACTCTCAAGGGAAACCATTGCCCCCTGAGTGGCGATCTGGCCCTTTTCTATATTGAAAGCACTTCCCGACATTGCCACTAGTAAATCTTATCAGCAGACACATCATTTTTGTATCACAGATATTGAAGAAAGAAGAAATAGCATCATCATGCAGTCAGCAAAGATTATGGCAGGGAGATCAAAACCACTCTCTTTATAGCCCACAAACACAGATCCAGTCTTTGTTTTCAGTAGCAGCAACAGCGCTGAATGCGAAGACAAAAGCATGATTGCTAATGGAACTGAGTATCTCAACAGGCTTCTGTGGAAGAAGCAAACCCCCAGTGATCTCAATACAGTGAACCAGATACACTTCATCCAGAACTGCAAAAAACCCAACAGACTGAGTCACAAGTTGAGTAGTAAGACTTTTAATAAATTTTCAATTTTGAAAACATTATATGACTGGGAAGAGAAAGGTAATATCTTTATGGAGAGGGTAAAAATCAATGCGCACTACTGCTGGTCCACTACTCCAATCTCAACAAAGCACTAGACCAAATATTTGAAGCAAGGAAAAGGAAGGAAAATTAGGTCTGCATTTTATTTAATAGGAACTAATTTTCAAGACAATAGATTAATATGACTGGACAAAACATCTGTCACAGAATAGCATGAAAAATGTTGGAATATGTTTTAAGCATCTTGTTGGAGGTCTCTTCTACTGCTGCAGATGTCCAGACCACTCAAAGCAAGCAGTTTCCACTGGGGAGTAATAAAGAGTGCAACTTCAAATAAAGTTTGCAAGAAAACAGATTGCCCAGCGATGACAGGGTAGTAGAGAAGAATAGAGAAAGATAATCAGGATAACACAGCCATTTTCTCCACTAGTCATTTTCTAGCCTATGTCACTACATATGAGGACAAACTGGTTTTAATTGTGATGCAGGTTGGTCAATTGTGTTTCCAGAGTCCTCTCTGAGCAACTTGTGTTTTATTCCATCCACACCCGCAGAAGTGAATGGGGAATCTCACCCTCTGCCTCTGAAAGAGCTTATTTTATGTCTGAAACCCGCCCAATAAATCCTTTCTATGTACTTCATGAAAACAGGATTGTTAATCCAGCATCTGTATGTGAAGTTCACACTTTTTCTGTGTGGCTTTCCCATGAAAGAGAAAATATATTATGTACTAGGGATCTTGTGGTTTGTTACCATTAAATCTCGACCAAGTAAAATATTACCAGAGTAGGAGAGTAAAGGTACATCAGCTGTGAACTAGTGATGAGTGTTAAACATCACAATCTCTGTAACTTTCTAGCTCTCAATCAGTAGTCTACAGCATCTGCCTTTACTACCTGTAGCTACTGTATTTCTCTTCAGTATCTTTCCCTCATTGAAATACTTCTAACTGCTCAGTGGAAATAAATCTGCGCACCAAGGAGGCCTTGCTGGGCATCCTGGAGACTTAATGCTTCAACTACAAAAATGACACTCTTACTGTCCTTTAAAAAAGATTGGCAGAAGATGCTGCACAAGATCATTGTGCCATTACTACAAAGTGCCAAAAGCATAATTTTTTAGCCTAAGCAATAATAGAGCAACTGATAAATGTTTGAGGGGTTAGCACTTGCTTGAGACTAGGGAACTAGTATGTTACTTATGTGTGAGGGGAGAAAACAAGCAAAAGCTAGCAGGGATTTTTTTTAAGGTGTGTGTTATGGAATGGATCTTTTTAATGTCCTTCTTTCTACATTAAAAATGTTTAGCTTAGCTATTTTTCTGCACTTCACAGATAATATTTTTTACAAAAGGGATTTATCTTTTTCTTACTAGTAGTATTTGAGTCTGTTTCTTGTCAGTTCAAGCTCACACTTAAAATAGAACCAGAATGATGCAGAAGCAAGTCGCTTAGGCATACAGGGTGGTGAATTTCTTGGTCTTGTGAGTGTAGGCAGCTGGGCCAAGGGCTCCTGATGAAATTAATCTGGATTGTTAATCTCCAGCACTGTGGCTTGTCAAGCAAAGAGTGCAGAAAATCACAGTAGTAATACAAACCCAATGCACTATTGACAAAGGTGTTGGGCAAGTGGGAACCTGGCAGAGGCTGAATAGGGAGAAATGAAAGAAAAAAGCACTGGCTGAAGGGTTATGGAAGCTATCATAGCATTTCTGAGGCAGGAAGATGGCAAGATGGAAGGAGCTTCACAGGCCACACAAAGAGGCTGTTCTTAGGGTGGGTAATAGGACTAAAAGATTAGTAACCATGTCAGTCTGCCCCAAGGAGATGGTGGCGTGGGAGGCATGTCTGCTGGCTCGTGTGCAGGGTCAGAGGTCTCTACAGTTCTAGCTGAATCGCTCAAGGACAACATATTTCAAGAAAACTCACTACCATGTCCACTTCTTATTATTAATTTATCTTGTTAAAAATTACTGACAGTAGAAATAATGATCATAACATGTAGATTCTGTTACACACCTAAAAAGGAATTGTATGGCACTTATGTTCCCTCCCTTAATACATTTTTTAAGGCCTCGGTCTTGGTTGTTGGATGCAGGGAGACGTAGGAACTACTGAGACACCAAATTTCTGACCAGCAGTTGTTGGCAAATTTCCATTCCAATTTTTTCCACTACCACTTAAGCTAAGCCTCCTGTGAATCAATAAAGAAGATGTGGAATTGTAGGGCTCCTGATCTTCATCATGGAAACATACCCCTAAAAAGGACTTTAGGCATTGAAAAAAAAAACCACTTAATTTCCCTGGTTTTGCTGTACCGACTACTTTAACCCATTTTCAGTGGTTTCAGATGGCTTTTATTTACAGTAACCTTACCAGCAACATGATCCAAATACTTGTTTAATTGCTAATACTTTTTTTTTGCTGGCCTGTGAGTGTATGTGTTGTTCACAAAAATCAACCTATACCAACCGGTTTGAAAGTACTGAGCTCACAAGCATGAATCTAAGCAGTTGGTTGAGTGTGGCTTACTTGGAGTACTTGCTTTCATGCTTTGGGATTTAATTTTTTACATTTTAGTTCACGTTTGTGTCTGGTAGAATGGGGAGAAGGGAACAAAGACAGCACAGTATTGCTTGTTAGCTAAAAAAACCTGCCTTTTCCTTCTTGCACTATGAGAGGGCATCTTGAGCCCTTGGCAGCTTTACCCTCGCTCCCCCTTCGCTCCCACTTTGCTCCTTACTCTCCCACTCGGAAGGTAAGGTAGCGCTGTGGAGGGCAGTCCGGGGATACCTGCTGAGTGCACTGCTCCTTCCTGCCACTGAGATCCAGAGTTGAATCCAGACTCTTAGAGCTAAGGGAAATTGGAATAACCCAGTAGCGGCTGATAACATGTCTAGGCCTAAGAGCCTGAAAAACAGAATGAAAAATACTGATTAATTTTGTGTTGGTGAAATGGAAATCAGCTGAGCCGTGACAGAAGTGTAGAAGAGGGTTTGTCTGTCAGGGCACAGAGCTCAACAAAGGCATAAAAAAAGCCAGGGAAGACTGTGGCTTGGGAACTGAGCTGGTGGAGCTGCAACAGCACACCAAAAGCAGGACAAATATGAAAGACCCAAAGGGGTTCTGTGCCGAGAGCCCTCCATGGCCGCTGAACCCAGAAACTCACCCTTACATGTGCCTAAAACTTTTCCTGCTAAGTTCTTCTGCAATGCTGTAATTTCTTTGTAGACATTTAGGGAAGCTTATATTTAGGCTAGAAATCTCTTTGAAAGTGAGAGGTCATGCCTAGCTTGTTTGAGCAGTAAAGCTTTCTTTTAAGAGGGAGAAACCTTCACAGTTCCCAATTTCTCTGTGTGCCTGATGGGTAGAGGTTTTTATTATCCTAAGTGCTCCTCTAAGGCAGGTGTATTTGGTTTCATGGAATGAAACTAATTAGTCATATATTTTTCCAATACCGGCTACATTATTTCTGCAAAACTTAAACTGTATCAGTGCTTAGAATGCATGTAAATAACGAGTGCTAAAAAACAGGGGGGGGGGGGGGGGGAGGGAAGCATTTTTCCTATACTTTACTCTCTATTTTAATGGAAAACAAAATCAGTGCTACCATGTACAAGTATAATGCTCCCTGGGTAAAGCAGCATTCTACTGCATCTACCTACCTATTTATTGCGCAGTAAATGAATATTGGCTGGGGAAGTGCCGCATGACAGTTGTTCAGGAGTGGTGCAATATTGCCACCATGTGTTCTGCACCAAGAACTGGTTTTACAGTATCAATACTCTCCTTTTCATGAATAAAAAAAAAATCAAGGGTAACTAAGTAATTTCTCCCCAACAAAATATTTTTTATGGTGGACTTAGGTACTAGGAAACGGTTCTCAGAGCATTCTGGAACTCTTATGTGATGCTCATCAAGCCCTGCATTGATCTTTTAATCCCATTTCCCAAAATGAATCACATACTTGGTCTTACCCCTTTAATCTTTCTTGTCCAAGACAGAAAAAAAAAATCCAAAACTTTTTAGTTAGTGACCTTTCTTCTCTCCCTTTTTCAGCTTTCCCTTAAACGTTTCCCATCATCCATTAGTCTCTTAAGAGAGTCAGCCAGCTAGCAGCACACTTGGGAGTCTCTTATTGGTCTGTTCTCATGGAGCACAACTTGAGTTAGGAATTAATGATCCCAGGCCTAAGTGGAAAATTCAAGAACTGAAATAGATGAGGAGGTTTTTTTCTAGAAAATACTGTCTTTCTTTAATATTATTGCTGAAACTTTCAAGCAGCATGTTTCCTCAAGTAACCCAATGAAAATCACATTCCAGTTAGACTGGGAATGAGTAGCCATACATGATTGCCTTTATGCATCAGTGATATTTTCAATCATCTTTGACACATTCCTCTGTCTTTCACAGGGATTAGGTCTTGGCTAACTGTGATGCTGATCCCAGCACTAACAGAGTGCCCAAACCATCTACTTTTGATGTTGAACGAGATGAGAATATATTTTTTTTCCTCTTGATGAAGAAAGCTAAACATTACAAACAGAACCTTAGTACAATCAAAATACGGTAGTGTGAATGCATATTATATTTTTGCTATTCTTCACTTGAAGGAACTAAAAAAGTATATAAATGTATGGCATCTGTGATGATAAGAAAGACAAATTTAAATAACAAAAAAGGTGGAGGTTTTGTATAATCCCGATTGATGGGAAGGTAGAGGGCTGCATTGGAACACTCATGCCACAGATGCAAAAAGCAAGTATGTGTACGTACCAGCAGCGTGGAAAACAAATATATTTGTTTTTAGATACATTTACCAACTGAACTCAGTCAATTAAGCCTGATCATCACAGTCAAGGTCACTGAAGCTACAGTCCCCAGTTGGTCAAAAAGACTGGCAGCAACCAGCTGGGTGCAGGAAGGACCAGGTACTGCATTAGCCCTTTCATTGTACTGGCTCTCTTAGGGAGCCATAAGCACATTTGACACCTATCCTCAAGACAGTCACTCTTTACTGAATTAAGTGGTGCAAATTGCACCTCTCTTTCTAATGCCAGGCAACCTCATGCAGCCATTCTGGTTACTGACTTTGCCATTCAGGTCAATGCCAAGTATTTTTACTGGTACTCAAGCCTAGAGAGTGCTTCTGACAGTGCTCCTTACATACTGATGTTTTCCAGCCCAATTTTTTCACAATTCAAATTGTTAGTTATTAAATCTAAGATTTCTAATTAAATTAAATCTCTAAATAATACAGAACACACTAGCTCAGAACATACCGGTCCTGTGGTACAGCACTCACAGCCATGATTCTGCACCTCTGAAATTCATTTCTAGTTCAGATTTGCCTTCACGTTGATGCAAGAAAGCTTCCTCTCCCATCTCAAGTCTTTCCCTAATTATAGTTACTATCTTCCTTTTATAAACAAATCCCTCACCAATTGGTTCTTCTCTAAGAAATCAGAAGAAACAGAAAGCATATGTGTTGTTCCTCACTTGTACAGGTTTTTATTTTTCATTGTTTCTGGTCTTGGGATATTAGAAAAATATGTGATAGTATTTTATCTGAGTTTAGACAGCTATGAGTGAATGAATTCATGAGAGATTCTCTAATGGTGGACCCTTTCTTTTATTATTCAGCTTTTGGATACTTGATTCTACAACTCGCCAGAAAAGACCAGGCAGACCTCAGTAAGAAAAGCACAGTGCTGGTGAATACATTCTGAACAGGCAAGATTTATCAGAGAAAGTGATGTGACCCAATTGTACTAGTTTAGAAAGACAAGAAAATAGACTATCATCAGAGACAGATCAAGAAGAATCTTAATATTCTATTCTTTCAACAATATCACGTAACATCACTGATGATACAAGAACACACATTATTTGTAAAAAAAAAAAAAAAAAAAGTTGTTTCTTGTTATATTTAGAACATTTGAATTAAAAGTGTCATTTAAAAACCCTATTCTCAGCCAACACAAGAAATGTAATTGTTTTCAGCTGAGAGCTTCAGGCAAAAACTGGTTTAAGAAGCAGCTAGTAGCACCTACTGTAGATGATGCTACTACAATTTTGCTATCAATAGTTCACAGCTGCACAAGAGTTTGAGGATCATAAGTTCATGACAGAGGATCATTTCCACTCCTCATTTCAATTCAGGAACAACAGAAAAGATCTGAAACCTGAATATGCCGAACGTAGAGGCCGCCTTAGGGTTCGGGGGTCTGGTTCAGTCCCCAGTGTGGGTACAGGCTCTGAAGTTTAGCTCAGATTTCTCCAAATTTTTGGCAGGAGGAGACATTTCAGACTCTTCACTGAAATTGGCTTTTTGTTTACTCCATTTAGCCTGGCTTCTACACAAAAGGCCCCAATAACTTTTGTGTCACACACACTGCAACGAACAGATAATTGCGTCAACCCAGCAAGAGCATGACTCACTAAGTGAGCAATATCCATTTTCAACAGGGCAAAAATATTGGTGTAGGCCCACTTAATTGTTCTGTGATACAATTTAGCACTGCTATAGCATGTATTAAATTAATTAAAAGGCTTTCCTTCCTATCAAAGGTATAATCAAGGCAATTTGCTTCCAAACATAATCAAGAAACTATGCAAGGAAACCTTAGCAATACAAGCTATTTTTTCATGTGGAAAGTTAATTGATTTTCTATCATTTTTCCCCTCTGGGAGTCAAATGAAGCTTTACAAAAGTTGTTGTTCTTTTATGTGTAATTGGTCCACTTGAACTTTTAGAGGTTACCTGAAACTAGGCCAGCAAAGTACTTTTTTTCTCCCCTTCTTCTGAGAGATTGCATCAACCATCATTAAAAAAAAATGACCTAGGGGTCACAGAAAACTCCAGAGTGTTTGAAACAATTAACATTTAAAACAGAGAAACTTTACTGTGAGGTAGCAATCAGTTTTCTCTCCCATTGAATACATCAGCAAACATCCTTCTGAATGTTAATAAGATGGGGGGTGGTTTGAAGAAACGCATTTTTGTTTCCTCAGTGCTTGACACCACAAGTAAAATTCCATCTGGAAAAGAAAGGTTAGGGAAGGTGAACTCAAAAGCAAAATTGAACACTCAGTTAAACCAACAAGTGGTAATCAGTCTAGGTGTTGGTATTCTACCCCAGCCATTCCTCTGGGGAGGACAGGACAAGGTAGGATTATATGGAGGCATGTTTTGGAACAGAAAATAAGTAAAAATTACATTCTCCTCTAGGGAGCCTCCTGGTAAACTGCAGCTCCCTGGAAGTGTCCCAGAGAACTGGCAGCCTTATACATGAGCCCAGCTACAAGAGACGGCAGTGAGTCCGTGTTTGGTACATTGATTCTGATAGAGCTACAGTGGGAGGGGAGTATCAAGAGGAATTTATAGTGACCAAAAGGCAGACTCTTTTGTAGTTGACTGAACTGAGTTTTGTTCTGAATTATTTCAGCCAGTAGCACCTCCCTGATCTGGGTAATGCAAACGCTTCATAAAAATAGAGGCTTAATACAATGCACATCTATTCAAATTGACGTGCAGCCAACCAAAGGGTTTCAAAGTCCTCTTCAGCTCTCAGTACAGATAAGGTTCCCTTTTCATGTTGAAAAATGTAGCAATGCCTGTTGTTTGTATATTACATTATATTATATTGATTGCGATATAACATGACAGTTAAGACCAATAAAAGCAAGAAGAAAAAAGCAGTAAAAGCAGCATGCTCTGCAAATACAAATTTAACAGTGGTTTTGGATTCTGGAAAAAAAATAACTTCACATATTCCAAAGTAAGATCAAATGTGGTGTCATTTACTTAGGTAAAGAGAACAAGGCTGAACCATGAAGTCATGAGCCACAGATCTACATACAGACACCAGACCTCTCAAAGCCCTAATGTGGTTCTGACCCAACATTCCACTTCAAAATTATAAACTAAACTGATTTTTTAAGAGCAGAAAAAAAGCACCATCTCTCCTATCTTACTGTGCAATTGTAATGCAACTAGGCTGTTCAGAAAAAGCACATTATTTAAATAATACATCATTTCTCATTTTTGCAAATGCTGGCTGCAATGCTTCATAAATGGGTTGCCAGCCTGTGTACAAATCAAATCTGTAGAGATGCTCTGGAACCAAAACAGTCAGACTGAACCTGCATCACTAAACCGCACTATCCCTTTTTCCATTATCAGAATTGGAAATCCCAAGATAATAACAATCTTAACAACTAAAATTCTTCAGACTTCAATCATTCATTTTCATGTACCTTAGTCTTAGAGGGAAAATATTAATCAGATCCGACTCCTGGCTGATGCAGTGGTTTGTTCCTATAGCATATTCTCCAGTATTTTTCAGCTTGCTTTTAACTGACCTTAGCAAATCAGTTCCACCAACTTCCCTTTGTAGTACTTGTGGAGTCTAGCATATCTAAATTTCAGCAAGTTGTTTTTCCTAAATTAAATATTACATCATTTTATTTCATTCTGATTTTCATTACTTCTGTTCAGTGCACTCCAAGTTATGTGTTTTCAGTATCATCCTTGAAGGATGACTTTAATCTGTTGCTTCTGGGGCAGCGAGTGAAAAGTATCAAAAGAATATACATTCCAAAAATGAAATTTTGGGAAGTATAGGATTATAAGCAGTAGCAGATAAACACTCAATTGAACATTTGTGAACAGAGCCCAATCCTGTCAATTAGTAAATGCTCTCAGTTGCAAGCACCTTGTAAAACACACTCTGTAATGAATAATACTACTCTTGGAACAATAGCCAATTGGATTTGGATAGCTTGTCTGCCAGCACATTCATACACGTGGGTTTGGGGGTGGGATGAGGAGGGGTGTTATTCAGCTAGCTCTTTTGACAACCAAGATTCTCGTACCAATAGTCAATAGAATCAAAAGCATGACATCAAGCATCACATTCAGAGCACAGGCAGTAATACGTGGCTGCTCAGCCAACCTGTCTTCCCACTAGCTCCCTTCTTCCTGCTCTCAGCAGAAAGATATCCACTGGGCCATTATTTTTAGTACAGTTTACTTTATTAATGTTCATGAGTGGCAAATACATCTGTAGAATTCAGGAAGTGTTTCACAACCTGAAACAAAGAGCCTTAAATGTATCACAGTTTTGTTGCAGGAAATGCTATTCAGCTAGTGCAAGCTGTCAGGATTTTTGACAGTCTGGATTTTGAAATACGTTAGTTAACAGAATCCTTGGTGGGCAGAGGAGCAAAAGTGTAAGCAGCTGACTTAAACAAAGGCAATCTGGAATTAAATTTTCATTCAGTAAGCAGGCTGACCATTATTTGTATTTTCCTGATTGTTTGTTTTTGAAAGCTTTGCAAATGCTAAGCTTGTGCATGAAATGCTAACGGTGCTTTGATGTTTCCTGGCCCAGACACCAGCCTTCCATCTTTTTTACTTTAAAATTTTATCCAGCAGGAAAGTAGCTCATAGGATTAATTTAGTGTCTTGTCAAGTTTAGGAAAGCTAGTTGCAAATCTGACATAGGAAAGACAAAAACAAAAATAAGAAAAAGAGGATGAAAAAATGCATTTCAACATTTCTCTTTCAAAGAACTAAATGTGCAATCTGCAGCAAACCTAAATGGCAGAATCAACACTTCCAAGTAATTGGTAGAATTTGTCCTCTAGCTACCTTATTCTGAAGAGCATAAGCAAGATAATAAATGACACTTGTCTCTTTCTAAGAATTACGCATATTATATCGCATATTACACCATTTTATACATATAGATAGAAAAGTAGATGGATTCAAGAAAACTTATTAAACTTACTTGCTTACTTGCCACAGGTACCACCTGCACTCCAGAAAGAGTGCCACCCGTCTTCAACCACAACAGCCACAAAAGAACAAACTCTGTTGTAACATATGATAGAATGAGGCTAAAGCCTTAATTTAGAGTATTAGCACTGCCACAAAATACACTGAAGAATCCCACACAATTTTTAATCTCATTTTAATGGCTCAAGAGATAACTGTGTTGTAAATCCACATGAATTACAAAATGATTACACTAATTTTTCAGTCAGGCATTCAAAGGTTCTCAAGAATTGTATGAAGTCAACAGAATATTTTAGTATGGTTCATTCTCCAGAAGAATATGATTCTGCCTTTAATTCTACCTTTAGAATCCTTTTATCTGTTATCTTCTAATAGAGTGAAGTTATTCCAATTGTTATGCTCCATAGGCTCTTTTTATATAGGCAGGACCCTGACTGCTTTGTTTTTTTGTAAGTCCAGATGGGTAATAAATGGTTGCTTGAGAAATTTTTGGTTAGAGACTTTTAGAGTAGAGTATCTACTTTCCCAAAGTTTGGGAATATTCAGATCAAAGAGGTCTTTGAATATATAGAGAGAGTTTCTACAAGCTGAAATTCAGCGTGAAGTTAGATTTAGGGATTTTGTTCAGATCTGTCTTTGCTTATTATTTTGAAACATTTATGTGGCTAGATATACCAAACAAGACACCACAGAGAACATAAAATTATAGACTGTTAATCAGGGGAATTTTATTATCTATCCTTTTTGGAAGTGCTGTAAATGAGACAAGTATTTCTGCATTTTCATAAGGCATTAAAATTGATTTCCATTGTAACTGCAGGGCACTGCAATTGCAAATAAAGTAACCTGTCTATAAAAATGACAGTACCTTTTAACACTTGCTTTTCTTCTTGCAAACTTGTCATAAACAAGCACTAAAACTATCTCCAGTCTAATTCTGTGGCATTTCACAGCTCATGCACCTGCAATGCTGGCTTACAGTACCTTGCCAGCAAAACACAAGGTGTCACTTGCAACAGCCAGCAATCACAATTTTACCAAACTCATCATCTTTTGAGATGTTCTACAACTTCACACCATTTCACAGCAAACCATCCTGTCTTGTTTTTCCAAGGGATGGGCAGACATTTAGCACCTGGGAGAACTACATGTGCCCAAGACCAGCAAAGGCAGCAGCCGCTCAGTGAGAGAGCGCATCCCTCCAAGAGGCGCCCAGGGCACACGTGGCACCTCACAGCCACCTGTGCTAACTGATGCCTTGCCACAAGAAAGCAACTGTGGTGGGAATGCCCTCCGCTATCGCAAGCACTCTGCTCAGCAGTGCAGGGAGCTCACCTCTTGAGGCCAGCAAGAAACCCTTGTCACAGGGTTCCTCACTTACACTGAACACACCAAGGCTGAAGCCCCGCCTGCAAAGGAGCAGTCAGCCACCTGTTCAGCATGGCCCCAGAAAGTGAACAGGTTCCAATGAATCCCAGCCCCAACCACTGTCAGTCACCACTTTTCTATTGCACGTCTTCAGGACTATCACATTCACAATGGTTATAACACAAATCTGCTGAACAGAGGTGAACAGCCACACTCAGCTGAATTATTCAGCACGTTGGAGTGTGCATGGAGCTCAGATACAAGTCTGTTGGTTCAGCTTCTTTGGTTAGCGGAAATTCATTGTCCTGCAGTCTCTTCCAACTGGGATGTAAAAACTCATACCCAGGTAGGACCATGCTACTGCTTAGACTCCAGACTAAAACTGAAGGTAGAGGACAACAGGCTACAAATCAGCCTGCTATCAAACAGGGACTTTGATACTAAGTTGCAGTTTAGCTACTCCATGACGTACATGAGTTGCTGAATAACTAAGAATTTGGTCCTGTTTTTATTTCTGCATTTAGTGTTGCATCACTGAGAGTCCACATTTGTAAGTGTATGTTTTCACAAAGAATGTCAGACCTTTTTAAAACAATTCCAAGACAAAGCAAAGTCCACTTTCCAATCTTGCCAAGATGCAGAGGGGAAAAAAAAAACTTGAGGTGGGAATCTTTAGTAGTCATGTATGTAATCAAGTTTCATGATTTGAACAGGACTTGAAAATGTATGTGATATTTTCGTTAAAGCAAAAAGCAATGTTCTAAGCACACACCACTACAAAAACTCCAAAACAACCTCTGTAGAATTAGTAAGTGAACAGTTGAAGATATGTTTTTTACATTTCATGTGCATTGGCTCTTCATTTAAATATTTTCCCATAATGATAATGGGTCATATACATAGCTATATATTAAGTAAAGTTAAATCAGAAATTGATTTGGCTCCATATTCTTTCAGCTAAGACTGTAAATACCAGGGTCCTGTCTGCTCTGTATGAATACAAATGGCCTCAGTGGAGTTCTGCCAGTTTATAGCAGCAGAAAATCAAGGCCAGAGGATCAAAGGGTCTTTTCCATAAGAGCAGGGATTTGTTTCCATGCCATCTTCTTCAAAAGGTTCTGAATTATCTAGTGAGTACTCTTCATACTAAAATTATTTTCTTTCAGAGGCACTATCTGTATACAAGTGTATATAATGATACCTTTGTGCATAAACAAAAATACATTTAGAACACTAACAATGTCTGAGTCAGATTTGTCTGCATCTCTTTTCATTTCTTCAATTTTTATCTTATTCTTTCACAACCATTATCTCGGCAAATAATTACTCTTCCTTTTACACCCACAAGGAGTAACTCTGAGCATTAATATCCAAGCTTGCACCACACCAGCCAAGGAAACGACCCTTCAGATTCCTGCCTCAGTGGAAGGACTACTACACTTCCCATAAACTCAAGGAGTTCCTCCCCATAACTCAGGCTCCATCAAGACTGTGTAAAGAAACAGTCAGTATCCTTCTGTTAACAACCAAGTAAACAAGTTTAAAACAGAGTAAACAACAAGCTCACTGACTGGTACGGATGCATAACTCCATTGCACTTTAGACATCAGTGAAGTCATGAATACAAAGGGATTAGAGAGATGCACCACACAACCATCACCTCCAATGGGTTCACCCAATATCAGAGATTTTGCAGTTCAAAATTATTGTCAATGTGGTAGGGAGAATCATATTCCCTACTCCAGCAGCCCCTAAGTCAAATCCAAGTAGCCCTTGAAGTTTCCTGTTCTGTGCATGACTTTTGCCTTTACTTTTTTAGGAAAAGAGGAAAAATGTTTAGAAAATACCATAAATAGAAAAGAGAATGTCCCTCACCAACCCCTGCTGACAATATTAAATATTAAAGAGAATACAAGTTACAAGAAGAAAAGATATATTAATCAGACTCCAAACCACCTGACAAACACTGAAACAATTTCAATAACTAACTCTATGTACATGTATCAAATTTAACAAACACATAAAGTATGTTCTTAAAAATGACAACCTCGTAATGGCAAAGAAGAAAATATGCCTCCCCTGTGAAGGATAATCAAATGAAAGGTACAAGCCAAAAACAACCAAAGGGGCAGGCCAATAAAATGTCATATTCAGAAAATGTAGACTACACTGCCTAATCTCCACTGTAATACCCATTTCTGTTAACAAAGAGCAAAAATCTAACTCATAAGTGGTGTAAATGTACGTGAATTATCCCCATTTCTCTGCATAAGATGGATGTCTCTAGACTTCCAGTTTTGTTGGGTATTTTGCAGCAAAGTGTTCCTTTATATCAAACAGAACCATGTAATTACTATACTGAATGACACTTATGGAGCATAATAGGTACTCTGAACATTTGGTAAGAGAATCACCTGCCTGTGAGAGAAGAAACTGAGTGGCTGGATGTATCCCTGATGTACCAGGAAAAATTGATAATGAAATGAATAGAAAATGCACTTAAGAGATTCTGGAGCTGATTTGGCCTGAAGATCATTATGAACTTCAAGGTTTTTTATTAGCTCTACTGGCAACAGGATTCCAACAGTTTGGGTGTCTCATACCTTTCTAAAAAAGCACACCAAAAAAGTGCCAAATTCATCATTTCAGAAACCCACAAAAGTTCACATTTACAGTTGACTCTTTGTGTGCAGGACAGCAAACTCTTACACAAAGGTTCTCTTAGACTGAAGGTTCCTTACTTTATCTTTCCTATACATACCTAAGTTAGTGAAGTCATCTCCCTTATTTTTCTGTTGAGGCTTTTAAAAGCTGACCTTGCTATCTTTGTAGAGAAGTTCTCGATTTCTTCCTCCCAGATTTACTCATGGATCTGTTCCAGAACATACTTCTTATCCCTCCCATTTATACACATCATCTGTGTCTTCCAGAAGAAGATGAATTAATAATTAGATCTGCTCAGGAATTTTTAGCTGTATGTTTCATTGCAAAATACCAGTTGGATCTGAAACTTAATTCAAAATATCTTGGGTTCAACAAAACACTTCACTATTTAAATGAATTAATTTATTATTTTAATTAATTAAAATTCACATTTAAATGAATTCCCATTTATAAAAGAGAAAAAAAAAGTTTCCCAAAGAACAGTATCTGCTATACAGCCAATTGCATCAAAACTGTTTTAAGTACAGCACAGGCATCCTTTGGAGTGCAATGTTAAATATAAATTTCTCATTACCTTCTACCAACAAGGTCCTATACAGGCCAGTTTTTCTAAATATACTTGTAGTTTTATATCACTTTCCTTAAACATCTTGCCTGAGACCACTTTCTTTTCTGGTTCTTGTTAATCTCTTTTTTAAATTATATCCCCTTAACTGAGGTAAATACTATTCCTCAAAACAAACACTATTCAGATTTTAGTGGCATGTGATTATGGTCTACAAAATTATTGATCCATTAAATTTCCTTTGGAGCATCAAAGCACCTATTTTGCTTCTATAAACTGGTGACAATGGAGCAGCCAACTGGCCACAGGGATTTCATCCAGAGCCTTTAAACAACTAGTGGTTTGGCCTATAGTCTGTCTGCTCAGGCACTCTTACCATATTCATCATGTTAATCACCCACTTCAGAAATAATGGAGATAGGCAAACAACAAAATGTTGGACAATAAACTTGAGCTAATGCAGTTGTACCAGAAAATGACCAACAATACAATTCAGTGTTATTATGTTAAACCAAGCCTCAATAGCAAAGCTTCTACAGTAAGCTGAAAAAAATTAATTCTAAACACCTCGTAGCAAGAGTACATACTACCTTATATCAAAGATGCACTCTCCCACCCATACTACCTGACCTTTACTCAACTTCAGAGTTTGCTGCATTTCAGTGATGCTGAGTGTAAGCCATAACCTGCAAAAAGCCCAATAATCTGACAGCCTTTCAACGTCAGTTCCTTAAATGGATGAGATCACTATTTTTTCCTCTGTGCGGAAGGCTTTTTGTAGCAGTTCGTGTTTTAATTGTTAGGAGTTGCACCACACCAATTTTGATCAACCCAAAAAGCTTATTGGAAACAGGAATATTTATTCCTCTGCAGAAGTGAAGTAACTCAAAAGACAGAGAAAAAATCCCAATACTCCCAGATTGATTCACTCATATAACTCTGTATATTTAAGTCTTACAGTGATAGGAGAAGAGTTTATAGACTTGTCAGCTGCAAGAAGCTCTTATCTTCATTACTGAAAGAACTAAGCAAAAGGCAGTTTAGGACTAGCTCTGCACTAGTCAGAAACTGTCAGTACCAGATATAAGCAAGAGTAGCCATAGCGCTGTTCTGAATTCCACCAGCTTGTTTTGGTCCTATGGAGCCAATTACTCCAGCATACTTAGCCTGAGCCAATACAGGATACAGTCCACTCAAGGATTTTTCCACAAAAGGGAATTTATGGCTGTCATTTGAGACATCCTTCCAACTGCCTTGTTTCACCTAAAAAACAGCAAAGTAGCTGAGCACTGGGGCCTTAAAATCTGGTGACTGACCTACAAAAAAATCCCGTCGGGTTTGGGGACAAATACAGACCTCCTTAGCCAACCTGAATGCCTAAGCAGGTCAGTGTAATAACATATAAAAAGAATGGAAATACTTCCTCTCTGGCTGAAGGGCTACTATACAAGCAACTTTGGGCAAGCACCGTCTTCCTATTCTGTGTTTTCATCAGGACTCAGAGGAGGTACAGGGAAAGGCGATCTCAGGCTCTGAGGCACCTTGGTAGAACAAGTAAATCTCGAGGATGTCATTTACAGACGACACAGATAAAAACAGTAAATAAGGGTACAATGAAGAGATAGATTTACCCCCTAAAAATATTATCTCAACAGCACTGCAAAGAATGCCTTTGACTCAGTCTTCAGCTCATGCTGACTTCACAACTGTCCCCATTTTCTTCTCTTCAGACAATTCTACAATGGCCTTCAGCTCAGCTTCAGAGAACTTAGGGGTCAGTGCCACATCATCATAATCAAATTCTTCATCCAGTGAGAATGGTTGAACATCATCCCCTAGTAGCTGTAGTGAGGAAAAACAGACACATAAATAATATTGCTGCAAGTGATGATAAGGGAGCCCAAAATACAAACTTCTAATTAATATTTAATTAAACTAATTTTTCTGACTCTAGCACTCTCAGCTGATTAAGCTCTTTTTAAGTAAGAGAATAAATTCAATTATTCAATTTGACCTAATTTAAGCCATTTAATGTGCCCCATTTGTACTGTACTGTATCTGAATGAATATCATTAGCTAATTTTGCTCAAGGCAAGGAATCTAAAAACCACCCTTGCACACATCTATTACATTCCTGCCACTTGTAGTGGCAGGATTGTGGGAATACGGACAAGTTATGTACAGCTACGTTAAATTTCAAAGACAGATTCCATATCCTTAAAATCTGGGCTAGTATCACATAAAACTTCAGCGTACATGCATCTGATACTAATGTAACATGCTTCCCAGAACACAGTTCCAGCAAAGGAAATTCCTGGAATGAGAAAAATGACACATAATCAATTTTGAGATTCTAATAATTTCTTCTCACCATCACAGAAATACGCAATTGGCTGGTTTGGATTTCTTGCATGATGAACATAAAAGTCTTACAGCATTTGCCAATATTTGCTTTGTTGACACAGTGTACAGCATTTCTATATTGCTTCTTGGTAAAATACCTTAGAACACTCTGCCTATTAAACAAAATAATGAAAACAAGCAACTATGGCAGGCTGCACACTGATAAGGAGCTGCAGGGGACCATGACACAAAAGGTTTATGGTAAGCAGTTACATAAAATTAATTCCAGAGCTACACAGAAGACACATCCTCACTGCCCAAACTGTACAGGAATGCTTCCTATCCTTTGAGAAGTTAACATAAAATGCCTAGAAATTTCAACTATGACAAACAGCACATCTCCACAAGTGCTCTGAGTTTCAAAGATTTAAGTACTTCTGTACCAAATCAATAAAACTTCTAAATACATGCTTATTTTTCCAAACTTCTGATGAAACCTCAATGAAGCCAATGACTACGGACATATTTGAAGTTAAGAATTTGTTTTGCTGAAAGGGAGGAAGAACACTTAGCATCTTATGGTCACCACTTAGTTTAGAAGGCACAGTATCCCACACAAGTTCTGGTAACATTTTGTAAGTTGCATTGACACAAGTAATGCCATCCAATGATAAGTCAGAGAAGTGGTAGCTGGATTCCTCCCCAGTGGCCAGGTACCCAACAGACATGGCAGCCAGCATCTTGCCGGCATCTACATCCTTTATTAATAAACTGTAATATTGCCTGATTCATCAGGAAATATTTTTTCTGGTTTTGTAACATTAGTCATCTGTATTGCTTAACGTTCAAGGGATCTGGCTTACATTGGCTTCAACAGATGTTGAAGCATATAAATCATCCTAGATGCTGACCTGTAGACAATAGACATTTATATATAAGAAAACTAGAGGTGGTTTAGAAAATGGTGTTCATTCTGCATACAAAGATTATCTTGATTATGTCCATAGACTATCCCAGGTAAACCATCATTAACTTTTATAGACAGTGCATTCAAGAAATGTTTGCATGAGA
Source organism: Falco biarmicus (assembly GCF_023638135.1). Taxonomy (NCBI): domain Eukaryota; kingdom Metazoa; phylum Chordata; class Aves; order Falconiformes; family Falconidae; genus Falco; species Falco biarmicus. The sequence goes on along the minus strand of NC_079294.1, from coordinate 25,119,143 downwards.
CAAAGCCTGCACACAAGCTCTCTTTTCCATTACGGCTAAGGTCAACTCCTTGACCTCCTCACCATATTCACATCCACTTTCATCTTTTCCCCAGGGAAAGTCTCCTAAAATTCCACACCAGTAAGGGTACCAGCAACTGGGTAACAACTGGCACCAGTAACCAGGGTTCATTACTACCTGTCTTTCCTTTGCAGAAATCCAAAACGCTCTTCTAAAATACAATGCAAGGTGCAAATATTTTTCAGTTAGTTTAGTTGTAACAATATTTGTTACCACACCTGTAGGTAAATAAGCTAAGAAGAGTTTAAATTACAGTAAGCCTTCAGAGGGATTCTACAAAAACAAACCTCTTCTTCCTCTGTCAACTGTTATGGAAAGTATACACACGTTCACTATGCCCTTGTGCTGACCTTCATGTCATTCCAGGAACATTTTATGCAGATGCAGAGAAATACCTGAAAAATTTTAATTTAAAACACTTGATCCCAAAATGCTAACTGAAATTAGATGCCAGAATAGAACATACCTAACTATACTGTTAACAATTTTTCTGGTACCCACTCGTTGCACATTTGAAAAGTGTATTCATATTGTTATTGCATATTTATCAGCATGCTTCATCTCTCAACAAGTACTCAAAGCACTAGGGATTCTTTTTTTTTGCTCCTTATCCCAAGAAGCCATCCACTTCAACCTTCCAGACAAAGCAATCCAAAATTTTTATACTGCAAACTGCAATTTTGATCTATTTCAAAAGGGAGACATTTTGCTATAGAACACCGAATCCTCTGAGCTGATCAAGTTATTATCTTGTTAATTTTGCCTAAGGACTGAGAGAAATACGTGAATTTCAGGTGTCTAATTTAACATCTAATTGAAATCTTTTTGAGAGCTCTCTGGGAACAGAATTTTGCTCTATTAGAAAACTGCCAGTTTGCTTAAGATTGCTCCTGTGATTTACTCTCTGAAGAAAAAACTCATTTTCATTTACAGTTCCTCCATGTCCAAATTAAAGGGGAAAAGAATGTAATAGTCATATTAATAACTGAAGCATTTTGCTAGAGGCTGCTTTACAAAGTAATGTTGCAAATAAAATACCTTAAATTTGAGACTTTCAAGTCTAACAATAATTGGCAACTTAGTTCTTTTTATTAATCCATGTGAAGTTACAGTTAACTGAATAGCTTGTCTCCGCCCTTCTAAAACCTTATTTCTGTGTAATTATGGCACTCCATGATTCCACTCATTCAAATTATGAAAAGGATGCACATACACTCACCAATGATTTCATTGTATACCGAAGGGAAAACTTACTAGTTCAATACAATAATTCAATAACAATAAGTAAAAAAGGGAGGAGGGGGAGGAATATATGCTATTATCTCATACAAGCTTAATATATACTGGGGTACTTGGGAGAAAAAAAAAGTTAGTCTTGAGTTTGGGGCACTGGAGTGGGAGCCAATAAATCTTGACCAATTTGCCACTTCTGCTTCATCATTCTGGATAAGTCACTCAATCTCTGTGTCTTTACTGGCCTCTGAGAAGATGTAATTCTTTCATCTTCTTTCACTCAGTCAAACCTGTCTTTAAGTTCTTCCTTGTTCTTATTGCAATTATGCACAGCACTTAGCAAAGGCCCATCAGTAAAACCTTAAATCAAATGAACTCAATGGAAGCTGTATTTTAGGTGACAGATGCTGCCATTCCACAGATCAAAATAAAATGATAGGCATGGTAAACAGTTATTTGAATGCTCAAACTAAGGACAAACGAAGTAGAATAGAAGGGTAGAATTCATCTTTCCTGATCCCAACCATGTAAAAACTGGGCTTCTAGATTAAGATAGTCAATTAGCTAAAAAAGACCCAGCCAAAAAGTAAGCCTATGGATGGATACACACCACAACTTAGGAAAAATGCTTACAGCAAGTGGGACGAATCACTTTCTGGAAGTGTTTATCTCCCTTTCTTGATGAATTCTACTAATTTAGACTACATTTAAAGCTGAAGTTAGGTGAGATGAACCCCACTTTGAATGCATGTTTATAGTTGAGTGGATGGAAAATAATCATTCAGATGTACTCATATGTATGCAAGGGGAGAAATAGGAACAAGTAAAGACCCTACGAAACAGACATTAGGACATATTGTTAATTAAAAAAACTATGATGTCTTTTATGAAAGAAAGCATTAAGTAGAAATAAAGGAGAGAATAAATATCTGGGTAGGGAAGGTGAATGTTCTATGATAATGTACTTCAGCCATGGAATGAATGTTGTTTCAATTTGCAGTGGCCTGAGGGGGGTCATGTATGCTGCACTGTTGATATTGAAAACCAGGAATATATTTATGTCTAAACCCAGGAAAGAAAGATGAAGCAACACTGATGGACAACATAAATAATTTTCTGTGTCATTTACTTAGCCTCTTATCAACAGCTTTTGACCAAAAAATATTTTCAGGTAGACAAGTTGTTCTTTAACAATTAGCCCAGTTATATACTGGGTCTTTGCAGAGCTTCTTTTTTCAAACGTTCCCTAGCAATACATTCAGAGATACACACCTTCCCCTAAAGTCCTTCAAAAATATGCCCATAGCATAGACATTTGACATCTTACATTGCACTATTAAGCTTCTTTATTTTTTCATAGGGAATGGTTTTCCATTCTCTATGAAAAAGCGACTAGGCAGCCACATTAAGTTGCCCTTCTCTAACAGATTTGTTTTGATGGACAGAGAACAGTCTCACTTCAAAGCAGGGATGTCTCCAGGGAAAATCTTTTTTCTAAACTAGTCCTCCATAAGCAATGCAAGACTTAATTTTCAAGGCAATGACAATCTGAAGCACTGAGGGATTTTAAAATGGACCTGCTCAGTCTTGACAGTTCTAAAAATCAGGCCAGTTACATTATCTAAATGAAGGCACAAATATGTGTATAACTTGGGGGAAAGACTGCCTTCATCCTGAGTAACCTGGCACCAAGCAAACAGCTCTAAAAATCGTAAGCCTTTTTTTTTTTGAAAAATGCAGCAACCCTTAACCAACATAATAATACACAGTTTCTCTTTCAAAACCCAGCTTTTCCTGAAATGGAAATCAATTCTGCATGCAGTAGGTTCTTCATCTATTTTTCATGAATTATAGTTTAAAGAGTCATATGCAATCCTTTAGGAACACTGCAGGCTGCTGCAACTCTCCTTCTTTAGTTTTATACAGAAGTTACCAAATGAGAAAACCATAAAAGCTCATTCTAGGTTTTTTTTGTGTGTGTGCCAATGGATATTTCTCAAGGCAAAAACCTCAAATTATGTCAATCCTTAGGGAAAAGTGTGAGTATTGTTATTCACAGAATGGTGGGTATTAAAGCTTGAAAGGTCATTTTAGAACATTTACTTTTTCCCAAAGCAGACTTGTTCCTTATAGTAAAGAGTTTATTGCAAAGAACTAAACACAATTGAGCTCAGGAAAGGAGGCACCATATGCACTGCTATAATATCAAACCTTCATTGGTCACGCATCATTTATAAACTTGATTTAAGTCTCATGGGACATCAATAAGCATATGAAACTATCAAAACTGGCCCATTTTAGCTGGAAGCCAACTTCAGCCTCTATTACAATGATCAAGCAGGGGAAAAAAAGTGGCGAAGAATTCTCTGTAATAGAAACATCCCCAAAAGTTAATGCTCACACTGACTATTTGGATAGGAAGCTTAATGACTTAAAATAAGCCTGTGAGCAATCCACACCTTCTGTTCCAGTTTGAAAAGAACAGAAATTCTGGGGGAAAATGGCAATTCTAAATTAAAGCCTGTATTGATTGAGTCTGATTAAAAGACTCAGACTGTATAGTGCAAACCTCTCTACACCAGACCTAGACAATGCAGATCCTCAGCAGCATCTAGCTACTACTAATTTCCAAGAGGAAAAATCCCAATTCTGATCACAATACATTCTAAAACCTTTTTTTCTTTTAAATATCAAGTTAAAGGGATCATTCCCTACCTCCTTGTTGCAGAAGATGGTTCCTATATTCAGCCCAATGAGAACTGCAGGATGTTGTAAGATTATGAGATCACTAGGAAATTAAATGGCCCTAGTAATGACTTGTTAAAAGGTCAGGAAGCGCAAGAGTTTACCTGAACATTCTGTGAGTTACACCAATTAAATATGAAAAAGCTCACACACATTTTTAAGTATTGAAGTACACATTTTGAAAATGTAGATTATATAGTAGCAGTGTGCAAGACAAAATAATACCTTTCTGTTAGAGTGTTTATCTCAAGTCTTAATGTCCTTAAGAACTCATTATTAATTTAAAAATTAATAATGTGACTTGTTAACTCATAGAAGATCCACACACTCCATCCATACCTTTCTGTTCTTGTTGTAACAACATTAGAAGCCAACAGGTGAAAAAAACCCACCCCAACCCCCAGTGTTTAAATAAATAAATCTGACCTCATACCTCTTGGCCTTTGCTGTCCGACAGCTGTGGAACTGACAAGGTTCTGAACTTTGGTTGAATAGGCTTATCCAAAAAGGGTGTACAGCAAGCCACTGTCTCTTCCACCTCCCCTGGGAGAACTAATGACTCTGCTGAATAAAAAATTGCCAACTTTAACCTTCCATTCAATGTATAAATTAGCAAAATCCCATGTAAAATTCTGTAGTGCTCAGACACAGGCAGAAGCTTGTTAGTCAAAGTGTGCTGTACTTGTTGTTGCATAATATATAATACAGGCAGCTATCTTTAAAACACCCATACAGTCCTGAGCTAAAATCTAGATAATAAAATGTACTATACTAAGGAAAAATCAAACTTGGTTGAAAATAGACAGGTAGCTCTGCTTTCTTGAGGACTCTGATTTAAAAATCTGGATGTATACGCTCCTAAACTCAAGAGAACACCTGGGATTAATGTCTTTCATAACAAAGAAAGAAGGTCCTGAGCAGAGATTTCTGCAGTACGAGTTATAAAACACCAGACTGAATACTGGTCTTGACACCAATTAGCTGGGCAGTCTCATTCAGCTCTCTTTTACTAGTTTAGTTTCACCACCTGTACGCTCGGCATAAAGAATCTTTGCAAAGCATCTTAACATGAAACATTAGGTAAAAATACCTGGTAGAAGTACTAATATTCCCCACTAATGTGCCAGACAACTCTCTTGTCCATGGATATTTTACAGATGTTTGTTCCTCCCTGAGCTTTCCAAAAAGAGGTACCTGAAAGGACTTCCCTATATCCAGGACACAGCAACATGTAACCTTTTGACACAGGCAGGATTTGGTCCACAGTTCACAAACGCACAGACTTTCTGAATCACTTTTGCTTTACATGCTTAAGCAAAACGTTCGTACTGGGTTTGTTCTCTGTGACAGCTCAGAAGGATATGCCTTAGGTTTAGAAATATCTTTTAACATGAATCAGTCTTGGCTCTGCTACAGCACAGATGTGTCCATCTTGTCCCCGTGATGATTTTATGAAGGAACTTAAGGGGACCATATGTCTTGTAATTTAGTGGAAGGATTATGTAAATCTACCTACTGTATTTTCTAGCTGATACACAAGTTTCTTTACAGCTTTATACTACATTTTAGTAGCTTGATTTCTTCTTGAAATCTCAGAATAAATTTTCTTAGCATTGCTTAAATGTTAGTTAACAGAACCAATAAAAGGGTACATAGATCCAGGGTGAGAAGGAAGAAGTGGATATTTATCTCTTCCTGCACATTTTTACCACAGTAATGGAGTTAATGACCTCTCATTCTCCTGTAAATCTGCATTTGACAATAATGATTTCCTAGCTAGGCCTTTGTAAAAAATCCATAATCAAATTCTTCATTTAGTTTTTTTTTCTGGGAATTGTGTACTATTTCAAAGCCAACAGGGCTTTGGACTTGTAAAGTAGAATGTTCTTTAAAAAAGAGATGGGTATCATTCCCTTGGGTATCTCAATCCTGGATTTTTGTCTTTTGGTTCATGATTCACGTATAAGTGGTTTCACTTTCATCTGTATTCTCTTGGTTGGTTATACCTGTCTCTAGTCATCTATGCATTTTCAGTACTTGTTCTCAGCATAGCACCTGATCTTATTCTGCATCAGTTATACGCAAAAACTTTCTGAAAAGAACAGTGCAGTCCACAGGTATATATGCTATGCCTGCCTTCACGTGCTCTGCAACTGCTTTTTTTGATCTTTCATAACTTGGGTCAAAACTATTTGTAGGACAGAAGGAAGATGTGAAAGTTCATTTAAAGCCAACAGCAAGCATCTGCTATTGTTTCAAATTTGCACCCTAAATATATACCCACACTGAAGGAAGGAAAGCCTGGGCATCAGAAGGTTTGTATCACCTACTGGTATAAACACTGATTATTTCCGTACTAAGACCTTCCTACCCCCTGCTACAGACCAATCCACAGAGAGAAGATGAGGAGGAAGCACTGTTACGCAACAGTCTGGCAATGGCTCAGGAAGACAACTCTTATAAATTAGGACAACAGAAGGAAATTTATTTTTGCTTTTAGCAAGAAGTGTTTGTCATATTCAGAATGTCAGTTCCACTATTTTAAGGCTCATTAGTAATGCAAACAATGTTTCAGATTCTCTTCAATCATCCCATAAGAAAGTGGTAATCAACCTTTGTTTGCCAGTAGACATGCCAGAAATGAGCTTTGTCTCTCTATCCTGGCTGTGTGACAGCACATGAAAGTCTAATCGGTAAATGCTGCTTTCCCTGATAATGTTTAATCAAGAAAATGCTTCAGAGAGAAAAATTAGGGAGTTTTGACAGTCCTCCTTCTCAGTGGGAGCTCCCAAAGGAACTGTAGGCTATTGTAAGCTCTAGCCAGTACCTCACAGCTGGTTTAGGCTGATGCTACAGCACTCGTGGATGATGATCCTAATTAAGCTGCTAATTATGTTCTCTGTGGAGGTGATTAATTAGCAACAGGAAAGCCTTGGATACTGCCAACGGCACCACATATAGCGACAACTAAGCAGGCAATAACATAAAAAAATCTGAGAAGAGATTTTGAAATGCTTCTCTTAGACCATGATGAATCAACTTCCTGGATGATACAGCAGCGAACTCAAATGCTTTTACTCATGTCCAGCATACTTTAATGAGAGCATATTTGGAACCTGAGCAATTCTCTTCTTTTTAGTCCTGACCATCCACACACACACCCACACCCTGCCATGACAGACCCACAGAAAGTGATTAATAAATCGGTGAACACTGCTGAGTTGGGGTTTCTTGCTCATTCCATGCATATTAATTAGAAGTATAGAAAAAAAGAAAACATAATCTATTGACACAAACCTGATTTGAACTTTTAAAAGTGAAGAAATTCAGAGTCTTGTCTAAATCTTTAGCTTTACTGTAGCCAAATGATGCCCAGCTATACATACACTAACACAGGTTTTACCACTTTCAGACACTACATTTCACAAAAAAACGCTGTTGATGGGGAGCTGAGGAAGGAGGTAGTGACAATGAAAAAAAAGTTTAAAAGCTTAATTTTGCTGTCTCCTCTGATTTTCAAGCTGTTAGCTCCAAAGAGCTGCCTAGTGTGAAATCATCTCGAGGCAGTGTTAAATGGATTGCAGAGTCTGGAGGTGAAAAAAAGAGATTCACCAGTTGAGGAGAGCCTCATACTTGAAAAAATCCACATAATTTAACTCTGAATCCTCTTCCTCAACCTGATTTTTCTGGGTGTAAATATAGGCTCAAAATATAAATATGAATGCAAAGGCATAGATTATGGAAAATGACAAATATTGATACAATTTGCCTAAAGAATTATTTAAATAATCCAATAGCTATGCTTGGCCCCAGCTTCAAAGTAACTGAGTCACCTGGGTTCTCCACAGCCTCTGTGGGGTTACAGAGAACTGAGACCTTGAAAAGACAAGTTTATGGTGCATCAGGGCTCCAAGCTGGATTAGGATGACACTCCGATATCCTTGCTTATGCAGCCTCACACATACATTTAATTAGTCCTATTTTAGTTTTCTCTTGTATTTAAAAAATAGCATACTCAAGGTCTCTAGACATGCTTTTCACATATTTTGAACTTCATACAAATATTACCTATTATTACCTAACTATCCTTCGAGCCCTGCAGCAAGTGATTTGTCACCAGTCCTGGAAGGAATTCTGTTGCCAAAACTTAGGTAGTAGGCATCCTCCCTCCACCCCTGGAGAAAGCCTGATCATCTCTATTGTTGCCTTAAGCTACTTACAGTTACAGATTGAATTCAGTGAGAAAGAACGATTAAACTGTCTGCCATACACATGCTGTCTCTACACGATGCATTAAAGGTATGGTTTAAGGCAGCAATTTTACTTTGCCAATCATGGTTTACTGTGCCAAACTCCCACAACGCAAAACATTGCCCTGGTTTCAGACTTTCAGCCCAGTGCTGTCTAATGAAAACAGCTACAACGAAATTTGCATACTGGCCAAATCTACGGGCTGCTTTTTGGGCTTTTTTGTAAGCAGCAGCTGTATTCATTCACACCTTAAAATACAATGGACTACGAAAATAAATTGGAAAAAAATAAACTAGAATGATTCTTCCAGGACATCTCCCAAGAAGCACTGGTTCAGATGGGAAGTTTTAATGCCTATTTTCTGTCACACTTCTCACACTCTCAGCTTTGAGCCACTTCCCCTTAAGTGTGAATATTTATTGTATTAATGTACCGTTGCTAACTCAGCTAACTGATCTGCCCTTTAAAGCTAAATGAAATACAGAGATACTGAACTGTTGCCAGTAACAAGTAGAGATAAAAGCTGCTTGTAGCTATACTAGCAAGGAATAGTATTTTTTAGTGGGTGTCCTAGCTTGTTTTGCCAATACAAAGTCTTAAATCTACCTGTTCTGACATACAAGTGGCAGCATTTTAAAAGGCCAGCAGCAGATTGTCTTTCAAATTAGTGTAACACTTTGCCTCTCTTATAAACTAACTGGAATTCTTCAGAAATAATCCTTTATTAAGGTGGTCAATAAGGATATTGTTTTATATTATTTTATGATTACAAACAATGGAAGCAATACCATTTTATATTTTATTTTGCATTTTGTTGCTATGGTTTTCACAGGAGTAAGATTTTACCTCCCTTATTATGAAGCTTATCAAGTGGATTTTGACATGTAAGACACTATCAAACTGTAAGTCCTATTTTCTGCACTTAGGAGTCAAAGGGAAATTCTTCATCTTGACTCAACAACTACCTCCACTGAAGAAGCCCTGGGCCAGACCCAGGCTGTGGATGGCCCAGATAGAAATTTGGAAGCTGTTCACTTTCCTTACAGAGTTTACAAGTAATAATCAGCTTCTGGCTATGAAGTGTTTTGATGTTATACAATACAATCAAAATGCTTAATGTTGTCTGTGAGCACTGTTGATTGCTGTTGATTGCTTCAGAGTTGATACGGCTTCTTTCTGCATTTAGGCAGACTGTGCAGGGAGTTTGTGCAGGGGATGCTGTCTCATGGGAAGTGCTGAGGACAGCAGAGATTGAAAGCCAAATCAAATGTCACATAAAAAGCAAGTAGTCAGCACACTGATAATCTACAGTGGTGATGGTATAATGTTATATTTATTATTTTTATAATCACCAATAAAAGAACTAACTGAAAGGTTTTCCCAGTGTGGCTTGGATAAAGTGCTATGCAGACGGTACAAGCAGATGATCATTTTTGTAATTATCTTGTTCAAATGCAGTCTGTTTTACTAGAGGTTTCTAAACATATGTGATTAACATTTACACTTGCACACACACAACTGCACAGAAATGGCTGAAAAGCCTGGAGAGAGGCAACGTCTGGCATGGTCCAGAAAGTGGTAAGCTATCTCCAGGCTCTGGCAGAGCTCTTCTTCCCTCACAGCCCTGCTTGGTTATTTTAGTGTCGAGCTTATTTCTCATCATCCAATTTGTGGCCTGTTTTGAACTAAAGATATGTAATACTACATCCATGAACTAGACAGAGACAACTCTCATTTCATTATGGTACAAGTGAAATGTGTGCTTAGGCTTCCACCGGTAAGCCCCACGTTTTTTTAATATATATTAAAAGACATAAACACAGAACAATGTCCTACAAAGGGAAAAATGGGCACATGTGAACACTGCACTCAAAAGAAATCTTTGATGTCTGTGCTTGATAGAGGACTGCTACCTTACTCCCTCCTTCCTGAAAATCCCAGGTTGGAGAAAGAATATTTGCTGTAAACCTGACTTATGTTGGTTTATTATTTTATTGTCAGTTAACAGCCAAGCTCCAATTATTAATCAACTGGAAGTCCCTAAGCCCTCTGACTTCACAGGAATTCTGCACATATAGAAAGGAAAGACTAATCAAATCTTTAACACATTAGACAGATTAATCAAATGGAAATAACCAAGGAACCAAGGACCAAAGTCCTGCTCTGTAACAGCTTCTTTCAGTGACCTTAGACAAATCCCTTGAAATTTGTGGCTTAGTTTCTTTGTGCAGTGACAGGTATAGATGAGGAAAATGAAATTAATCACTAAAAGGTCATCAATTCTGGTGGTAATAATGACGACACAAGCACCTATGATAGACAACTACAGACACTAGGTTTCTATTTACTTTTTAGAGGTGGGAGAGTATGGAACAGTTCAACACAATTCAAAATGCTCATCATTTGAATTCTTAAAGAACTTCACTGTGAATTCAAAACTAGTCTCACCTATTTAAAGCCCAGGATGAAGTCATTTTAACAGGTAGGGACAAAATTTTCATTAAATATTTCCACTTTATAGAACTCTGTCCTGGTTTCAGCTGGGATAGAGTTAATTTTCTTTGCAGTAGCTGGTACAATGCTGCGTTTTGGATTTAGTATGACAATAATGTTGATAACACACTGATGTTTTCAGCTGTTGCTAGGTAATGTTTATACCAAGCCAAGGACTCTTCAGTTTCTTAGGCCCTTCCAGAGAGAAGACTGGAGGGACACAAAAGACTGGGAGGGGATGCAGCCAGGACAGCTGACCCAAACCAGCCAAAGGGATATTCCATACCATAGAACATCATGCTGAGTATGTATACTGGAGGGAGTTGGCCAGGTCTTTGTGATCACTGCTCAGGGACTGGCTGGTAGCGAGCAATCGTGTGTGTTAAAACACACGTGTGTGCATCACCTGTTGTGTTTTGGGCTTTTTTTCCTTTTGGATTATATTCCTCTCTCCCTCTCTCCTTTTCATTACAATTGTTGTTGTTATTTTTATTGTATTTCATTTTATATCAATTATTAAATTGTTCTTATCTCAACCCTCAAGTTTTACCTTTTTCCTGATTCTCCTCCTCATCTCACCTGGGGAGGCAGGGGGAGCAAGCAAGCAGCTGTGTGGTTCTTAGTTGCCAGCTGGGGTTAAACCACAACAAACTCTCTCTTAGCACTCACGTTACTTTGTGGAGAAACTTTTGTAATCAAAATAATTTCAGTACAAAATAAAAGTGCAGAAAAATGTAGAAACGTTGCTAACAAGAAGTGTTCTGCAATTCTGAAAAAATCTTGAAAGAAAATAACTACTCACCAGGACACAGTATAATAAATATTCCTTATAATTTATTATCTCATTACCTCTTAGAGTGAGGAAATGAGTAATTTGTAGAATTTGGGAAATTTGGGAATTTTCTAGCAATAGAACTGAAGAAGAACATCTTTTTTAGAGGAGAAACAGTTCTTTAAACAATGCCCATACACTTGCATCCAAAGACCGACAACGATAGTGAATATGAAGGCATGGGTGGGGGAACCTACCACAGCATGTCTTTTCACCTGTGTCTATATCTTCCAAATCTAAGTACTTGTCCACCTGCCATAAAAAACACAATTTAGAAAACAGATTAAAACGTATTAATTCCATTCCTTATAATAAAATCCAGAGAAACACAAAAAAGCACTGTCTGCTTCACCTTTACCATTGTCTCCTGCATTTTTCCAAGAAATCATATGAATTTTCTTTGAAATGTGTAACTCAAAGGAAAATCTTTTACATATAAGCAAAGAATTGCTGTGAAAATTGCTGCATATCAACTACAGTGATGGAAAAGAAGCTCAAGGTATATGGCAACTTTTTCAGGAACTTGGTGGCAAAATGGAGAAGTAAAATATTCTCATAGAAGAAGTTAAATGATAAGCTACTCCGCAGTTTTGCAAGCTCACTGCATATGGCACAGACACAATAAATGCTGTGGGCTATGCAGAGCCTGATCCTTCTGTTTTGATACTAATGGTAAACTGAATGGGAAATAAAAAAGCCAAGAATTATTAAATTTTTGGTACTTCATCTGGGACGCTGCACTACTGTTTTTTCAGGCTAATACCCCTTGAAAATGGTCTAAACTATCTAAAACACACCACAAGGAAAGACATTGTAGCCCTCTGAATAGGTGAATAGGGTGAGAGTAAAAGGCCTTTTCCAGCCTATGTGCAAAGAGTGTTACCATGGAGGATTTACTATATGCACTAGGTAGTACTCTGTGTTTCCACAAAGTTATTAGAGATACACTTAGATGATTTTTCCAACATGATTTGACCCCGTTCTCATGAACACTTACATAACCCTTACACTTTAAAAGTACATACTCATTAACATTTGGAAAAAATTTGGATGGTGATGCTCTCATCTTTCTTTCCCACAGATGGGAAACAAATACATCAACAAATTGCAAGTACTCTGTAAATGAATAAAGCAAAAATCAGTCATGTTCCACTCACAATGCCCACTCTGAAGAAAATCAAACGAAACCTCACCTTCGCTCTTTCAGACAGACTGAGATTATTTCCATCATAGCCACCAGCTTTTGCGCTCTCATTCACCACTGTCTGTAGATATATAGGCAGAAATACTTATATGCATGAAATAGAACCAAAATCACAATCAAAGCTCCTACTGATTTACACATACAGATCCTTTACAGTGTATTAATTTTTTTAAAAAAAGTGAATGCAATGCTCCTGAAAACAGAATGTATCCAGGTAATCGTCTGAAATCCTACACAGAACCAGACTGAACCAACTGGAACAACAGTAGCAAATAATCATAACATGTCTAAAAAGCAGCATTCAGAACAGAAGCATTGTTTTTGATAGCAGTTTTTTCCCTCTTTCCTCAGGGCAGGTTTAAGGTTATAGTGGCCAACTTACTGCATTACAGCCTCCTCCTGCTACTACACTAGCCATTTCTCTGATGCATTCTACTATTACAGTATTTGTTTCTTAAACTGCTAACGTGACAAAACAGTGCAGCTATGCTTGAAACATTTTTTTCTGTAGCAACAAAGACAAGTATTAAAATGTTCCATTAAACAAACGATAATGTAAATTGCACATTGCTTTACGGGGCAGAAAGCCAATTCAAAGTGGCTAAAGTAAGAGGCCCAAAGGCAACCTACCCCAATGAGGCAACCATATTCTTCATGAGAAAAACGGCAAAAAGATTCTTGTCATTATTATTACACAATTGACAGAATGTGATTGTTTTAAAAGCCTTGCTTGATTCCACCTCAAAGGCACGTGGTAGCAGGGAGGAAAATGACAACTTGTGCTCTTTGGCTGAGGCCCGGCAGGCCCGCCATTTGAAGGCACTTCAGTTTGCTGCTCTGTGCATTACACAAAATGACCTGCTACTTCTTTTTTAATAAGAAGTTTAATGAAGGGAATTTTTGAGTACAGGCTAGACCACAGCTTTGCTATCTGTTATTCAGGCAGGAGGGTGGAAGTTCTTAACACATGGATTCAGATTTCCATCTCGCTCTCTCCACATGATGTCTGTTGTTTTCCTGTCCCAATACATTAAATCCCTAATCTCCTCTGTTTCAGAAGATTAAAAATCCCTCCAGCCTTCCTACTGTTTACTTTAAATAGCTGAACCAATCTAGCTTCAGTAACACGGAACTCAGTACTTGCTAAAATCCCCAGGAAACAAAATAAACATGTGCATACTGGCTTCCATTCTCTCAAGATTTTTTCCCTTTTGCCAACCTCTGCTGTTGACTGCAGTTTTTAGTGAAAGCATTACAAAGGTCTTTCCTTGCAAGGCACCTTACTTATCGGTCAGATTATGGCAGGTCTTCAGTAGAATAAATGCTACTGCCAAACGTGATCCCTGCAGTTGCCTCTGTAAGCATTACACACTTAGGTAGTATTTTAAATATTTGCCTTGGATGGGATAAATACCACTAGCCTCTAACATTTGGACAGTGTATTGCCCAATATTTTCATCTGTTTAAATGTGGTGCTTGTCCACATGGACAAATGTTAACTCATTACCCCATTCTCATTTTGCATCTGTGGTGGAAGAGACACACAAATGTCTTTGCTCCTTTCAGGTGGGCCATCTTGTTTATTTCCATTTGATAATTCAGGAGTAGAAAAAGTATTTCTTAAGGAGTCCACTTTACTTCCTTGAATTGTCTTCCCCTCTTCCTCTGCAAGGAGATCAGATAACATAATGCACTATCCAAGAAAAAGAAAACCGCAAAATCCATTAGATCTAATATTGACTTATTTTACACATTCACTTTTCCTCTCATGCTCAGCATTTCCATGAACTCCATAGAAATACATGAATATACATAGACATACATGAATAATACATCATGTACTGCAATCTTTATCATAAAACTGAATATGCAGTTTGAACTTTAAGTGCACCTATTCCTCAATACTGAAGAATTAATTGTCTCAAAAGCCTATGCAATATACAGAAAATTTGATAAAATAACCTGAGAGGTGAAAATACCCCAATAAAGCAAGACAGTAAGTGAGATTACACCTTAGTTTTTATTTTAAAACTGTTTAAATGCTCTCTGAATTCTGCACAAAATGGCACATTTGTGCCCATGCCTTCATCTGGCACTGAAAACACCTGCACATATGAAGAGAGTCTCTTCTTTGTGACACACTATAAACCCATAGCAACTGCATGCACTCAGTTGAGCTATTTTAGATGTACAGTTTTAGAATTAAAACAACAAAAAAACCCCATTCCCTAACACACTAACACACGCTCCCAACACTTGCATGTCTAGTTTTAAAAGTTCAGCAACTAAGCTTATGCGGGATCTGTGCTCACAAAATCACTTGCTATCTTAAGCACTTCAAGTGCACATATTCCTTCACATACCTATCCGATGCTGTGCCTTCTTATCAAGCACAAGGAAGGACTCTGATTTTGATCATAGCACAGCAACAATCTGGTCCAAAAATGAAGTAGTTCTTGTATTTTCTACCTCAGTATCTTGGTATCACCCTGTTTATACTATCAGCCCAAACATGTGCCCCATGTGTGAACCTCACAACCATTAGAGCAAATGTCCATGTTGTCTAGTATAGAAGTAAGCCTTGGTAGTTCTTGTCAGAACCGGTATTGATACTGTGGCTGGGAATCTGCCCAGGGCCAGCACCCACAAAGCTCTTGGATCTCCAAGGGCATCACAGTCAGAATCTCCACCAGTCCAGGACTACGTGATGAGATGCGCTGACAGGTCCTATAACCTAGCCCCTGTATCTTTAGTTAATAAAACTCATTTGAGCTAATTTCTTTAGGTACTGCTGCTTTCAGTGTTTAACAACTACAGTATGCTCTTGACTTAGCTTATTACCAATTTGATTTCCTCCCTATATCAGCAATCTGACTGGGTGAGAAAATTTTGTGAGTAAATAAATTTTTATTGGGATCAGACTAATAAACAGAAGTATGCCAGTGATATTTAATTGCCAGAATTTTAGGTCCTGAGATTAAAAATTAAATACAAATGCTCAAGAAGGGTTGTTCTCTTAGGGGGTTGCTTTGCTCTTGAAAGACGGATTGGAAAAATATTTTGCCAGTGGATTGACAGAAGATTGGAATAACTTCTCTCATGTTTATTTTATACATCAGACATGGCCAATTGTGCCCTCACTGAAAACAGGGAAGTATTCAGAAACAGAACTGAATCTTTCAACGATAGCTTGTGACATCTTTCAGACCTTTAACAACTCCTCAGACAACAAGAGCAAAGTTAAGACAACTGTTAGTGCTTCTGACTGTCCTACCAGCCAGGTCCATGGAGCACAGAGCAGCCAGAAGAATTAGGGTACAGCTAGGTGATCATCAAATGAAATCTCAACAGTACAAACTGGATCTAGGAGCTGATAACAGAACAGGACAATATGTGCACGGAAGTATGGATTTTTGACCCATGTTGAATAGGTTTTTTCCTATAACACAGCAAAAAATAGGCAAATCACAGCCAAAATAAAAATCCAGGACTTCTTATTTTAAAAGTCCCATTATCAAATATGGAGCAGCTATAGGATAATCAATTCAAATGAACTTCACATCACATGTTCTTCATGAAAAATAAATGCTCATTTAACAGAATTTCTTGAGTTTAGTTTGAAAAATCTGCTTTGTGACAATAAGAAAAGCTGTCATGCATTTCTAAAGCATAATTATACGTTACAAGCATTGAAGTAATTCTTGTGGAGAGTTTTAATGATGCCCTTGGGGTTACTACATTGAGCCATCCACCGAAGAGTTATTAATCCCCAGGGACAGTTCTGTGCTGCAGTTACTATGACACATAGAAAGGGCTGGCAGTCTGGACATAACCTGAAGTCCACACTCATAAGAGTCAAGGATCATAGAAAGTAAATTGCACCAAAACAGACCGATACAGCAAACATTTTAATGCTCAGACCACAGATGGATCCTCTGAATAATTCCTAAATCCCAGGCCTCTTGATACATGTGTCTTCTCCCTGCTTTTTTAGCAAATACTTTCCTAAAGCAACATTTGGAAACAGAAGTACATATGGGCAATCTCTTCTTCCTACACACTTTTTCAAGCCATGGAAATGAAGCACTACTGCACAAGAAACCCCCTTTTAAATTCTTGACAGGCAAAACTGTCACCTACTATCTGAAGATATTCTTACTGTCACCGTACTTTTTAGGAAGAACTAGATGACTAGCTCAAAAAGCTTCAATCTTTTGTTACTGCAGTGGTAAAACAGGATGGACTTCCTGTTGTATACTAAGAATTTACAAGTTTTATGCTAAAGACTGACAAGTCATGAAGGATATTAATGTATTTTAGGGTATGTGCGTATTAGGAAATTATTCAGCCAAACATGTACAGACCTATAGAGTAACAACAGGGATTCAGGGCCCAGTATCCTCCCTGTGCACATCAGAAGCCTTTTGAGAACTGAGAAAAAGCTTCTGGAAGTCATACATTTTTCTCAGCCTGATCAACAGAGAGACAAAAGGTATCATGAACTGGAATGATCAGCAACATAATCCATACAGCTGATAGGCTCTGAATATACATGATATTCGTGAGCAAGCCCATGCCTATCTTGGATACCACTGTGGTCATTCTTCTGGGATGCATACCAGATCATTCTTCTCCAAAATACAGGTTCTGAATTCTCCAAACAAAACAATATCACTTTTAGCATCAAAAGACCTATGACACCTAGTTAGGCAGTTACAATTAAACAGTACATACAAACTATACTGTACCTATTTTATTAGGTTATTTATTTTCTGGACAGCTGAGCTGTTGTCACAGTTAAAAAGCTAGATAGATTAAATGAGCTAATAAGAAATCAAGTGCATTCATAGTATTTATGTGTCATTCACCAAGCCCAGTCTACAGCAAGAAGCACTATCCAATCTCCTAAGAGATCAGTCATAAATTCTGTCAGAAAATTTTTCCTGGTTAAGACCATTGCAGAGTTACTGGTTATAGAATCCTAAACATTACACTTGATGAAACATTCACAACTGCAATGTGATACTATATTCATGACAAGTGAAAAATTCAGAAGGAAAAGAAAAAAAGTCTAAGCAACCTAAAGCAGCTGTGAAATGCATGCTGCAGACAGAGTTATCAGCTATGCAACCAGGTGCATAATGAGGCTATGCCACATAATTGGAGGGAGGGAGGTGAATCAAACATTACATTTCTTGCTTCAAGCACAGTCCCTCAAGGCCAGTAAAATACACCTTCAGATGTCCAAAATAACTACTGACACCTATAGTTTCTCAATGCATGCATCACATAACTGGCTCTCTTGAAGCAGTAGCAGTCATGATCTTAAAAAATATTAAAAACAACACACATAAATTGTTCTAAATTTAAAGAAACTACAATCTGCAGAGAAAAATCACAGCTGTATTCCTTTGACAGTGTTCTGAATTTCAACCATTTATGTCCTTGCTTTTGAAAGAGATGAGGAAGGAGGAAGGCTCACATTCAAGCCAGCAAGACTGCAAAAAACGGAACTCTTCTTTCCTGGGATGACAGATGATCATCTGCCACATACTGTTTTAGGTAGTCCTGTGAGGAGCAGGGAGTTGGACTCGATGACCCTTATGGGTTCCTTCCAACTCAAGCTACTACATGCTTCTAAGAGGATAGCTCTGCCTTCCCCCTGACTAAGTGATAATTGACTCATTATTCACAGTCACGGTTCTCAACCTGCCAAGACCCAGACGTACAACACTGGCCATTACAATATGTGACCAAAGTCCAAAATAAGGGGTACAAACACAACAAAAAGTAGCAAAAGAAGAAGGCTGAAATGATGGAAAGATTCACATATTCACTCTGCAGACAGTTTTTCAGTCTTACTTTTTAGAAATTCCACTGTCTGTACCTTAACAATGAAATAACAAGCCAGCTTAGGTCTCTAGAGAAGTAAATCTGAGTCTCTCAAGAGTAGTATCTATCATAATTGTGTGTCACTGAAAAGTATGTTGCAGACTTCAGAAACATATTTCTATCAGAAAGTATATCCACCTTGATAATTTATTTTTTTTTTCCTCTCTCTCACTATCTATTGCTTAAAATTATCTTTGTCTTCCAGTTTGGAAGGGAATCTTTTGGAAATGTCCACCGATCACCCTGTATATTTCAAAGAATAATGGAATCACTTATCACAAAGCCAGAGAGGAGAGCTACCAGGATTATCAGGAAAAACTTCCTGTCAGAGAAATCTGTTAAAATGAAATAGTAGCCCCAGAAGAATGACAAAAGTCTCATGGTGTGAAACATTTCAAAGTCAGACCAGACACAGCAATCAGTAACATACTGTAGAAAACCTGGCGTGGGATAATACACTGGACAAAACAATACCAACTACCAGGTATTTCCCACCTTTTTTCAACTGAATGAATTCATTCCAAAAACAAAAATGAGAAAGGGGCCCCTTTAACTATTAAAAAAACCCAAAAAAACAACAAAAGAAAAAACACAGCAAAGCTGCTATTATAAGTTCCAATGTACTTCTTCGTCCTCAGAACGCTGGACTGAGGGCCAGCAGAAGGCCTGTGAATCCCTTAAATCACTTCCAAGTTATGTTTTGATGGAAAACCTGGGATTCCAATAATACAGTGACTTTGTGCAGGACTCTTGAACAGGAAGTAATTTTACTCATAGTAGCACAATAACCGCCTTGTACAGAGGTCATGAGTACAAATTTCATGTTCATTCACTATCTCCATTCTTCAAACACATCATCACAACAGCCACACTTTAAAACAAGACCAAACCCTGTCACTGAAATGTTTCCATAAAATATCAGTAACAGACTGTAGAGTACCTGTATTTACTTATTTGCAAACATGTAAACCATTGTATGGTGCTGAGTTCATTTACCCTAAATGCCAAGCTGTAACAGGGGAAAAAAAATTTCAAGGCCAAAAAGCAAATCTGTTGAGAAGGCAATTTTTAAAGCCTTCATTTCTTTTTGATAATTCAATCAAACCAGCTCCCAGATTTTCTGCAGTAACCCCAATCAAAACTTGCAGTCTCCTTCTGCTTGTATATTGCCCAGCTGAGAACAGAACGTAGTGTTTTAAAGTTACTTAGCCTAGAAAACCTTCTCTGATTAACATTCTCAAGCTATCTTCCTGCTTCCATGTGTTTAAATGAATAAATCTCTGTAAATCAATGCAGTTTGTCCACCTTTTCATGACAAAAAGCCCAAGTATCCCATACAGCCATAGCTGGGGGATTTCAGTGTCAGGGTCCTATACGCCTGTCTGTAAGTAAGAGCAATCCAGGCACAATTCAGGCCCCTAAACTTCATCATGCTGTTTTAAGAGTCTTAGGGCATCCTGCCTAGCCTCCTGTTGCCACCCAAAAAGGCAGTGGATGTTCTACATATACTATACCATACCTGCCAACCCCCAGCATCTGAATTGCCTGCCCCCTAGATATCTGAATTCCTAGAGTCCCATTCTAATCTTACTCAATAAAAACCCTC
This sequence comes from Falco biarmicus, assembly GCF_023638135.1. Lineage (NCBI taxonomy): Eukaryota > Metazoa > Chordata > Aves > Falconiformes > Falconidae > Falco > Falco biarmicus. The sequence goes on along the minus strand of NC_079294.1, from coordinate 25,098,827 downwards.
ACTAATTTCAACAACGCTGAACTCACAGTAGCACCAAGCAAACAGAACTCTTCTGTCCAATTAACAATCTATACTGTAGGACAAGGCCTCAAGGACAAGAGTCCAAGTACTTATAGCCTGATGAATAGAGACTTGTTAGAACTTGTAGGGCACAAGCCCTGGGAGCAAAGGAACAAGCTAACAGCAGACCCCTGAGCCATCACAGTTGAGGAGGCAACCAGACGGACAGAGAAACAAGTAGCCAGATAAGGGAACGGATGGCGCCAATATGTAATTAAGAAAGCCGCGTAGAAAGAAACTCCCTAACCTTGGAATAAAAATTATTGCTAGGTCAAGATAAACTAGTAAGTACCTATTGTTCTAACGGTGTGCCTTAAATATTAACCAATCAGTGTTTTTTACGCTTAAGATTTAGCCAATCAGTGTGTAATATGTAGAAGGTAGAAACATATATAATTGTAAGAAAATCACTAATAAATGGACATCTTGCTTGCATCAAGCTGCGTCCCGTCTCTTCATTCGCCGCACTATGCAGCAGAGAAAATAACAACTTATCTGCCTAAGTGTGCAAATTAATATTTTTAACACCTCTTGAAAGTCCAATATGTCAAAAATTGTGGTCTTCTCTTTCTATACTTCACCTCCAATTAACAAGGGCATTCTTGCTGCTGAATCCTCTTTCCAATGTAACTCACTCATGCCTACGGAATTCGTTGCTCTTTTCACCAGAACAGAGATTCAGCAGGTGCAGCCTTTTCCCCTACCGTCTTTGATCTTACCCCAATTAAATTACAAATAATCAGCAAAAAGTAGTTTACCTTTTTTTTTTCCTTCAAAAAAGGTCAACTTTTACTATAAACGGTAGTATGGGTTTGATTCTTTTCTCAGTAATGCCAATTTCCTAAGCAAATTTCACCATACCATGTCCTCAGCTAAGATAAATACATTATTCCATGGACTGGGACAAGTAACTTCAGTGGGACTATCTGATTTAAAAGTGTAAATTCTTAAGTACCTATTACTGCTTCTGACTGACATTTTTTGATACTCCCCTTACTGTAGCATGTTTGAAAACCAGACAGGAAAGGACCTTTTCTTGTATATGCTCCTTCTGGGGAAAGACAAATGACTGCTACTCTCAAGTATGTTTCAGTCAATCTCACATACCTGCTTTAGCTTAATGTACAGCAATACTTCTCCAAAACTAACTCACCTCTTAATTTTCAAAAGTTTAACTGTTCTTTACCGTATCAGTATCTCACCCTTTTTCCTTTAATGGAACCTATATATTCTGGTTTTATGTGGCATTTATCTGTATCTCTGTTGTGCTTTACATAGTGTCAGTGTTAGAAAAGGGGTAATATTTCCTGTTTATATCACATTCACCCCAGCTAATCATTAAAAAAAAATTATTACTCTTCCACAGTTCAACAGTGCTGTTGTTGGATACCTTTCCCATTTGAGTACTATAATGCAGTCAGTTAAATAACAAGGTAAATGTACACTTGACCATTTCAGCAGCCTGCATGAGCAAAATCCTGCTTCTTCCAACAGATGATGATGAAAAATTACCTTTAAAAAATGACATGACAGAAATCTTAGAGCAGATCCTCAGCTGATATTAACCAGCACAGTCCTGTTATGAGAGCTACACCTCGTAATATCTACCAGCACTCAAGTGATATCTATCACTACCAAGCAATGCCACCATCCTAGATCGGATTTCTAATTCCAACAATAGTGGTTTTGCAGTGGGGGCAAAAAACAGCTTCATAAAGGCACAGGCTGTACAACTGATAGCATTTTGCAATTATAATTTGAGAGCGTATCAGGATATAAAAGCTGGGAGACTTCTTCCAGAAGTTGATAAAGGTAGGCCTGCTTCTTATGGCTTCAGAAAATCTACACTGTCCTTTGCAGGATGTAAAAAGTGTTACATCTCAGAAGTTGTGTTTGAGGGATAGTTCAGGAAGAGCTTTAAATTAGACAGTAACTAATGGGAGAATATTAGTTCAGTCTACAGGAACTACACACTTCTTCGTAAGTCTTGGCTACATGAAGCCATACTTTGAACCTTAGCTAAAAGAAAGAGAATGTATTTGAGCTTATTACTTAAATAAGCACTGTGTTTTTAACACTTGGGTTTATTTTCTTTTTTACAGTCAAAGCAACCACAAATGTGCTTAAGTTCACCCTCAGTACAAGGAAACTACATTAAATACACATGTTGGTAGCACTTTTAAAAGAGCAAGTGATATACTAATAAAGCAGGACAGAATTGATTTTGGAAACCTCCTGTGTATGCATTCTAGAAGAATCCAGAGCTAGGCACGTAACTAAATAAGCACTGTAAGAAAAAAGTGAATTGTACATAACTAAAAGCATCTGGCACCTCCATACAAAGTATTCCTTTCCTAACAAATAATATTATTAAAAGATTACAGTAGGTGGGACCAAATGAATAAAATGTCAGAGAGCCCAAGAGTTCTAAAAATGCTTAATTTTGGATATTATAGATAAGACATTAAAGCATCTTCAAAAGGCCTGATTTTTCTTTTAAAGGCAAATACCTACTGTCTTGAAATTAGGCATGTATATGTGATTTTATAAGGGACACTGAAAGCACATAATTCTACAAAGAGTTCAGCACTAAACTGGAAGTGAGGTCAATTGATTTCTGTTTCTGATTGTCCTGTTGAGCTACGATATGATTCTGATCTCTGACATTATTTGCTTTGTGTCATTTCCACATCAGGAAAGGAGGCCTTCCTCACTGCAATGACATGAAACAGCCAACAGCTGCATTTAGCACACTTCAATACCTTTCAAGGCAAGGTGAGGAGCTAAAGCAAGAGATCATTCTGTGTAACCGCTTTTTACAGTACTACAGAGTTCAACCATAGCCAATACAGATTCCACCTATAGTGGTGTATCAATGCATCAACAGCAAGATTACTAATACGCCTCTTTTCTACGTTCTAGAAAATAGAAGTTATGCAACAGAATGAAAATACTTTTGTTTTTCCATCTGAAACAATCTTTAGAAATTGTTTGGTAATAAAGGTATCACAGAAAAGAACAAAAAATTGCTACCAGGGAAGCACTATTGTTCAAGGGCTGTCAAAGTTTCCACAAGTCCAGATGCCTCTGTCCTTATCTGGTGCTGCCAATGAGCTACTATGCAATCAAACACAAGTCATTTCCCTTCTTCATGCCTATTTTTTTTCTGTCTATAAAATGTAGATGTAATACTTTGCATAGCAAATACAACTGGGATCTAAGAACAACAAATATCCATAAAATAGATCAGCTATTATTATTTCAAAAATAATCTATGATGTTTGCGTCCCTATGTCTGGGTTTTTTCCACATTTAGGGGCTCTGTATGATATTTGATTTTATACTATATTGAATGGAGGTTACATAGAGATAGCTAGTGAATTTATGATCAATAGAAAATTGCAAATTTTTTCTCCTATCCCATTCTTTCCAATGATCCAGCACAACACATCAATAAAAAGCTCTGAATTGACGCTGTTTCCCTATTTCATGCCCTGTTTAAGTTCCCTGGGGATGACAGATTAATTTAATTAGTTTTATTGAACTGTCTAGTTGCTTTTATTGGCAAATCCACTCATAGGAAGAAGGCTGCAAATTTCTCTTGGGGTTAGCATTGTCCTACTGGTCCATTTTTAAAATTAAAGTGAATTTACTGTCATTTCTTATATAGTTTTCTGCTATGCTTTCTGCTGTTAAGACTCACATTTGTAAAGTTCCTCCACTGACATTTATATAGGAAGTTTAAGGTGGTTGTTTTTCCTAAATGTGGTTAACAAAAAAAAAGAAGCAGACAACTACCGTCAAACGAACCATGAACCAAATACATCACTCAGCTTTCACTGGGGAATTAAATTAATCTGATCACAACACAGAATAGGACATGCCACCTGGAAGCAGAGAAGTGGTCAGCCACTTCCAACTTCCTCCGCTTGACAGCTTGCTCGGCACAGAAGCATCAAAACAACAGCACTGAGGCTATGAAGTATATACCCAAGGTTGAATTTGCTTCGAGATTGGTCTGATCAAAGCGCTCAGACTTCAGTGTACTGCCAGGCTGTGTGAGGTATATGAAACACAGCAAAACTAACAGCAGGAATGGACTGAATTTAATCCCAGTAGTCAAATGCCCAGGGCCATAGCAAAAATATGAACCTAAACTTTGGTTTGGCATTTTTCTATGCAGCTGACTGATACAGGATCCCATACTTTTAGAAGTGGGAGAGGAGTAATGTGAAACCTAGATTAAAAATTTGAAGCTTGGACCATTTTTTTTTCTGTATTTTTTTTAGCAGGTCAAAGGAGAAACTTTATGCTCCACCGAATTTCCCAGTCCACCTCTGAGTTTAGAAAAATCAGCAGATGCTGCCTTCTAAGTTTGGACATCATAGTTCTCTCCACCAGATTTCAAACACTCTTTTCTAAGATTTGAAAGACCTCTTGCCCTGTGTGGCAATTTTTTAAAAAGTGGGGATTGGGTCTATTCCCATGAGATTTTGTCCAAAGTTGTTCTAGGAAGTGTTTAGTTCTGAAGAGATGACTCATTGACCAGATCCACAGAAATCTGTGTCATCAACTCCTTTGCAAATCAAACTCTTCTGCGGCATCTTCAACTGCACAGTCAAGAAATTCTTAAGATTTTTCTCTGGACTTAGAAAGCATCCTGGAGTTGTCCAATCTCAAAGCAAATGCCAGTTAGCTGTTTTATTATCAGACTGGCTTTTATATTTACAAGCTAAACATGTAACTTGGCATAAGCATAAGAGGGTTCAGTGATTCTAAGAGCAGCACAAACTAATGTATTAAAATAAATGACTAATACAATTATTTCTCTTACCACTATTTTTGCTTTGGATTTGCACAAGAGGTTGTCATTTTTTACCAGGTGCTGAAAACTTCTGCACAGCTTTACAACAAGCATAAAAAAATTCACCTTTCTGCACCTGTGCTCTAATTACAAAATCATATTCCCATCGGTTCACCAGTCTTTTCACCTATCTATTTGTCTTGTTAATATTATCCTTTTGACAAAAAATACACTTTGGATGTTCTAAGTAGGAAAAGTAAGGGACTTACTAGAATCTCAAACCACCCCTCAAGTGTCCATCCATTACAGGATTGATAAAAAGGGTTAAAAAAAAAAAATCCAATTATGGAGGGAGTGCTCCCACACTTTTTAAATATTACCTATTTTAAATACATAGGTCATGTTCTGTTGGAGTATATATGTGGCAAATGCTGAGCTCAGAGTTTTAAAATGACATTTAAGTATGTTTATCCATGTCCCACCAGCTCTGGTAAAAGGGAGGTAAAAGCCTTACTATAATCTATGAACTCTCATTCTGTCCCTCATTCAGACACAAAAAGACAACAGTATAAAACTGTGATTTTCTTGTTTAGAATACTAGCAATTTTTAAAAAGCCATTGAAAGTCAGGAATGCAAAAATTCATTAAAACTGTTTCCCATATTTACAAGAATGGAACTGTTCTGTCAGCAGAAGACCCTAATGTGCTCACAGGAGGTTACTCCACGCTGACATTTATAGCCTCAAAGAGTTCTTTTTAGGTAGGCCAGAACAGTCAAGGATGCTTGGGTCTTTGTACTCAAGGTATACTCTTTTTAGTTTCACTGTGGGAAATGTAACTAACGGATAAAAATTCAACATTAGTTAAGAAATTAGTTTCTTATGAGATGCTTTCAAGAATAATGTAGAAACTCCTGGTGAAAAAATCCTTGCAATCCCAACTACAAAGCTAGTATACATTCATGCAAAAGTGAAAATCACCTTATATATATATCGTACCCTGTGAAATCAGTGGGATCCAATTACTTCTATGTGTGTCTTCTGTTTCTGATGTTATGACAGCCCAAATCTAGAAGATGGTGATGTTTTTCAAGGAATTTTTAAAGCCTCCTATATACACACACAACTGTCTGGGCTTGGTTATTAAGCAGGACTGCAAATTCTGACATTAATTCTCACTGTACAAAGATTTAGTGTATGGATCACCACCATTGTCAGGCCAAATTCGGAAATGTAATCTGAAAATTGTCAGATTTTGCTTGACAGTAACCACAAATACATCCCCACAGTAAACATCTGAACTCATACATAAAAGTGAAAATTTCTGAAGCCTATCTTACTAGCAATCTTACTAAGCTATCACAGTTGCTTTTAAAAAAAAATAATAAAGTTTTAATTAAAACTAAAAATTTGAAGCCAAATGACATTTTTTCAAATGCAAAATTAAGAAACTAAGAATGTGATATTTTAAAAAGTATTTTGCACTGTTCTGATCGTAACATGCCTTGTGCTTTACACGGAATTTTTGCAGCTCACTAGCTTAGAATGCAAACCAGCACCTCTGGGTATTTTTAAAGGAAAATGAAGGTGGGATGAAAACAAGCTGAGCAGTTTTGTTTATATCAGCATAGGAAACAGCATTTCTAAGAATTTGATTCAGCTAAAGCTCTACATTTTATACAGTTTTAGTGGCAGATGCTATAGTGACAATGAAAGTCACTGAAGTACACGCTGAGGCTTTTTGCAAGTATCATCATGATATGCTGCGTGCTTCTAAGATAGGAGCTATCCCCAGTGTATCAATCATACATAAAGAAGACCAGAGCCTAATTTTCAATCCTCTTATCTCATCCCCCAGTGTCTCCTTTCTCTTCTATATTTTACTGGAAGGAGAGAAAGAAGGTTGCCGCAAGATTATTTCTATGGCAGTTTCGACTCCCCCACTGGTTTTCTGCTCCGTGCCTGACTGACACTTAGTTCTGCCTGAAGGACAAGGACAGGACAGACTTCTGAGTGCCAATCAATGAAGCATGCCACATGCTGTAATTGAAAAATACAGTGCTTCTCCAATAATATGAGGACATCATTTTTAGTGCAAAGCTGAGGTAAAGAGAATTGTAAGTGAGTAACATGTAGCTCGCATTTATTTTTATGGCATCTGACTTAACATGGCCAAATGAAATGAACCTGAGCTGCAGAATTTGGATTCAGATCTGAACCGCCTGCAATTGAGCAACACTTAGATCAAGGTTAAGCCCCACCTTTTGTTTCATCTGCAAAGCATGAGACTTTTTCAGCCTAATCATCCTAATCTGATGTCCTGATGTGCCTTCATCCAAGTTATCTGTTAGCTTGGCACACACAACAGCACAGCACAGCAAGCTAGCGTTAGTAAACCTGTGTAAGTATCCAAATTGCACACCTCTGATCTTAGGCTATCTTGTACTATTAAGTACTTAGGCACTTCTTTTATGGAAACTTCAGCAAAACAATGCAGGCCATACTTAGGAAAAGCCTACCCTTCCAAATAGTGCACGCTCCCTCACCTCCCTAAAGCGAGCACAAAGTGGTTAACCACCTGTAGAGAACAACCTTAGCAGTCTGTGGAGCAAGATAAGGAAAGTTGTCCTTAGGGATCCCACTGCTGATAGGAGAAACAAAAGCATCAGAATGATTTGCCTAAGGTTAAAAAGCAAGTGAGTAGCAGAACGACACTAAATACTACTGCTTCTCTTTTTACCTTCCCTTCTGGCTGCAATTTCTAATGAGAGATGTGGGAAGTTACGTACCTTTCAAAAGATAAGTAAATGTATTTAGAAATTCTTCATACGACTGCTCATGGCTATTAATAAATTGATCAAGGATGCTGTTGTTTAACAGTTGTTCTCCCATGATCCACACCTTGACAGTCGAACAGGTGTATCTGCTTTAGTAGGCTGCTTCTGCAATAGAATGAGCCGCATGTATCTGCAGGTAGAAAACTGTAGAAAAATTAACTGAGGAGTCACTAATTCACATCGATTAACACCGGAACATCAAATTTTTCTTCCCTCCTTGTGAAATTCTGATCTTGTCAGTGGGACTTCTGACAACAATTCCCCCAAAATTCAAGTGGACATAGTAATCTTAAGTGCAAATGGAGAGACTGTGATCATCTATGCCTGAAATTTATGTCCTCGGGTAATATGGGCCACAGAAGTGTCCAACTCTCTTGCTGGTGTTCATTCCCCCTCATTTTAAGTTGTTCAGTCTTACAACCCCTGCCTTCTTTTCAGAAAGTGACACCACTCACTAGCGTATTGGATTTAACATCTGGGACACCTGTACATTCAAAATTCGGACTGAATCCATCATTCTGCAGGTACACTGCTCACTGTACCATCAAATCCCCTAAACCCAGATTTTGGACAGCATGTTTAAATCATGATGACGTCTGTGTGTATGCTGAGACAACACACAGGATGGGGAAGGTATGATGAAACTGGGCAGCTACATAGGAAGACGAGAACCACACCTTGAGAAGGGCAAGTGCTGAGAGCTGAAGGAACCCAACAGAGGCTTTTCTGGACTTGAAATCTCCACTCTTCAGTCACACAGCAATACCCTTCCAGCCCATCTTCATCACTTCACCAGACTCTGAGGGAAGTAATAGCCCTGAAAAATCTCTCAGTGAAGTATGCTGAACTTAACTTTGCCTCTCACTTATAAAAGCTGTGTAAATGGCATTTTAACAGCTGTGTGATGCTAAATAGTTAATAATGTTACTGATTTTTAATATACATAGGACCAGACTACTAGAAGCAGAAAAACACCCCTGAGAGTGTGGACACACATAACTGACACATTGTCTCACACAGTGGCAACTTAACTAAAAAGTGTAAATGATCAGTTTACATACATAAATGTGATAAAAATGCAAGAATGCCTTATACACTAAGTGCTTGATTTTCATGTGTTCCTGTGCTGCTTCTCTTGATTTACCACAGCATGAAGAAACGGCTTTTGGGAATGAAAGCTTAATTCTTCAGCAAAACTTCAAATCAATTACACTAAGCAAAGGCTGGCAACCTGATTTTAAAGTTAAATAAGATCGAACAAAAATTGTTCAGAGCCCAGCAGGAAAATAAAGCATGATTTCTAATGTAAAACTCTAATTTTGTTGGATTACCAGCTTGTAAATAAGACTAACGTTCTGAAGATATAAAAACACATGCACACCCACATGACCTAAAGTTTTAAGTTTTCTAATGTTTTACGAAAAACAAAACAGTATTAATCTCCCTGTGGACTGGCCAAGCAAAATATAATTTACCAGACTCTCAGAGTGGCTTATGCAAATTACAGTGGTTTCAGAGGGAAGCAATGCTTTCTACTCATCATTACTGTTCAGTTATTACAGCCATTAATTGAGGTAAATTTCATTCTATGAAAGACTGCAGTGATTTTTAAGGCTAGAGTCAAAGAAAAAAATGCATATATTTAGTCAAGAAAATGGTAATAACTACCTTTTGTTTTTCTTTGGCATCTGGCGTCAAGGATCTCCAAGTCCTTTATAAACACTAATGAAATAAACTTCACAATAGTCCCATGAAGAAGAGCAAACAAATATTATTCCAAGTAACAGATCAAAAAACTGAGTCACCAAGAGTTTAAATGACTTACAAACAAATCAGAGAAGGGCTGGCAGTAAAACTTAGATTCCTTTACTCTAAAATGCTCTAGGAAGCTAGAAAATTAATAAACAATTTGGGAGAATAGTTGTATCCCTAACCAAGCTGAATGGCAGCTTTCTAAGTGAATATTCTACAGCTACCAAGTCATCAGCTGCAGATTAAGCATCCAGACCAAGCCTTACTAAAACACTTTAGCTCATTTCTACTCTGCTGCACAGCCTCTACTTCCTACAGAACTTGGAAAACTTCACGTCAGATTTTAACATCCTAAACTGTAGAGAAGCAACAGTGCAACAAGGCTTTGGATCGATGCCAGGTTTTGACTCATTATAGTTAGCTGGGAAATGTAGTGCTGACTTCAGCCTGACCAAGTTTTAGCCAAATAATGATTGCAAAATCCTGAACATCAGCCTCATGAAAAAGCAAGCACTGGATGCTGTTCGGATATAATCTAACATTTAATACCAGAAATCTCCTGACATACAGAGATTAGGAATTTATCCCTAAGAGTTTTAAACATATATTTCAGTAAGCCTATGTATTTTAATCGAGCATCCACTTCAATATGTATGCATTGGGAGAAACATCACCAAAACACTGAAGTATTATTTTTAAAATATATAGCATAGAAAATTCCCTGGATATTCCAAGCATGGGAAAAGACTACTTTCTCAAGACTAACGGCTTTTTTTTCACCAGAAAATGGATCCAATTTTTACCCAAGTCAAAGCAGTAAATCCAGAGTACTCTCCCATAGCAAATATAGTTATTACAGGCATTAGTATAGGAGATCTCCTACTAACTATGTCAAAGGTATTCATCTTGGGTTAAGAAAATATAATAAATTGTAATTCATATGCTACATTTCCTTATTATTTCTTCTCAATGGAAAACCAAAGAATATATTTTGAAACATGAGTTCACTAAATTATTCATATTTTAATAAATCCAAAATTGGAAAAGAGGGGAGAAAACCCTATTTGCCATTTTGGCATCCATCCTCCACTGCTCTTTCTAAGAACTTCACAGTTTTGCTTCAAAAATCTAAAGCAAGAAATAAAATGCCAACTGGACTACAGAGGTGACAGTTCAACACAGACCTAATCTTCCCTTACACAGCTGTTACTTACGTCTACAGAATCATCTCCTCGTGGAGAGGAAAAAACAGCTAGGTCCTAATAAAAGCCTAGGTTCTGTCAGAAGAACAGCCATTCACTCAAAAAATAGAGAGGAGAGACTGGCAGCTAGAACTACCTGTCGCTCCCTGTTTTCAATTATTTTGAAGAGCTGCAGGATGCTATTGCATCACCCCAAATGAAAGCAAGCACAGAGGATGGTATCTGGATAACACCTACTACACCTGAAACTGAACATATATGGTTATGGTCAATGGTAAACAGAGGTGTTCAGAAACTTACCTCAACCTGTCAAGGTTTTTGTATTTTTCATTTTCATTCCACTTTGGTTTTCTGCTGCTTCCCACCTACTTTATTCATAAGTCTATTGTAAATGAACACCATACTGCATCAGCTGCAGAGAAATTTTGTGATGTGAACAGCTGAAAACAGGCTGACCAGAAGAATCTCACCTTTGCTAAGGAGCTAACCAGTAGATTTTACATAGGTGAAAGGCTTCAGCAATCATCCAATTCACAGCCTCAAGGCAATGACTCCTCTGAACTGCCATGAAAAAGAAAAAATAATGTACAATAATGGATTGGAATCACCCAAAATTTATGAACTGGCTACAATCACACATCTACAAATGAAATGACTGCATTGTTCTGCTAGTGGGTAACTACTACTGAAATAAAAAACTTATCTTCTTTTTCCCAAAAGGCATCAAACTAACTTGGAGGTTTCAAGGAAAGTAAGTCAAGAATATCTGATCCTTTCCCCACACTGGCTCTGGATAGTTTTAGAGTCAAAAATGAGAAAGTGATGCATCCAAGCAGCAACTACAGTTTCTTCTTTTGGCATTTCACTCCTGCTTATCCATCCAAATTAGTGTAATGAGGTTTCTTGAGGCAATCATTCATTAAGTCTTGCTGATCATTGTGCAAAATCAATTTTATTTCTCAAAATGCAGTCTTCTTCCCAGCTGTTTAAGTCAAACCAGAAATCTCTGCATTCAATCACAGAGGCAGGTCAAGTGAGTATTAGCATGATTTCAATTCTGCAGTTATTAGTTCTACTAAACAATAAAAAATGTGGTAGAATATAGGCTTCCTGTTTTATGCTGCATTTTTGAGTGCTTTATTAAGTTTCTTCTAAATATAATACAGACAATGAAAAAAAATCAAGATTCTGAATTTTTAAATGGAAAGAGCAATAAGTTCACCCACTACAAACTCACAAAAACTTTACACAATTTTTTCGGGGGAAAAAAAAAAAAACAACTTCACTAGCATTTCTGGCATAAGTTAAAGTCAGGTTTCCACACCATGACTTTTCCACACCACACCACTTTGCTCTCCCAAAAGTCATTCTTAATGAAAAAAAAAAGGATAATCAGAAATTTTTATTTATAGATCACTCATAGGTTAATGGTAAACATCACTATTACACCTGTTTGAGAGATTTTATAACTTATGTCTGCTAAAATCACAACACAAATACATTATTTTTACATCTTATACTCTGTTACCACTGGACAATGCCTGATCTTTTTTCCCTATAGAACAAGCACAGTAACTGCACCTGTGACAACTAACTTTTTTCAAAGGAATCTTTGATACTTCAGATCTAACTACCTTCTCATAAAAGCAATGCTACTCTCTTAACAACCCACAATACTGAACTTGAGCATCAATAAAGGTTTTACATGTCAGTCTGCACTAAAGACCTTGATTCTGGGGACTCTCTTGGCCTGGCTAGTTCGGCAGCATAAAAGCTGTCACTAGCAATGGGGTGTGCTGGTAAAGGCAATACAGAAATTATCTCTGTGTGTTGACCACTCATGTAGTTAGGCAATACTACAGGCATATATGCAAGTCTGAAGTGTGTGGTAAGCTGTCAAGGGATCAAGTACGGAACCAAAGCTGTTTCCTGCCTCCTAAGGACAATGCGAAAGCACACTGTGATTCAGGACATTAGAGACTCCTCTCAAACCTGTTCCAGGAGCTATGTAACACATGCTGTCTCTTACAAAAAAAAGGTAACATCCCAATCTGCCCTCTAGACACCAGTACTGTAGAAGTCACACCATGTAATAGATATGTTTGTGTAAAGCTTGCTAAAGGAAGCTGATTTAATTACACACAAAATGAGTAACCTAGATCCTGTATTGTTAGCAACTAAAGTAAACTCAATCTGAAGAGCAGGGATTAGTACTTTTGGAGGAAAAGTATCTTGATTTCCACTCCTTGCTTACTACCATTTACAGACTCAAGGAGACTCTAGAGGAGTATGGATTTGCTACAGTATTATTACAGCAATAAAGAATGAGGTAACACCTTTGCAAAAGGAATAAGCCTGTATCAGATGACTACAGTCAGAATCAATTTAAGCCTAAATGCTGGCTGCTTCCAAAAATGCCACCAACACCCACTCTCCCTCTTCACCCCTTTGCTTTTCTTTCCAGCCTATCTCTTGGCCAGACAAAATAAAATACTGATATAAAACCAGAAAATAAAGTCAGCAAATACCTATTTTCTGTTTAAATACATGTTTTCTGATCTGCCTTACAGGCATTAAATCATGAGTGCCTGCACAACCGGACAGGGGGAACGTGCAGTGGGAGCAAGGGAAGCATGCAGGATTGCCCCTTCTGGCAGCCTGTCATAGCTGTTAATGCAACCATGAAAGCACAGCCTCACCAGAAACACCAGTCACAAGTGGCCCAGAAAGCTGTGCTTCCTCCACACTAGAAAAGCAGATGTTACCAAGGAAGTCATACCCGCACTACCGCTAGAGGGGTGCAGATCATCAGCCCCCATGGTGCAAAGCGGCATGCACAGCTGGAACTCAAGCCTGTCCTCAATAAATGCCTGTTAGCTATGGACTGTGGTCACTATCCATTAACCAACATCCCAGGACGGCACTTTGAAAGTGGACCAAGTGAAAGGAGTGATTCCAGGAACTCCTACCAGAGAAAGACGTAAAATGTTTTTGGTGGGGCAGCACAGGAAGGCTACAGGCAGTCAACTGTTTCCTTCTTGTCTAGGTATCTGTAAAGCTACAGTTGCAAAAGAAAGCCCTCCCTGCTCTACTGTCCTGCCCTACTTTTCTCCCTCCTCCTCCCCGCTACCTATCACCTGCAGGGAAGCAACGTTCCTGGAGTAAACCCGACAGCAGCAAGCTCTGGCCACAAGCAGGTGCAGGTCAACTGAACTATGGGAACAAACTAAAAGAAAAAGCTTCAATTACAAAGGACGCAAACTTTGAGATGAGGTTCCTTGCAGCATCTCTCAATTCAGTGTGATCTGCAACAGCTAATCCTGTTTAAATCAGCTGGATGTTTGCCACTGCCTTCAGCAGGAGTTCTTAAGGGCACACACTTAATGCATCAGCAATTTGTGTGGATGGGAACTGCATCTGCTTGCATAATACTAAGCCTCAGAGGCGACCTTCAGGATGGTCAAAAACACATGCCTCTCATGCCCAGCACCTGTGAGCTTTTAAAGGACATATCTAAGGGCTTTAATTGCAAGCAAGCACATTGATCCTGTTTGATTTCAGTGCTATTATGTCAGTCTCGTACATGATCAGAAGGGTTTTTTAATGAATTTCTAATGCCTTCAAGAGCACTGCTCCCTTTAAAGACCACCTGGAGGCCTACAACAAAGGTAGCATTCCCTGTGCACCAAGCACCCCTCCAAAACTCGGTAGCTACTGTTCGCTGGAATGTGATCATCCTAGATTCGACAGTCAAAGCACACCTGGATTCAATCAGCTATTTTAGATGAAGCCTCCAAATAAAGCCCTGTCCCTCACATTAAATACTGTTTACTGATGGTTTTAGATGAGACAGAAAATTGAAGACTGTAGAATGCTAGACTCCCTGTGCCATTTTTCCATAGGTTTCAGCCTGTGAGTCCTGGCTAAACATCCAGGATATTTGCCTTCTGGCTGGCTAACCCTACACAAACGAGTAAGGTGGCCCTCCCTCTCCCTGCTGAGCTGGAGTCCATCACTGCAACCCACAAGGAGACAGCTACATACCAGCTCAGAGATGATTGTGTTTTACTGGCAGAAAATATGCTGAAAAGCCTGAAATTTCTCAATGCCATTTGGAATGATTTGGGATTAAGAAGATATAAACCACATATTATTTTAAGTAATTTATTGCAAAAGAAAAAAATCAAGTGAAACAAAACATTTCCGTAACAGTGAGCAATCTGCTGAAAACATACTACCTATGTCAATATTATTAGAATAGCAATTACAAAGGTAAAGTCCATTTATTCATTTTTGCATGGGTTCTCTGCCAAATAAATTCAGGATGCAAATCCTAGATGTTCTTGCTATGACCCGGACAGTTATGAACATTATTTTCCTGCCCTGTAGACACATTATTGTGAAGCTACTTCCTGCAGTTCCTCCAAAGCAGTTTGTCACTGTACAGAAGACCAGCTTGGACAGACCATGTCTTCATCCAACACTGATGTGTTGTTGTCAACAAACTTTAATTTTTCCATCTTCTCAGCCACAATAATTGGGAAACTAATTTCTAAAAATAAGGCATGTCACGTGGCAGAAGGAGAATAAAATGAATATAAAATATTAAATGAGACAGATCCGGGGAGGGGGCTGGATTTTTCTCTTAAGCTTTTGTAGATCTTTGATCACAGAACCAAACAAGGGTCAGACTGTGTCAAGCACTTGGGTAAGAAGCCGTCAAGCATCTAGACGCTACCGAAAATAGAAATAAATGTGATCTGAATGCCCTTACATTTGGGATAAGATCAGTTCTTCAGCATTGAACTCTGTAGCAGAGTCTACTTTTACCTTCGTTTCAGTTGAGAATATGCCATATAGACACTACTGGGCCCAGTGCCTTAGAGCTGCTGTACTTCAGATGAGAAACATCACCACATCCTATCTGCATTACAGCTACTCAAAGTCTCAAGACAGTTTTTGCAAACATTTGGTATGTTTGCTTTGCTGTACTGATCAAATTCCATTTCAGGCTCTTTCTATTCTCACAGCAGTTCCAAATGGGAGACGAGCTATTTCTGAAATACTGCGCTGCAGGTATTGTAACTCAGGAGCGAGTGAAGGTAGGGCTGGCAAAACAAAAGCAGGGAGCCACAAAGAGTGAACTGTTTCCCAGGTTCTTATGTTTATTTGCTGTGCTATGTTAAGCAAGTGGCTCATCCTCTGTGCCCTAGCACTGCTAGCAGTTGAAAGGATATGTTCCCATAGGACTTCCCAGAGTCTAATTATTTTTTTGTTGGAGAAAAGCACTGTGAAACTGATGAAAAATGCCACAAAAGGGTGCAAAGTTTTATTAGTCTTTTAAGGTCTGATCAGAGGGCCAGTGAAGTAGAAAAAAAGACATTCCTAATTACTTCAGTGGACTCTGAATTGGACTTTTAGTCAGCCCTCACTCACTGGGTTGCACACATTTGTCATTTCCTTTGCTCTGTTTCAATGTCACTACCTACTTGCAGCAGAGCATTCCTGGGAAAAGCAGTAGTACACCAATCAGCAGTAGCTGTTTCCTTTTACTAGCTATTAAAATTACTTTAGATGACATTTTTCTGTTACAATAGCACTGAAAAATTCCAAAAAATGTTCATGAGGTTGGCAGGTTTAGCAGTGTAAAAAAAATAAAGGAGCATGTTCTACATTTACAATCAAACTAACAGGAATCTACTGTCACTCTGGTCTGGTTCTACTACAAAGAGTTAAAGCTTCTGGAGACTGGCAGGTTTCTTGTTGTGCCATCTAAGGCTGGGGGTAGGGGGGAAACAACATTTCACAGCCGGTTAGCCACAGTAGACTCAGAAGCACATCTGCAAATTACGCAGATAGATTCCCCTCCATCAGGCTGTCTCTCCATGCCACAAGCCCCCAGTGCTGTCAGAGAAGATTCCTCAAAGTGCTCACATTCGAATCCCAATTACATAGAAAGATTTCGGAAGACACAAAAACCCTCTATCAGCCAGGTATGTCTAACTTATTGTTTTGCCCAAAGCAAAACACTTAACAAATGTTTTGAGCAATATTATATAAAATTTCCTTCCTTAAGCCTGTTTATAGAGGACTTCAAAGCTCTGTGGGTGTCTGGATATGACCTTGATTGTGAAGAATTTGGGAACAGCACTTGCTTTTCAGGGTTCTGCTTTTTCATTTTGCAAAGGGAGACTCTGCAGATCAGGCGGAGAAAAAAATCTATATACAATATTGCAAAATAAATTTAATTCTACCATGCATATCTGTATTCATGCCAAGTTAAAAGTAGCTGCAAACTAATGACAGAATTTAATGGTCAGGAATGAGCACTTACCAACTAAGACTCCATGCTATCCCGCAATCCATTCTCTCAGTGTCCAATTAATGCTGTTCAAATACCTTACCTTTGTGTAAATGAAAGGTGCTTGGGGTTTGCTACAGTTCATAAGATCAAATAATTCATTATTTGGTAGCATTCAAATTACTGTGAAATTATTATTAATATGGTATTTTTTAATGTTGACAAATATTAATATGAAACGTCATGCTAAACAACAGTACTGATTATTCATTGTTCTCCTGTTTAAAATGTTTTTGTTGCCTATTTGAGTAAGAGGCACTGCACACAGGTGAACAATTACTACATAGGGTCAAAGAGAACAGTAAGTAGTAAACAGTGTTTGTGAGTGACTCACTGCCTAAACACAGTGATCTAGTGACATTGTATAAACCCTAGATCTATGAGGACAAAGGACCTATGGGAGACTTGCCACTTTCCATGCAGAAGCTAGAAGAGAAGAGCAACATCCAAAGGCATGTGAAATGCCACTTGATGTTTAGGCACCTGAATCCTACCCCTTGTTTCTAAAACACATTCATCCTATACTTCTCATATATATATATATATATATATATATATATATATATATACTTTATATAGTTTCTGAAATAATACCCCACATACAAGTTGTAACTATGTCCATCTATTTCCATACTAAGCACATTTCAAACTACATTAGCTAGTGCTTTTAGAAAGCACCTTCTCTCTTCATTTATGATCCTTCTGTAAATACATCTCCCAACGAACCTATCTATATCTGAATTCCTTGTAATCTCTTGTTGACATACAACTAATAACTGGGGGAAAAAAAACAGTTAAAAATAATGTTTGATTTTAAAATAAAATAGGGGAAAATATTTGTTTTCTTCTTTCTGTTAGTTTAGCTTGTCAGATCTGTCCAGTTCGCTCCTCAAATAAAGGGGTTATAAAAGTAATGCTGAGATTCACTTATTTGTATAATCCTTGGAGCTTCATCTTTTAAAAAATGCTAAATATGATGAAGTATGACTCAAGTCACCATAACTGGTAATTGTTTGTGTAACTCCACCCTTCTCTATTTAACCATCTTCACTTCTCGTACTGTCTTTTCCCCTCTATCTTGTGCTGTCCCACAACAAAGGCATTTGTCTCTTTCCCACCGCACTAACACTGATGCTAATCCAGCTCCACAGTGACGTGGTTTTGAGCATAAAGCCACAAAAAAACCTTAAAATTTTTGGTTATAAAGTTAGATTGCTACCTTTTGGGATCCCTGAAGCTGCTCAGGGACAGATGAGCATTGACCCAAAGGAATCAGTGGTGTTGGAAGGTTAGAGGTGGAGGCCAGTATAGCCAAAGATCAACCACACTCTATTAACACACCATAATTAGCATGAACAACCTGGAAAGAAAAAGCAATTCCAGCAAGTGCCCCAGGAGCTACTTCTGCCAGAGAATCTAGGATAAATATTCCCTCCGTTACTTACTGAACTGCTTGCTTATGTAAAGTTCAATAAATATTAAGGAATGACACAGAGGAAGTGTGTTTAAGTATGTTTGTATAACCAGTAAATTCTGTGTGTTTATCAATCTCACTTTTAATAATTTTCATCCACTCTATATCTTTTCTCCACTCTATATCTGCAACAGTCTCTGCAGATAGTATACTCTTCAGAACTGAGTACTGCTCAATATTTGGGAAATAGTTTGTGAGATTGTGGACAACAGTAATTGTCACATTTGGAGGCGCCTGAAGTATATGTAAGAATAAAAATTGAATGCCAGCATTTCAACTAAATTCCTTCCCATTTTTAATACTCTCGTTAGACTTAAAATGCAAACCAGCAGACAAATGTAGAACACTATTGTTACAAAATACAGAATACTTACAGATGTGCTCGTGGCATCTTCAGTATGGAAGACATACTTTTCTGAAGACCCTATGAAAACCAAGAAGCTAAGTAGCGACACAATATGAAAGAGACAAAGGAAATCTAACACAGTAAACTCAACTTAGTACAAACTCCTCTAACACCACCGTTTTTGAATGGCTGTAAGAAACAAGCAGCAGAGATTTCTGTTTAGCCTATCGCCTGAAGGTAAATAACTTGGCAATTTTTTCTTCATGCAAATAATACGAACAAAACCTGCTACGTATACTGACATGCTCAGATTGGGGTTCTCTATAATTTAATTAACTCATAACTGAACTTCACCTGCACCCCAGTACTTCCAAAAAGGAATCCAAATGTGCAAAACCACCAGCACCTTCAGGGCAGAGGGATAAGGACTGGCTACACAGTGAATAGAACCTGATCATGATCTTTGGGTGATTCCACAACATGCAAAAAGACATGACAGCTATTCCACAGATTATTTTTTTAACAGAGTCAGTAGTGGTTATGCCTCCTCTGTCTGTGTGCTCTGGCCTAAGCATATCTGACCAAGCTTACCTACCTTTGAAAGCATTTAATGACAGATGTGCATTTTAGCACAGCAGTTTGCATACCAGTTTCTGCACAGACAGTACAGGAGTGAGGCATAACAGTTCCTGTGGTGCATGAGAACATGCAAAGATGGTAATTTGATATAGTCAGTCTCATCAATTCCCGTAATTTTACAGTGACTCTCATTAGGTACACTATGCTGTTCCAGAGCCCCCAGGTTTTGATGTCACATGACTAGAAGATACCCATCCCTCTTTATAAAAGAAACCCTGTGTGTCTGGCATTTGTTGTTAGAGCAAAATGAAAAGCAGGAGCAAGGAAAATATGAATCCTAAAGATTTCAAAACAGGGAATTATATTTTAAAATGTAGAAGTTTGGGGTTTATGGGGTTGTTTGTTTTGGGTTTTTTTCAAATATTGTATTTGAAAGCTAGTTCACACCTTTACATTTTGGGGATTTGGCAAAGTCTGGGACAGAGAACTTGCATGTTTACTAAAAGGCACAGCTCTGCTGTCACCAAGGACAGTGCCAATGAACCAGTCAGTTTCCCTTTCTGGTGTCTGTGCTCTCCAAAGCTCACTCAGTGTTACTATCCAGGCTGACTACAGCAACGCTTTCAAATTTTTGTAGAAACCAGGGAAAAAAGCAAAAGATACCCCTTGAAACCTGCTCATGAAAGCATGAGCAAACATCAGAGATGAAGAATTTGATCACAGTATGAAAACCTCTGGCAGCTGGACTCCCAAGCCACACAGCTACCTCAAGCAGGCACAAGTGTGCGAGACTCACCCCAGCACTAACAGCTTCTACACCTCTGCCACTGCAATGATACCTGCGCGGTCAGAAATACTGCTGGCACCGGCTGCTCCTACGCATCTCCAACAAATCTTGATGTTTTCTTTGTAAACCTGCAAAATGTTCAACTGGAGTTTGCATTCGCCTATGTACGCACTTACTTCAGCTCACCGACTCGGCGACACGACGGCAATTCCCCGGCCAGGGGCCGGGCTCAGGGGCCTGGAGGGGAGGGGACCCCCCACTCTTACCACAACCGGGGCGCTCACTCGGGGGGCAGCCGGGCCCCTCAGGCAGGCGGGCCCGGGACCGTCTGGGGGCGCAGGCGCCCGGCCCGCCCGCGGCTGACCCCAGGGCCCGGGGCCGTGCGACCCCCGCCCTTCCCTGCAAACCCCGCGCCGCCAGCTAAGGCGGCCTGCGGCACCGGCCGGCTGCAGCCCGGCCAGCCCGGCAGCCCCGGGGCGAGAAACCGGCAGGGAACTGCCCGCTCTGTGTCATCCCCGCCGCTGCTCCCTCCGCCCTCGGACCTCCGGCGCCGAATCCCGCCGCCGGGACACCCGACCCCCCCCGACCGACCGCCGGCGACCCCGGTCCTGCGGCCCCACTCACCCGCCGCCTGCCCGTGCCCGCGAACCCCTGCGCCCCGCGGCCCCACGGCCGGGAGGTCGGGCGCCGCGCCGGGCCAGGCCAGGCCGGGCCGAGGCGCCAAGCGCGAACTACCGGTCCCACCAGGCGCCGGGGCCGCCGTTCCCATGGCAGCGGCCGGGCCCGCAGCAGCGCGGGGCCGTACGGGTGTTAGGCGCTAACAGGCCGTAGGTGGTACAAAATCCCGCCGAACGCACAGCTCTTGCTTGATTCGTGTCTTGAGTAGCAGAAGCGGGTCTCTTTTGGGGTCTCAAAGTGCGAACTGAAATGCAACTTCAATACAATGTCTTAAGTATTCCTAAACAACGCTCGTGGGCTCTAAAGCATGTTTCATCTGTTTCTTTTGTCGCTTGTTTTCTCAGACACTGACCACGCTATGGCCCAGTCAGACAAAATGTTGCTGCAGGTGGTGTCGGCCTCCAGTAATTCATCCTTGCTTCAGCCAGGCTTCTCCCTCCTGAATTTTGATGGGCATGTTTTCTTCTTTGGGCAGAAAGGATGGCCAAAGAGGTCCTGTCCCACTGGTGTTTTCCTCCTCGATATAAAGCAGGATGAGTTCAAAATGAAACCAGCCACCTTCTCTAAAGACTCCTGTTACCTCCCCCCTCTCCGCTACCCTGCTCTTTGCACACTCAGAGGCAATGCAGAGTCTGATGACTGCCAATATATCATCCACGGTGGGAAAACACCTAATAATGACCTTTCTGATAAGGCTTACGTTATGAGTCTGGTAAGCAAAAACAGCAAGAAAACCATGTTCCAATGCATTGAGAAAGACCTGGGTGGAGATGTCCCTGAAGCTAGATACGGGCATACAATTAACGTAGTTCATAGCCGGGGAAAAAGCGTGAGTGTTATATTTGGAGGGAGGTCATACACTCCTCTTGCACAAAGAACCACTGAAAAATGGAACAGTGTAGTTGACTGTTTGCCATCTGTGTTTCTCGTTGATTTTGAATTTGGATGCTGTACATCATACATACTTCCAGAGCTTCAAGATGGACTTGCTTTCCATGTTTCTGTTGCCAGAAACGATACAGTCTACATTTTGGGAGGTCATTCACTTCAAAATAACACCAGGTCCCCCAGCTTGTACAAGCTGAAAGTTGATCTCCCACTGGGCAGCCCAGCTGTTACCTGCACCATCTTGCCAGGGGGAATATCTGTGTCAAGTGCTATAGTGACTCAAATGAGTGATACTGAATTTGTCCTTGTTGGGGGCTACCAGTCTGACAGCCAGAAACGGTTGGCGTGTAACACAATAGTTCTGGAAGATAGTAAGATAGAGATTCTTGAAAGGGTGGGCCCAGACTGGACACAAGATATTAAACACTGCAGGGTGTGGTTTGGCTATGATATGGGCAAAGGGTCTGTATTGCTGGGCATTCCAGGGGCCAACAAACAGTTAATCTCAGATGCTCACTACTTCTACATTTTGAGATGCAAAGGAGCAGAAGATGACAAGGAGGAAGAACTGACAACAGAAATTTGCAGTCAAACATCGACTGAAGACCCTGGAGACTCCACTCCATTTGAAGATTCGGAAGAGTTTTGTTTTAGTGCTGAAGCCAATAGCTTTGATGTTGATGATACTGACACTTACAATGAAGATGACGAAGAAGATGAATCAGAAACAGGCTACTGGATCACCTGCTCTGCCAGTTGCAATATTGACATTAACACCTGGGTCCCTTTCTATTCGACAGAGCTCAACAAACCGGCAATGATCCTGTGTTCCAGTGGGACTGGCCACTGGGTCCACGCACAATGTATGGATCTCTCAGAGAGCATGCTCCTACGTCTTTCAGAAGCAAATGTCAAGTACTTCTGTAATGAGCATGTTCACCTTAATAAAGGGCTACAAACTCCCAAAAAGGTGCACCTGAAAAAGCAACCCATGAAACCATTGCGCAAAAAGACAACCATGAAGTTAACTACGCCAACAAAAAAGTCCTTTCTTCGGAGATTGTTTGAATAGATTTGCACTGATGATTTGTATTCACCTGGGAGGAAATGCAGTCTCAAAGACAGCTAGTAATGGTTCAAGCAGAATGGATTATTTGAGCTCAAAGAGATCTTTTCATTTAATTTATTTCAATTATCTCAATATTTCAGTTAGATTTCAAAGCTCATGAATTTATTTTGTCTCGTGTATTTTTGTGATATCTGGATAGGAACCCCATCACAGAGGACATTGTACAAACAATGGTAACTGGTAATTGTGTGGTGTATTTTATGCTGTAACTTACTCCCCAGTTATCCCCAGTGAGTTTAATGGAACTGTTGGTAGAATAAGACATTATCCCATGTACTCAGTGCTGTTAGCATCTGTCCATAAAGGACATTCTATTACCGATTTAAATTTTTTATCTTATTGAGTAGTTTTAGAAGTATTTGGCCTAATTTATAGCTGCATTACTCCAATTTTACGTTTGTGTAATGAAATAAAATTAGACTAATTATTCTGGTTTTAAATGAAAGTGGTGGCTTAAGTCCCTTGTGTCAGAAGTAATGAAATATTCAGACGCTGAGGGTCATTTTTCTTCAGGGACATCCATTATGGAAAGCTTACATATGGAGCATTTAATTCTGGATAATTAATTTTTGATTTTGAGAGGTATTGAATGATTATATGTCAGTTTTGGCTACAGTTGTGGAACATCATCTCATAGCAAAAATCATATTGCTTTTTTTAAACTACTGTGCTCAAGAACTGCTTTGTGTTTGTATTTTTGAAAATCTAGTAAGCTAATAAAATGTATAATAATAAAAAATACTGCATCTTTTTCACCTGCTCATGGGGTAAACCAAACACTGCAAATCCCTAAGTCTATGAAAAGAACAGTATGTGTGCTTGGGAGGTCCATCTGAAATCTGATAAGGGGTCTAGCTTCACAGCCACCCCATACTGTGACCTCCCATTCACTTCAGAAGAAGTTCCTTCTGATGAACGGGACTTTCATTTACTTGAGGTCCTCCAGTATGCATTTCTTTCTCTGCTCTGCCCAGGCTGACTGTGTAGAGTGTGAAAGCTTAAAAGTGCAAGCTGTAGCTCAAAGTTACTCATTGAGCCAGTGGAGCACTGTGAGGGTGGAAACAAACGCAGCTGGCTGCTCAGAGCATTCGGAGAAGATTGGATTCGGATTGAAAAGGACATTGTCAAGGTTGAATGGCCCAAGAGTTTACTAAGTGTTTTGGTGGATTCTTTTATTGGCTATTTGTAAAGCCTCATCATTCTTGAATTTATTTTTTATTTTTATTACTGCTCCAAACATATTTTCAAAAAATCAATACCATCAGCTCAACGGTTGTGAGCCAGCAATAATACTGCAGTATTCACAGTCCAGCTCTCATGCTGGACCCCTGAATAAAAAAGAAAACCAGGAGCAGCTGTCAGCCATTTGATCACTATACAGACCCTGAGCAGCCACTACTTTACAAAGCAGCATGTGTAGCATAGTATTCTTGTCAACACAGACCTGTATGCACAGTACTCCCCTTGAAACCTTTGCAACTCAAGTCAACAGTAGAGGAAAGTGAAGGGCAACCACGCAAACTTTCTGTTTCCAACCTTTTCATGTACTGAGGAAGGTTACAGTTTGGGTAGAGCTTGTAAACGGGAAGTATATTGCCCCTCTCACCAGTCTGATACTGGTATAAATTCATAGATTTCAATGCCAGCTTCCTGTTTCCTTTGTCATGCTACTTTATGCAAGTTCAGAGTATATAGTGCTATATGTTTTTCCAAGGAATAAATGAATATCATGCCCATGTAAAGTCCCTTCCAACTGGTGAAATTCAATAGTCAACATCCCCTTTTGTAGGTTAGTCATAGGTCTTACTCAGCTGAATTGTCAGTAAAATATACATTCATCACATACTCTTGTATAGACTTCATTTACAACAACAAAAAAAATCCACACCAAAATTAAAGCCAC
Organism: Falco biarmicus; assembly: GCF_023638135.1. NCBI lineage: Eukaryota > Metazoa > Chordata > Aves > Falconiformes > Falconidae > Falco > Falco biarmicus. Next base: position 25,074,028 of record NC_079294.1, on the reverse strand, counting down.
ATCATCAGAAGACCAACAAAGGGGAACAATATACTCACACAAAAAAACTCCACCCCTCATTCCTTCACCATTTTACAACATCAAAAGACTCCCCACAATTATTTATTGAACTCCTTGGCAATGTCCAGTTCAAGTTTTTTGCCTGTTACCTCTCCCAGTTACTGACATTATCTCAAAATCCGTAGACCTCACATTGTGTGACAAATTAGTCAGCTAGTGCAGACAAATAAAAGGATGGAAACATTTTCCAAAGGGAGAGCTCCACACTTGCCTAGAAGAAGTGACATTTTGCCTGTGATAAAGCCTGGTGGCCCAGGTGCTGGTGTTGTGGTTGCAGTATGATGGGAGCATGTCTGAATTCCCAGAACCAACTCATGCAGCTGCAGTGACTCCCTGAGCCCTTAGGAGCTGTGTGCAGGTACGCTCAGCATATAGCAAGCACAAGCACACATTGCAGCCCCTTCCAACTCTTATCTGAGTTGTGGTTCTTTAAGGCTGTGGCTATGAAAAAAAGCAATTCACAGTCAGACTTTACGATATGCCTCATCAGGCCCATAACATTAGTGTATTGTATGTTTGAGCTGTGGGGTTTTTTTCCATGTGTGGTTTATTTGAGTAGGAGGGAGAAATTGCTTGGTCAAACCATGTCCCAGCATCGCAGTGAAGGGCAGTACAAGCAGCGTTAAATCACAGCTCAGAGACTGTAGTTACTGCAGGGAGAGGAAGTCATAAGTAACATTAAATATAATATTCCAGAGGACTTGAACATAAAGAGATATATCAACATCAACCTGTAAAGAAGACACTTGCCATAGCATTCAAGACTGCAGAAAGTACTTAATTCCTTGATACTTCTGATGACACTTTTGAGTCATGTACTTGTTAGAGCATTGATTGTCTTCAAAACCAGCTAATCAATACAAGATATTTCTTCCCCAGGCAGGTTAGAATTAGAAGATAAAATGAAGTAGATTTGAGTGCAGAAGTAAGTCTCTATTGTGTCTGTATCCAACTGACCTATGTGTTTTGTAACCACAAGCAGCAGCAGCATGGTTCCCAGCCACATTTTAGTAACACTATTTTGTTATTATCAACTTTTACGAGAATAATATATGGATTTTACTGGTATTGAAAGGTGCTTGGACACCGAAGTACCTGATTAATCTACAGGAAAGGCACAGCAAAAACTTTAGTGTTAGCACTAAAGCATGTGTCATAGTTCAGAGTGACTCATTGTACCAGTAGACCATTGAAAGGAGTGGAAATTAATGCAACTGGGAGACCAAAGCAAAAGGAAAAGATTGAATTCAGATTGAAAAGGAATCTGTAACGTTATTTACTGCTAAACTCAATCTATTAAAGACAGAAGGACTGGCTTCTTTCTTTTATGATTGGTGGCTATAGCTCCCTCAGTATTTGATTTCCTACCCTATACCATTTCAAACAAGGCTAACTTCAGGGAAGGGCTTGAGTAGCAGCCTCTGAAAATCGAAGTCCAATTTGGTGCCTTTACTTGACCTTTGAAAATTGTAACACCAAAGCCCATTTTTTCTTTAAAAAGAGCAAGATAATAACCTTGTAAAGCTTCTGATTTCTCAATACGTACACATATGCAGGAAGAACAGGACACTGGCCACTACCGCAGGTGTGCAGGACCTCCTTCAGGTGGCAGTTATTGTGTATTTCCTTGTCCGTTGGCTCAGGGTGCCCATCTTCAGACGAAGAGCTGGGCACTGAAAACATACCTCTTGACCTCTCTCCCAGTGCTGCTAGAAAAAGTGCTAATTAAATCCTCTCTAATGTGTCATTTTGTATCATGGGCAATATTAAGCTTGATGCAGAAGGCAGAAAATCTCCCACACTTAGGAATTGCAGCTGGTCAGCTGTTTGAAAATTATGCCATATTCAGTCACCTAAAAACAGTACTCTGAAGAAGAGCGGTGACAGGCCTCATTAGTCTTCATCTGATCCCAATCCTAATGGGATTACACGGAAAGTAAAATCCAGTCAGTTATTATAGATTTATGAATAAAGGAGTTAAATCATCCTAATTTACCAGGAAACTCTCTGGGGCTTGGATTTTTGTTTTATATGAGTTCTGTTTTTCCCATCCATCATTTTTTATTCAAGGTCAGGGTGGATATTACAACAGGAAAGAACTAAGTTGGTGATATAAAGTCCAGAAATTAGATATCTAATTACCTGATTGCACAAGTAAATCAGGTAGCTTAATTTGCTCATCATTAATTCCATCCAAACCAGTTGGTTTACATAAGTCTTTTGACCCTGAGATATCATTGCAAGGAAGAAAGAAAGATTTTCTGAAGTGGAATACAGGGAAGCTACAAATCATGAACTGAAAGGTAGATGGGAACTAATCTTTGCAGCTGAGTCTATGACAGGGAGCCAAAATTAGAAGCCAGTAAAGAGGCTTAACATAGAAGCATGGATGTAGCAGTGCAAGGCTGATTTTAAACAAACACTGGGATGGTATTTGAAAATGAAGCAAAAGCCATTTACAGACTAAATAAAACTGTTTTTAAATTAGTTTAGTTTTCCATCTAATAGTTGCCTATGAGGAAAGGTGCTGAAAGGATTGCTGAGACTGACAGAGTAATCTTCATCTGTGTTTAACTGAGTGACTTCCAGAACAGGGCTGGATCAGCTGTCTGGCTATTAGAATGGTCTAAATATGAAAAGCATCCACAATTTGAATGAAAAGACTGTTACCATGAAATTATGTGCATAGTCAAAAAACTGGCAAGAAATACAAAGCTGGAAACCTAAATATTTATAAGAATTTTATTTTAAACAGGTTTCAAGAATTAAGAAACTGTAACACAGTAAAAAAAATAAAATTTTGAAGCTGTGCAGTGAGACAAAGCACAGAACTCAGTGTAGTCAGAAATTAGGATTCTGTAAATATCTAGAATCTTTCTGAACTACCTAACTAAAAGTCAAAGCTGATTTGCTTAAAATGAATAGAATTATTCCTGTGAGGAAAAAAATATGAGAGACCAGAATCACAGCTTCTAACATAGTTCACATAATTTCATAACATGGCAATTCATAATACAAAGTCCTTGATTTAAAGCAAGCAAAATAAGATACATAATGCGATTGTATAAAAACTACAGTCTATACAATTTCAGAACAAGAAAATTATTTACCATGAATTATTGAAGGATTTGTACCAAGTATTAACATTTTTTTTAAAAGTGCACATTTGAAAGAGTACCATGAATAAAAGTCTCTCCATTTTTCTAAAACCTCTTCAAAATCAAAAAGCTAAACAATAGACTGCGTAACTACATGATGCACCTGTCTGCAGTCAGAATTTGTTTGCCTTCCGATGCACGACTGTCTTCATGCAGCATTGTTATTTTATGCCTGTTTACAAAAGCTTCACTTGCAGGTACATACCCTTTCAGTGCCGTTTGTTCTATGAATTCAAAACTCTCAGAGTCTCTTAATTTACAGAAGATGTCAACAATGGGGAAAAAGATGATTAAACTAGATTCCAGTCTAAATAAAAGAAAATAAGAAAAAAAAAAATAGCGGTAGTTCTCTTTGTCAGCTATCCTACCCAGAGCTGGTGGAATGTAAAATGTGTCTTGATGGCTTAATATTTCACAAAAGAATACTTTCACGTGCTACTGCATCCCTGTATCCCTGTCCAGGTTCTGTTCAGTCTGATGAGTTACCCAGGATATAAGCCTCATCTTCAGAAATCATACATATATGGATAAAACTTACTCAACCCTTTTGAAGGCAGTGAGACAGATCACTTGCTGTTACATCAGCAGCTCATTAAAGTGAATTGGAATTTGGAAATGTTAGCTGAGTCACTAAAATTACATGTGTAAAAGGAACAAAATCTGGTCTGTGAGTCCAGTGACACAAATACATTGCAATGAACAGGTCTGGATTATTTGGGGGTGAAATTCACTTCTGTGCAAAAGGCAGCAAAAAATGAATATACCATCTAAATGGAGTGAAAATCACCATGAGGTGAGTCAGGATTGTTAAACTAGGCCTTAGGTTTTTCAAGCAGAGCCAAGAATAAAACATAAGGTAATACAGTTGTCCCAAATATACATACAAAGAAAAAAGTGTGCAACTATTTGCATAATGAAATATATGCAGACCAAAAATGCAATCTATATCTGCATCTATTGCTAAAGGATGCTCTTTATCCCTGATATTTATACTCCCTGGGAAACAGCTGTACTTGTCCGCATCTATTGGTAAAGAATGATGTTTATGTAAACCTGCTTTTTATGCTTTATGGGAAATACTTGTTTTATTCAAAGAATTGAAAAAAATAACTTCATCTAGAAATGAACACTCAGTAAATGCAGGTGTACATGGTAGACCATACAAAAGACTCTGTACTCCTTATGACTGCTTAGAAAAGTAACTGTTTCAAGTAGAAAGCATTATTTCCAACTACAAATTTTGACATCATGTTAAACTATGTTTAAAGAGACTATATTAAAACAAAATCCTAAATTACAGAATACTTTAAAAATAGTATTTCAATTAAAAAAAATACATAATCAGAATAACACTAATATCTGTACTAATTACTAACACTTAAAAATTTTTTTGTTGTCTATACATGGTAAATATCAGACCCTCAAATATATAATAAATAACATGAACAAGATACTACCAAACAAACCTCAGACCATTACTCCTCTAAGTTTGTGGTTTACTTACAGTCATAAATCAACTTTTGCCACATCAGAATAAAACAAAAAGCGGATTCTTTTAGATCCATGCTTTGATTGTTTCTGCATTGATTCTTGTTTCAGAAATATTACTCCAAACACAGCAATGCCTTAGCCACAGGTGCAAATCTGAAAGGCTGGATGATTTCAGGGCATCTCAGGTACTTTTGAGTATATTTCATGATATGTAATTGAAAGAAATTCATATAATTTTAGAATATGAATATACTATATACCACTTCAGAAAGGCAAATACCACCAACAAAATGGTTCATCTAATATAATATGGAGGAATGCCAACTAAACATTGCTGTAATAATGTAAAATACAGTATGCAATAACTTCAAGATGGTTCATTGCTTTTTAACTGATCTTGTATGCCAGCTGTCTTTGAGGTTCATAAACATCATTCTTTTTTACAGATGTGGAAAATGAGACTGTGAGTGTGGTGTATCCCAGGTGTGAAAAAGCTCAGTATCAGATACAGATACAGATACAGTATCAGATACAGATACAGTGAAACATCCTAATAGAGAAGATCAGAACACTGGCGTGTATCTGATCGAGGTAATATCCATCTCCTGAGAAACGGGTCTGCTGTGACTGAAGTCACTTGATGAAACTGTGGGCCTGCTGGTATTAGTGACAGTATACTGGCGACTTCAGTGAGGTCAGGAATTCACCCAATAAAACTCTACTAATACAAATTGTACTATATACTGAAGTTACTGTAGAAATCTAAAATGCTCGTGAAGCAAAAAGCTACACAGCAGAAGTTGAAGGTACTTTGTATAGTGAGATAACCACAAGGCACTGTAAATCCTGAGTTAGGAGCGCAAGTGCACGTTTGGATTTTTGAGTAAACAGACTAATGATAAAAAATATCTTTAAAAAATTCCAGCTATTTTTCCTATATATATATCTTCATATAGTAAATTAGCATGGTGATACCACCATCTGCTCCTAAGCAGTACTATAATATAAATGTTAAACAATAATATTTTTTAAAGTTTGTGAGATCAAAGTTTGCATCTTTAGTCAGTATTTTATACAAAAATAACTGAACTTTATCCAAAAACAATTACTGTGTCTCACTGAGGAATCTATAAAAGCCAAAGAACCATCAATAAAATAATCAAACCCTCTTAAAAAGTAAATAGTAAAATAGTTGTAAAAAAGAAAACAGAACAAACAGCCCTGCTCCCTTTTTCAGCAACTGTCATAAGTCTCCATATTCATATTCATTCCAAAATACTACTTTATATAAAAACTTGTTTACTTTGGCTTTCTCACTTATAAACAGCACTCTAAGACCAAAATAAACTGAAGACCCTTCTTTGCATTTGTTTCTGCTTTCATCTTGCATAACAACTGGTAAATGCACCACTGGAATGCCTCTTGGAAACTCCCATCAGACATGGTGTTTATTAAACTCCACTCAGCACCGTTAACAGGGAGTGTAAAAACGATCATTTCAGACTTCCCTGTACCTCTGCAGGCCTGAAACGGAAGCTGCCTCCTTGCAGATACACACCATCACAAAGCCAGCACTAAATGTGTTTTACATTTAGAGTTCCTCTGAATCATTGCTTTCCAAGACCTCCGGTGGCAAGGAGTCACCTAAACTGTTCTCTGGATCAATAGTGAAGCCCTGGCTTTTTAACGTTTTATGAGCATTCATGAACTTCTGGAGGTACTTAGAGGTATATAGCCAGTGATGCTTCAGGACATCCTCCATCTCATAGCATTTGGACTGCCTGGCATTCATTTTTCGGAACCTCCTAAACAATTTGTTTCCAGACTCATTTCCTTCACTTGCCCAGGCCCCAATGGACCCATCTCTTTCAATGATTTCAGGAACATGAGCAAGGGTTTTGTGGAAATAATTTGTAATCTTGCCCTCATATCTGTACTTGAACTTTGTAGACAGAAGCTCAGCAAAACGCTGTGAATTGTAGCTATACTGGCACAGCAATTCTGGACACTCCTTAGCAGGGCATGAGGATCGCCACACTGGCTTCATCTTCAGATAAAGGTCCATTAGCTCTTTTAGGGCTTCATGCCTTTCCTCACACTTTATTAATTCACATACTGCCTCTACTGTCTCTTTGGACATGAGCTTTCTAGCAAAATTTCCACTCATCCTCATCATAGGCTTCAAGTTCATCTTCTTCCTGAGGTGTTTGTCAAGCGTCAACTGCCACCTCTTCCTCTCCTCTTTAGACACATCAGGATTCTTGTAAACTTCACCAATCTCCATCTGGAATATCCTGTAGAATTCTGTTGCATTGCCAATGTCACAGTGCAACGCATCTATGGAGGGAACGGTCTCAATGAAAGGTTTGGCTGAAACACCCTTCACTCTGTCACGGAGCTCATCAACAGATTCATGATATGGGTTGGACCTCCATATTTCATATCGCTCCAGATTTTCAGCATGGCTCCTGGTTATGGAGTGGAAGACCAAATTCTGGGACGCCTCCAGGCGGGTTGCATCGCACAGGGTACAAATGTACGTGGAACCTGAGGCCTCCAGCCCTTCCACTTCCCGCACGAGTTTCTCATCATATCCTGTACCCCTAAAGATGAATTTGAATGTTCTCAGGATTCCTCCCATTTCAAGTAGCAGTTCACTGGTTTTCATAGCCTCTCTTTCTGCTATGAGGGGACTCAGGATTGCCGTCAGAGTTTCATGATCAGATTCATCAGCCAGCATAAGGCACAAGGGCTTGCAACACAACTCTGAATTGGGTTTTACTTCTTCAAAGATCCTCTTACTTTCATTCCCTTGTGCTATAGCAATGTTCATGACTGTGAAAGAAAAGCGAACGGCCTTCTCTGGGACAGCAGGCCCACCTCCGTGCTTCTCGCTGACATCTCCCATTCCATCACAGGACTCTTTTACTACCACAGTGAAGGGACCATTCAAATAGTCATCCACATTTTTTGCTTTCATGCCTTCCAAAATCTCCTCCTCCATGTCCTTTAAGGCACAAACCAGGGCTGCATCATATCGAAATCTCTTTGCAATTGTGTCTACTGGGTAGTCATCAATTGAGTGTGGCAATCCTGATAGTCCATCTATAATTCCCACTTCTGTGTTAGTGGATACATTTTTCAAGGGAGGTTTCCACTCAAATGGATGATAACCTGGTAGAAGGGCTTTCTCAGCAGTGCGAAGAGCGTGCAAAGGCTGGAAGATCTGTCTCCCAGTGACAGCTTTTACTGTTCTATACATTTTATGATATTGGCTACAGCTGAGAAACGTGTTGACTCGGATTGCCAGGCAGACAGCAGGGTGAAGTCCAGATCCCCTCCCTTGCATTATAGCCTCCAATTCGTCTGCTTGTCTGTGTTCATTTTTTGCTCTTAAAGCTAGCAGGAACAATGTCATGCATACAGCCTTTATATCACCGCCTTCTTCTTTCTCAGCAAAAGCCTTGACTTGACGTTTCAGTTCTCTCAGACGATGTTTCTGAGCTCTCCTGGTCAGAGACAGGAGATGCTGCCTTGGGCGGCCACCTTTATTTATATGGCTGTAGAGCCCTCTGTCTTTCATCTCCTTGTGGCTGGAGAGGTGTTGGCTATATTTTCCATGCAAGATCTCTTCATCACATTCCTTTACAGGGCATCTTATACTCAGGTTATCAAGGATGTTCAGGAAGGATTTCACTGGGGTTACCAGATCAGTAGGGAAGCAAGGATACCAGCAGGATGGGCAATAGCTGCCCATAGCCTTGATACATTTAAGGATGCAAGTTCTGCAAAACAAGTGTCTACATGTTGTTTCCACTGGATCTGCCAGAATATGCTCACAGACCTGGCAAGAAATGGATTTAATGAAATCTACTGGGTAATCAACTGCAAGCAGCTTGGTGCTGAGATGTATAGTCTTGCAATTGACAATCTCTTTCATTAAACTTTTGTTGTTTATCTGTGCTTGGTTCTTTACAGCTCTGTTTATTCGAGCACATTCTGCAACGGTCTTCATACGTTTGCCATGCTGTGCGCTGGATGGCTGACTTTTTCTCTTGACTCCACACTTGGTAGTGTGGCACACATCACAGTTTGGGGAGTGGGGTTGCCAATCCATTGTGCTGTTCCTTGGAAAGTATACTTCACATAGAGTATTACTGAATTTTCTATGGATAATACTCCAGCAATTGTGACAAAATCGAGTGGGATGGATAGTATCAACATCTCCTCGCACATCAATTTTGAAAACCTTAGCGATAAGATCTGGCCAAGAGGTTGCTTTTTTCTCTTTCTTTCTCAGAAGCCACAGAGTTTCATCATCCACTGGTCCGTGCACTGGATGACTCCTCCTGTAACAATCAGTTTTAAATGAAACTCCACAGATGCGGCAAAGTTGCTTCAGATTGTTCTGATGAGCTTTATTGTCTTCTGTTTTCATGTCGTTGGCATGTTTCTCAAGTGCCTGCCTACTGCCTATTAACTCCATCTTTTCTCCTCTTAGCACTGCTTCATCTTTATGCAGTATGATTTCTTTGTTTGTAGAAGTGACCTCTTCTGCCTGGGCTTTGTTTGTGTGCTGGCTGTCATCAGAAGGTGTTTTTTCAAATGTTCTCACTTTAAACAGCTTGAATTTCCATTCAGAAAATTTTGTATATGGATGTTGAATTTCTTCAGGCAGGTCCATTTGTGATGCTACTGACATCTGCAGTCTGGGAGAAACCAGATCACCTGAGAAAGAGAAAGAAGCTGTAAATTAGCTTATCTTCCAAAATTAATAATAACACCATGGCTTCTAATAGAACAGTCCTAATCACTTTAACTGAGAAATGCTGTGAAAGTGAATTCCTTGTCCCAAGACACCTACTGAATTGAGAGGCCCAGATGTGGCCACTCGGTATCTCGGATAAGTACTCAGATTGGTGTCTGAAAGATAGACTTTTGTCTGTCTCATGCTATATTATCTAAATCAGCCAGACCACTGCTCTCACACCACTTGTTAGTCCTTGATCTGACCTGAAGTGTCTAATACATACCATTCTACATGGGCCGAGCAGCACATACTACTTGAACCCAGTGTAGGCTTTATTCAGGCCCCAGATTTGTAAGGTACTTTAGCACATGCTTAATGAATGTGAGTAGCTTCATTAAAGCAGGAGGAGTGTATCCTCTGTTGATGCAAAGCACTATAGTCCCCTGGATCTTAAAGGAGATACGGCAATTTATACTGGCTGCAGATTTGGTCTGGAGACAATATTTATACATTGTAATTTAGTCGTCTTGTTCAATTCCCTTGCTGAGAACCCTCTCTGTAAGGTTCACTGGTAGTGGAAAGCTGAAAATGTCTTCAAATTTGACCCCAATTTTAGTTTTTCATAAAGATGCAGCTAAAAGTAATATCAATGTGGTCGCATGGAAATATGGTGTTGTATAAAAATAAATACAGAACTTTCACCTCAAACACTGAAACTTTTTGCTACTGCATATGACTTAGAACACAAAATTGTGTAGAAACAGTAACAAAAGTGACTAACTTATTTTTCATTAGCTGGCTATGAGAAGTGCCCCAAGTAAACAGTACAGAGAAGACTCATGTATGTTTTCTGATTTATTTATTTTTTTATTGATCTGGTTGGTGTGAGTTCTAAAAATGAGGAAAACTATACATTAAGACTATACACTAGAAATAGAAATTACATGCATATGGCTGTGGTTTCTTTAACTGATTATATCACCACTTCACAATTCACATAACTTGCTAGAAATCTCAGTTTAGTATCTATTCAGAAGGTGTCCTTCATAAGAAATACATCTAAGTCATGGTCTAAAGTGATGATGCTCAGGGTGTGTCTGTGACTATTTCATGTATAACCTTTCAATAAAGCATAATTTCAGTACGGTCTTCCAGAGCCTGTTGGGGAAGGACTGCATGCTTTGAATAAGTTCCAGATTCAGAATGATGTATCAGTCTGCTAAGCTCTTTCCTTAAGAGCTGTGTTTAACTTCAAAATTGTTCATTAGGCCTTGGCAACTAAAATTTACATTTGTTTTCTTCCCAGCTTCTCTTCATTTCAACCCACTGAGAGCAAGCTGCCCATACCACTGTCTCCATCTGCCTGCATTGCTCCGTCCAGCTGCCTATACTGCTAAATATCTCTGTCTGCACTGTGGACCCCTGCTGTCCATCACCGATCCAGCCTGGCAACATGCCTGCTTATATTCTGCTGTTCATAGATCTGTGATGTGCAGCTGTGCCCAGATGTATTCAGAGCATTACTACTGACTCAATTTCTTGGCTGCATCCTGTGACAGACTTGGTAAAATTATCCACTAAGCAATAACCCGTTTGCCCCTGAAGAGTCTTGTGTTCCTATTACCTGCAGAATAATTGAATAGCTGGTTGCCCTATACTGCCTGCAGATCCTTTTCTTCTACGTAACACCCTATGCAATTTTGTGTAACATCACCATCTCCAGCAGAACCTTCAGAATCTCTGAAACCCTGAGCAATGCCTTCTCAGGGCAGTATCTAAGTCATTGTGAAGAATCAGCCAGCACCACTACATTTAGAGCAAAATATTTAATACTTTGTCAACTCTTCTAACCCTTTGACTAAGTGCCACCGTAGTGCCGTACTTGTCCCCAAACCCATGACCTAACTCTTGCTATTAATCACCAACTCCAATGAATCAGACAGGGTTTACCCGTGCTAAAGAAAAGTTCAGGTGTTCTTTTCTTTTTTTCTTTTTCATTGAACATGCCCTGGAAGAAATGAATGACAGAGAAGCCCTCTCAGGTCATTCGACTTTTGCCTCCTGCAGTAGATAATTGCTCCCAACAGGCTACTCATCAAATGCTTCAAATCGCCTAGCTCCCAGACAGTGAAGATTTCAGCAGCTCTCTTGGGAAAGCTAGAAATATTCCCAGTGCTAGGAATAATTCCTGCTACTTGTGCTAAATTTGACTGTGTTCTGTTATTCTAGCTGGAGGTCACAATGAACAATCTTTCTTCTCCCTGCCTACCCCACCCAGATTCCTAGGGAGTGAACCCCAGGCGTGAACCCCCAGCCATGGTTATTTAATCTACTCTGACAGCTGTGTTCAGTATCACCTCTTTTCATCTTGAAAAGGGAAAAGAAATCTCTTTTCTTCCCAGGTCACAGTATTTCATACATTTCTGAAGATGAGCAAGATCGCAATACTTTCAGTCACATCAAGGAAGACCTTGCTTTATAGATAGTCTCACCAAAATGAACAGAACAACCTCTGTGAGGGAAGCACACATAAAATAAAATCATTGACCTGCACATTAAACCAGGAAAAGGAACCAACACTTGGATATCCTACAAGCATCTGGGATGCTGTCATTAGTACAGCCAGCCTACCTTTAGCTCACTGTCAGTTTGTAGAGCTGCTGCTATGTCTGCGCAGTTTGCTCCAAATGTCAAGCTTGCTTGCTCTCTCTCCTGTGTGCTCTCGCTCTTTCTGTGTTCCCTCTGCTTTTTAAAGACACTGCAGTGCTGTTTATCTGACTTATCCCTGTCCCTCCGACCTCCCAGTACCACCCTGGTGCTAACCACAGGTTACTTCAACTAAACACAATGCAGAACTCTCAAATCCAGGTGGCACCTGGCAATTTATGAGGCTTAACCACAAAATTTATATAAACAAGGTCTTCTTGTGTGAGACTCCTGGGCTCTGAGATAAGTGTGCAGACTCTCTGAGGAGCACCTGCACTGTTTTTTAATACAAACTTTTGCTTATGGCTTTCTTCTTTATAGTTTCAGAGCTGGTTTCTTCACTGTTAACTCTCAGAGAGGGGAACCTGGTGTCTGCTGACACCACTGTTTCACATTGAAGCTGTTTCATTGAAGGCCAATGGCCCGCTTCCTCAGGTCAACAGCAGCCAAGCATCTGGGGTTTGGGTGAATTGACAATGGGGACCTCAGAATGTCCTTACTTCTGATGTCAATATATAATTTTCAAGGATATTTCCTCTTTGGTGATGTACGTCCAGGGTCTTGAAGGCCCTGGGCAGGGAGGACAAATCAACAACATAAAAGCTAGCTATATGCATATTGAGTAACTGAGAGATACTACACCAGCCCTAGGCCACAGGTGGCCACAAACAGTGAGCAGTAGTCTCTCCTTTCTGGAGAAACCCAGTGGAATACCCATGCTTAGTTTCCACGGAGCAGCTGTCTAAAAAACTGACTCAAAGTGGAAAGAAACCAAATTCTGTCACACAACAGCATGCTGAAAGTTTTCAGCCTCCACACGTAACATTGTGCAAAAATTCTAGCAATCCATCAAGTCCTTCCAAATGTGAACATAACTTCACACTCCAGAAATAGGAATTTGCAATAGCAACATAACTCCATAAACACCTACCCAAGCATTTCCCTTTCTCATGAGACTTTCTGATCCTACGGGACTCAAATCCATTTCTGACTTGCACACTCTTCCCTGACAAGGTGGCTATGAGGGAGGCCACTGTGCTTCTCTGCAGCTCAGGATCTCCCAGTTAATGCAGCTCCTACCTGATGGCATCTGATGGCAGCCAGAGGGAAAGTCCGCAAAAGGTGTGATATTTGGCGTTCGCTATAGCTAAAAGAGGTGAGAGGATTCCCTCTCTGTCATCCACTCTGATCTTACAATGCTTCCAGTTCTTAGAATCATAGAATCATTTAGGTTGGAAAAGACCCTTAAGATCAGCGAGTCCAACCATAAACCTAACACTGCTGACTCCACCACTAAACCCTGTCCCTAAGCACTAGTCTACACGTCTTTTAAATACCTCCAGGGAGGGTGACTCAACCACTTCCCTGGGCAGCCTGTTCCAATGCTTGACAACCCTTTTGGTGAAGAAATTCCCAATATCCAGTGCAAACCTCCCCTGGTGCAACTTGAGGCTGTTTCCTCTCATCCTATCACTTGCTGCTGGGGAAAAAGGAGCAATAAAGGTCTCCCATGAGCCTCCTTTTCTCCAGCCTGAACAACCTCAGTTCCCTCAGCTGCTCATCATAGGACCTGTTTTCTGGATCCTTCAGCAGCTTCAGTGCTCTTCTTCAGACATGCCCCAGCACCCCAATGTCTTTCTTGCAGCGAGGAGCCCAGAACTGAACATAGGATTTGAGGTGCAGCCCCACCAGTGCCCAGTACAGGGGGACAATCACTCCCTAGTCCTGCTGGCCACACTGCTTTGGACACAAGCCAGGATGCTGTTGGCCTTCTTGGCCACCTGGGCACACTACTGGCCCATGTTCAGCCGCCCATCAGCCAGCACCCCCAGGTCCTTTTCCACCAGACAGCTTTCCAGCCACTGTTCCACAAGCCATCCTTGTAAAGTGATGTCTTGGAGAAGTGGTTAGTCCTGACTCTGCGTGCCACACAGTTCCTCAGTAATCAAGTGTAATGATTCATGCCAAAGCAAGTACTGCATGGGGAAAGTAAACAAAGTCTGGGGCCAAACCCTGATACCTTTGCTCAGATTCTGACTCATGCAAACCCTAATATGAAATAAATCCCAGTCAGAAATGACCGAGCGGGAGTGTCAGAATAAAGTGGAACAGAAATCACAGAGGTCATTCCAGGCCAAGGCAGCGTGCGACAAGGCTGTCACAGCTGAGGCATTTATAGACCTCTGAGAACATTAGATGGCTGGGTCCTGAGCAGAGCTCTTTCACTGTCCCTGTTTTGCCTGGACGTCCTAACAACCTGCCTATTTTTACTGTTAATTCCCTAGCATTTAGAAAGATCTTTTAAAAAATGTATCAGATCGGGCTGCAATACCAGGTATCAATCAAAATCACTCTCTGCAGTCACGTACTAGTTTCCTCCCTTACTTGAAATGGCAGACACAGCTCCCTGACAAAATGCATTGTTAGTATCGAGGGATTGGGGGCTCTTTAAGAATTAGTTTAGCAGATCTGGCCCTCTGGGGTGCTTATTCAAAACTTCACCCCGGTAGTGGCTACCTGCCCTGGTCCCCTGGGAGCCTGAGCTCCCGTGCAAAGGGCACTGTACAGGCAGCAGTTTGGTTATCAAAGGAGCCACATGAGCATACATAAGCCTAGTCAAGTGCTTTACTTCCAAAGTACTCAGGAAATCACCCTGTAAAAATATTGTCTTGTAGGGATACTGCAGGCAACTAAAGGTTTTGATTGATCTTGAATTGCTACAGCTTTGGGTGCGTTTTTTGTCGGTATGAGCATAATTGCTCGACAGTTTGAGCTGCACAGACCCAGCGCTGGAAATGTGTTCCTGTGCAACTGGCTCCACCAAGTGGACGAAAGCGGTTTTGTAGGGTTTCTGTTACAGCGCGGCCGTTAATACATGACTACGGGCCTAAGTTTCCCCAAAACCATATAGATTTGGAAACCTCTCTGAATATAAGCATTTCATTTATTCTATTGGAATAAAAACTCCAGATAATTTCCTTGAATTCTCAAGTAAAACAGGCTGGACATCAGTGCCCTGGGTACCTTACAGGTTACTACAAATAATATTTTTCAGCCATAGACAAATCCCTACCTAAGGGTATCTGTTTTACAACCCTATGTAATGATAATTTTTCTCATTTTACAGTTAAATAAAGTAACACACAGTTTTTTCACTTGCCAGGAGAAAAACGATTGCTCTGAACTTCAGCCGGTTGTCCAGGAAAGGGGCCACAAAGGGTTTTTTTATTTATTTGTTTTTAATACAATTATTCCTTTATTGTGGTACACTGGAGCCCCTACCTGATGACCCGGCTATCACTCTCTTCTAACTCTTAGCTTCCTGGGAGCTCCTATCAAAACCTCTGAGTGTGTTTTGGACAAACGGAGCGCTGGGAGCGGTGCGGGAGGGCTCGGCGCTGGGCGGGAGCGGCGCGGGCCGGGGGCGCTGGAAGGCACCGGGAAGCGGCGGCCCCGCAACGCCCCGCTTACACCACCACCCCCGAGCGCTTGGGAGCGGGCTTCGTTGGCTTTAAATATACGTTTGTCGGAGATCCTCGCCAAGAGAACTCACTGATGCAAACAACCAAATTCCCCTGGTTCGTTTGGAAGGAAACGAAGCTGCCTTCGGGTTCGACTGTCCCGGTCTTTCGCGTCCCTACAAACCGCCCGTTGCCGCAGGCCAGCGGGAAAGGCCGGCCCCAGCGCTCCCCGGGGGTGGCAGCGCCCCTTCCCTTCCCGCACCAGTGCCTCTGGCTCAGGGGAGGCCTAGACAGGGCGTTATTTGTATGAAGTATGTGGTTTACGCCGAGAAATGGCTGTTTTGCGAACCCCAGCCCCCCCGCCGCAGCTTCCAGTGCCTCGTTTTTAACCGCACTCACAGCGGAGCTGAGAGCGAATTTAGCCCAGCATCTGCAGCACGGCGCGCAGACTGGCGCGGCAGCAAAATTCCCTGCGGACACACACGCTGGCGACGGTTTTGTTTATATGTTACGAAGAGGGCGGCCGCTTCCCGCGGATTTCCGCGGCTCTGGCGAACCTCCCCGCCGCGGGGTACACGGGGGCGGGGGCCGGCTCCCGGCCGACGGGGCCACTCGGCCCTGGTGAGGCCGCCCCGCCCCTGCCCCGCCGCCGTTCCCCCTCCGCGGCGGCAGGGGGCGCGTCAGCAGACGTGGCGCCTCGGAGCGCCCCGCTTGGTCGGGGCGGCCGCCTCCCCGGTGCCTCTCGGGACAAGGCGGAAGTGGCGCCCGGCGGGGAGCGGCCGGCGGGGCGGCGGTGAGTACGGGCGGGCCGGCCGCGGGGGGCGGCCGGGCGAGGGCTGCGACGGGGCCTGCCTGCGCCCTGCGGCGGCGGGGGACTCTGCGAAAAGAGGGGCCGGCCCGTGGCCTGTCGCGGTGCTCGTCGCGGAGCGTTTTCCCTCCCGGGCCGGAGCTGCGGAGCTCGGGAGCGGAGCGCGGCCCTTGCTGCCGGGCGGAGCCGCCCACCCGTCCGGCCCAGGTGGACCGCGGCGCGCAGCAGGGCCCACGCCTGTATCGGCCCGGGGGCCTGCCGGTGAGGAGGGCCTTCGCTAGGGGAGGACGGTTGCGGGGGCCGAGGCACGCCAGCCTGTGCTGCTTCAAAAATGAAACTGTGCCGCGGTCTGCGCGGCGAGCCTGGCCAAGCCCCGCCGTGCCTGTCAGCGGCAGGGGCGCGGGGTCGGGCTGGTTTGCCGCGGGTGCGAGGGGAAGCCTGGCTGGGGTGGCTCTGGCTTGCCCGTTAACTGCCCGGGGGTGCCGGCCGGCAGCCGCAGGAGCACCCGCGGCCGGTGGCTTCCGAGCCGTAGCCCGGCCGGCATCACCTCGCTGGGGGGCTCTGTTTTTCCAAATGTGAAAGTGAGATACTCGGTGCGTTCTTCGGGAGCATGTTAAAGGTCTGTAAGCATAACCTGCAAGAGAGGTTATGCTATCAAAAAGAGATAGCTCTGTTTGCTAGTAGAGGCTGGCAGTACTTTATATTTATGGCAATTTTATTAATGTGAGTAGCAAGTAATGATTGCAATAGTACTTTCTATCCATTCGTCCGTTTTAGTTAGGTCACAGTCAGTCTTATCATACTTAAACGGAAATCTCAGCTGTAGGTGGGAGGGAAATGTCGTGGTGTATCTTACACCCAGTAGTTAAAGCTAGCTGGAAGTATTTATCCGTGTTTGCATCATGACAAGTTCTGCATGCTGCAGAGCTACCCATGAGCTATGTGGATTTTGTTGTGTCTTAAATACCATTGACAGAATGGCTAAGAAACTATTTATTTGAAGCTTTGGGTGAGGGAGAGAAAAAGGAACAGAGGGAGGCAAAGTTAGTAGCTGCATTAACAGCCTGTTTAACATCTCCAGTGTGTTTTACCCTGTGCTCGCCAACTGTGTCAACACTGGCGAGCAAGCTGTTTTGTCTTTCCATGGTATGAAGGAGCGATGAAACTAGTCCCACTAGTATCAGAATGAAGAAAAGTCACAGAAGTATGCTGATAAAAGCACTTGGATTATTTTCATGGCAGGTGTCACTCTGGGCATAATTCTTCGGCATGTTCCACATTACCTTCATCTTTTCCTAGGAGCTAAAGATTTGTGAAGCTCAGTCAGGCTCCACTGAATGAGTAGCCGTCAAGAGATAAATGGCTTTTTAGGTTTATTATTTTATTTTTATTTTATATTTCAGTTATTGCTTTCTATTTTAAAAATGCTACTGTATTTTAAAAGACAATGCAATGCTAGATTCTTACGCTGACAGAACTTCAGACTGAAAAAACATCAGAGGTGAACATGTTTTTTCTTTTGTTGAACTTTCATGAGCTTAATATGTCAAGAAGAGTAACTTTTGTGTCTCAGTAGCACAAATTAGCTAAGCAGTTACAAACAAGTTTCAGATCCAGACTGTCAAAACTAATGATAAAAGATTCTGGATATAAAGCATGTCAAAAAGACAATAAAAGTAAAGGTAAGGTAAAGTAAAGTGAAAAGGAAAAATATTGTAGTTGTTTCAGAATGTACACTGAATTTACTGTTTCTTTTCTCAGGATTGCAAATTGTTTTATTAATGCCAGATATAAGCTTAATGCTTGTTGAGGTAGATGGTAATTAAATCTAGCCTGGAGACTGTGACTTGCAGAAATGACGTTTGTTCATAGCCGTGCTTCTCCCTGCCTCTTTTTGAAGTACTTTCTGTCTTGATGTTTACTTTGTCCTCGTTAAGGTAGTAGCATCTTAAATTCTCTGCAGATCCGTTGAGGGGTGTAGAAAGGCACAATGCGTATCTCTGAGTGTTTCAGTGTGCAAAGGGAGAGCAGAAGCCAAAGAGAGCAGTCTCGGCCAAAGTAAAGAATTAAGTAGTATTACTCTTCTTAGTAACAATACTTTCCTTGTATTTGTTAATCTGAACAATTCTCAGTGAAATGTCCCTGGGAGTTAATAAATTGAAGGAAGGCTTAGAAGGGGATTTTGGTTTGGGTTGGTTTTTTGATTATGGAAAAACCCATGGAATGTTTTGGTGTTAAATACAGTATAGTGCCCTTCCACTGCTCACTAAAATTAAATTTGTTTTGACACACTTAACTGGGATAAAATATGAACATAACTGGGAGTATGCGACTCCTACATAGCCTGCATAACACTTAATCATAAAAATACATACATGATTAAAGCCTGACAGCATTCTCTCCAAGCAAAGAGAAATCACCTGAAAAGCTTCAGAAACCCCCAAAGGTGTGTCTGCTCCAGCAGCAGGAGCTCTTTAGAGTGTCTAATGAGCTTTTAATGTTGTTGTTTGATTGTATTTGCCTCAAACAAAAATTCTTTTAAGTCTTTAGGTTCACATGTTAAATGATAAGTATGGTGGTTATCCAAAAGACTTGGAAGTCTTAACAGTTACTGCTATTAGGGAAAAAAAAAAAGTATCTCAACAAAGGGTTTGCAACATGCTTGCAGCCTTTTACAGGAAACCAGAGTTTGGGTTTTGTAGTTACCAGTTCTGCCCGAATCTTTATTCCTTTGGCTTGTCTAGCTGTTTGATAACTGTGATATGAAAGTGTTTTATAGGTATTAATTAAAGGGAACTTGCATCATTTTATATGTTCTGCCTGGATGAAGCCACAGTAATGATGGTTACAGACTTAATAATGCAAACACACAGTGCTTATCAGTTGTCAGTAGACCAATGATTAATATGCCAGGGAATAAGTGTTGCAAGTATTGCTTCATAAACAAATTATCCAAAGTCACTCCGCTGGTCTGTCAGTCTCATGACCCAGAAAGCTAAATGTACAAAACTGTTCTTGGCAAGGCAGAAGAAAACAGAAAAGTTTGGCCAGTTTTTCTGTCCGTGAGGTGTTGAAGGCATTTCCATTACTGGCTGTGTGCTGGCCAGGCTGCAAGGAGATTACGTTTGTGAACTTCAAGTAAGAAAAGGGATTAGAAATAGTCTTCTGTATTGATGTCCTTATTTCTGTGGCTTCTCAGTGTGAATTTTCTAGGAAATGGCAATAATTGTTGAAGTCAACTGTATTCAGTACTTCCTGACTAGTATTCCAAATTTTCTGTTTCATGGTAACTGATAACACTCTGTTGACAGTGTTCCTTCACCTTTGCCAAATGCTCAAAGGTATCATTTTATATTTCAGTATAAATAGGATACAATACCTGCTTTTATTTCCTTCCTATTACTCTAATTATAGTGCAATTTCCCAGGCAATTTTAAGATACCTTCTGGTATCAGTAATATTCTTTGATTTAGAGCAGTTTCTGAATTAATCCTTTGTGTGGCTCTTTGGAGCATGAAGATTTGTAAAAGTCCTGCCTAAACTCCATTATACTATGGGCCTTAACAAATCAGAGGTTTGTTGTGTGTGTTAGTTTAAAATATGGGTGGGTTTTAATTGTGTTTTGAAATTGTTTTTGTTGATCATAACATACATTATTCTTGCAGGAGTTCGCTCTTCTGGTCTGACTGTGCTATCTCAGATCAACCTAATCATTTTGTAATGCAACAGTGTAAATAGCAACGTAGCACAGGTTACTTAATGAAGAAAGGTTTCATTATGGTTTAACCTTGACGTTGGAAGAGTGGTATTGGGACTCCCTATAGTCTTAACTGTGTCTTTTCTGGGGCATGGAGTTTTGATCCTTAGGGCATTCCAGATTTCTGCAGCACAAGTAATGATCAAACAAATTCAGTCTATTGCCATTTGGCCTGGAAAGCACCTTCTTTTCTGTTGTCAAACAATACAGCCATTGCCTTGGAGAGAGAAATCAACCTTTGCTGTCCCAAGGACTTTGAAAACCTCATGTGTGCAAGCTAAAACCCATTATCCATCTAGCCAGCAAGTCCAATAGGACTTCCTACCTCTAGGAAAGGGCATTTCAGGTGCATTACCAAACATAGTTTTAAGGCTTTCTCTGCCTAAGAAGCTTCACACTAGCAAAACCCAAGAATTACCATGTAACGATCCAATTCAGTTTCAGTTGTTCCTCAGTTGGAAGGCCGGATGTTACCCAAATAAAAAAGATCATAGAGCAGGCTACCAAGGTGTTCAATGTGTTAAACTGTCAACATCAGAAAACAGAGCTGGGGTGTAGACAAGGTATTATAGATTGGTATTTGCCTGCTGTTGTATTTAACTCAGTTTTGTTCAGCACAGAGAAAGAAAAACAACCTTTATCAATAGGAAGAAAACCTGGTGTGGTTTGGGGGGGGTGTTTTTTAGGTTTTACTTCACTGGTAATCTATTCCTTAATCAAAAAGAAAGCGTAGCAATTTTTATATGAATTTTGGGATATTTACTGGTTTGGGGTTTAAAATCCATCCTCTTCAGCCTGAAAATTATTTGAATTCCCCAGGGGAGGAACGTGCAAACCTGCTACGGTAGGCTCACAAATTGTCTGCTCCACCTTCATCGTGAGAAACGCCTTCATCCACATTCAAAGTATAATCTTCTCTAATTGGTTCTGTAGCACCACTCTGTTCAAGAAGATTGAATCTACGTTCCTACTCTTGGTAAAATCAGTGCCACAAGAAGCAGAACTAATTTCTACTACAGTAGTTACAACTTGTAGAGGAATTGTTTTAAACTATAGTGGAGTAATCAGGCCTCAGTTAATGGTCCGAGTAACAGCAATGTGGATGTAGATTTGAAAAATCGTGCCTTGCCTCACATCTATAAATATATATAGAAGGAGGAATATTTTCCTCACAGGTAAGAAGAAATGGATAAGAGGAGGAGGAGGAGTCCTATCTTACATAAAACATAAGCAGCATTAAAAGTCTGGCTCTTAATCACCTTCGGTTGCCTCTTTGTGCCTGAATTATCTATTTAAAAAGGGGGAAGTGCAATGATACTTGCACTTCTTTTTTTATGAATGCCTTGGTCATATGCAGACAAAAAGCTCCATGTGGGAGTGAAGTATATCACTGAATAAGGGGATTTTTGTGTGAGACTGGGATGTTGACTGGTTGCAGTGACTCATTCATTAAAATGACTGTGGTACCGGATTTTTGTTTCTGTAAACTGAATGTACATACCTACTATGTCTATAGAAACAATTTAAATGGGCAAAGAGAACTCCACTGGCACAGCACTTAAATCTACAAAGTGTTAAGCCATTGAGATCATAGCGAGTTAGATCCTGTTTTCTTCCTTAAAAGAACAGTATTTCAAATAGTATGGGTTTTTTCCTAGGAACAGCAAGAGTTGCACACGTCTTTGCAATTAATGTGACAGCTGAATTTGGGTAAAGCCATTGTATTTTCCTGGTTGCGACTTCCTGAATTCATTTGTGACATTGCTAAAGGGATATATGTTCCTCTTTCCTTTCTTAGTCTCACTAAATATACCCTTGTGGCTTGGAATAATATGAATTTTTCAGTCCTAGGATGACTGTGGATCCTAATATCCTGCATACTAACATTCCCACTCCATTGGCCCAACTTAAGTTCTTGTGGTTTTTTTGTGAAATATGGCCTGTGGACTAATGACCCTCTGCAGCAGCTGTTAAATAAAAGTAATGTTAGTTTAATAATGGAAACAAGTTGTTGGTTTTTTTTAAAAATCCAGAGAAAAGAAGACCTACCAATGGCATTTTAAAAAATCTGTCACAAAGCATCTTTCTAAGCATTGATTCTTCTGCTTCCATTCTAAGTCATTAGGGGAGCTGCTCAGTTCTGTGGGATTAAATTGATAGTTGTTGAACTGTGTCTGAGCCAACCGCTAAGAATTTACTTGGTTTTTAGTTTGTATTTCTGTTGTGTTTAGGAGCCTTGATTATGAGCCTTGATTATATTTTCAAGCATTGGAACAGGCTGCCCAGGGAGGTGGTGGTATCACCATCCCTGGAGGTATTTAAAAAAAGTGTAAGTGCAGTGCTTAGCGACATGGTTTAGGGATGGAATTGGCAGTCCTCAGTTAACAGTTGGACTTGATGATCTCAAAAGTCTTTTCCAACCTAAATCATTCTGTGATTGTATAAAGCCTGTTGTGGTAGATAACATATAGGGATAATACATGGGGGCAGAGAACAAGAATAGAAGTAAACATCACTCCTTAGATCCAATTCCAGGAAGCTCTGCTATAGAGTTACCTCTGCATAAAGTGAGCATTGCTGACCAGTTCAGTACAAATCTAAACTGTCAAACTGTGCTTTGAGACTCTGTACCTTAATGGTATTTTGGAAATGTTAGAAATGCTACTCTTCAGATACTTCTCATACCTCTGCGTACCTCAGCAAAATGGAAAGTCAAATATTTACACCACAGAATAAAAGCTCTGGTTTGATTCTAACTGTAACTGACATAAATGTGATAACTTTGCCAGTTTGGTTTTGTTTGGTAGGTTGCATTTTGTTGTTGTTGTTTTGGATAACTGCAAAAAAAGCTCATACAGTGTCAGCATTGTTTATCATGTAAAGTGTACTTCTGTAATGTTGCTTGTGTTCAAAATATATGTCCAGTAAATGCCAGTTGAGGCTTTGTGTGATTAGTATTTCTGTTGATGCGATGTTAAGGTGTCATGTAATAAGTACCCAAATAAAACTACCTGTATGTCCTCTTCCTAAGCATGCACATTTTCTTAAAATGACTAGTGATGTTCAAATTCTGATCAAGGCAGGGAAAAGTTCAGTTTTGTGAGCTTGTGGTCAAGGTAATCCTGTTCATTTTGCATCCTTCGCTGCCCCCAGAGTCTGCAATAGTGATGCAGATCAACAATCCTTACAGCTGAGCTCTGGATTAATCCTTAGATTTCCATCCCTAATATGCTTTAAATTATGTGATGGTGTAAGGTGTTACACTGAATGCAGTAGGTGAACATTGCAAGAGACCTTTGGCCTATACTGCTGGGCAAAATGTCAAATCTGGGCTTAGTGGGCTTTTGCATGCCTGGCTCTGTAACCCTCAGTGTACTCATACTGCCTTGCACCTGGTGATAATCTCTTGTGTTTCAAAGAAATTCATTTATAGAAAACTAACCACAATAGGATTCTAAGAAAATGTTTGTAACCATTAAAAAATCAAGGGAGAGAAAAATTTCTTGGACTTGTAGAATTTATATTTGTTATTTAGACCTTTCCTAAAGTTCCCTCATTCAGTGTAGAAACACTGGCAATCTGTTTGGGGGTACCAGCATTTTTTTTATTTCGTACCTGTAAGTTCAGCCTTCTTTGTGAGCAGTATTTTAGAAGCAGGCTTTGCTATTCACTGCTCTTCAGGGAGCTGTGACTTTTATCTTCTGTTCTTTCTTATCTTCTATGTCCCTTGTCCTCCCTGCAGCTAGACTGGAAGAGGGAAAGGAGAGCAAGAGCTCCGTTTCAGTACTAATAGTTTGTAGATAGCTTTTGAGCTGTGGAACTATTAGCCTTATCTCATGTATAGCTTCTTACTCAATTTAAAGTCCTGTTGGCAGTTTAAAAATGTTATCAGTGGTGCTGTATATTTGAATTTCACTTGCAGCACAGCATCTGATTGGTTGGGTACTTGGACTTGCATTTTATTTGTGGATACGCACCTAAACTGATCTGAAAACTATATTGTGAATTGCTGTATACAGAAAATGTTAATAACATTTATTCACTGCAAGGAATATATGAAACTGAGCTATTGCCATCCAGTAAACTTGGTTTTGTACAGTGGTGTTTATGCAAATTATATTATGATGCTTTAGAAGTAAAAAATTCTGAAGGGGTAAAAAGGCATTTTCAGTAAACATAGCAAGGACAAGGAATATTCCTCTTTTTACAGAAATTAGGTAGGCAGATGAAAGAGATTTCAGAAAAAGAGGTGTGTGCGTTTTGAACTAGGCTGACAGGATGCAGTACTCTTTCCTATATACCACAAGATAAGTGAAAAAGATAGATAACAGAAACTGGGACAACACAAAATCGGTGATTTTGAGTAGAATCAAATCTGCACCACTGTTCCAGTGTTTCTGATTGGAAATAACATTTGTTCTTGCCTGAAAAGGAAGGTCTTGGAATATTTTAAATTAACACAACTTTTTGTCATCTTGCAGAGCATTTCTGTGTAGCACTTGTTAGCTACTATGAGCTTGCTATATAGTAGTAACAGTTGTGGACCCCGAGACGTGGAAAGCGGCTGCTGTGCAGCCATGGCCAGTGCCTGCAGCGTTGGAGCAAAAGATGACAGCGTAAGCGTCAGCAGTGGAACTGGAAACCCTCCAAGCTCTTTCACAGAGGAAACACAAGGTTATGATGTGGAGTTTGATCCACCCTTGGAAAGTAAATACGAATGTCCAATCTGTTTGATGGCTCTTCGGGAAGCAGTGCAGACACCATGTGGACACCGTTTCTGCAAAGGCTGCATTGTCAAATCAATAAGGTAAAGAAAAATTTATGGAAGTTGCTTTTAAGAAGAAATTCACTTAGCAAAGCAGAGCATTTTAAGGGCAATGTAAACTGAATAGAACTGCTTGAGATGCATTACCAGTGAGTGCTAATAGAACTCTCACAATGTATAATTCATTAAAGATGCTTTCTAATAATGAACATGCATGGCCAAAACATCATGAGTTTTGGAGCTTTAGACATTTTGCCATTTATACAAATTTACCCAGGTTATGAATTAAATACTTGATTCAGTAAACATTAAATAATAATTTTTTAAAAGTAGCCAAATCCTCCAAATAAATTCCTTTTTCAGCCCAGGATTATAAAACCTGTCTTTTCACTATGATTGTTTCTTTTGATAACTACAGGCAACTACAGACAACATGGTTTCTTGGTGCATATAGGGCAATTCATGCTTTCAGTTCTTTGCTTGAAATCAGCAGCTTCCTTGTTTAGCTGGAAGAGAAAATGTAATGAGGAAATAGTCTCAAACAAAGCGTTGAGAGCGAAAACTAGGTGGCATATGGGGGAGTGGGAATGAGATATGATGGCAAGAACAGGCAGGGCTCATGAAAATGAATGACTGAAAGAGCAAGGAAGGGCAGAAAGTACACTGATAAAGTGTACTTCCCTGAAATCTGGAATACAGTCATCAGTGCCCCACATGTGTCCGTGAGTATTGGAACACATTGATAGAAGGCTAGATATTATGATGTAGGGGTTTTCCTTCTCAGTATAAGCCAGATTTTTTTTCTTATCAGTTGCTAGTTTAGCTCAAATGTCACAGTACTTTGGTAGGAATCTAAATATTTGTAAAGATCATCAAACTGTCCTCAGTGTTACCATACAATGTTGGTTTTCCCAGGCATTTATTTTTAGCATGCAAAGTGTACAGTGTTTTCTTGATTGGTTTTCCATACCATTTATTCATAGTTCTATTCCATTTCTTTTTCTCCATGGTTCATTATTTGTAGCTCACTACATGAATAGTATGCCAGCAGTGATGTTCTCTGAACACAGTATTTTGTGGGGTTTGTGGGCTTCTCTGTAGCTTCTGTCACTGTTGTATCTGATGCTACTGTATTTTTTCATGGCATCCCTTTAGATCAAGGAGGGAAATGTTGGAGTTGAGAAGACAAACTTGATTTTGCATTCCTTACATAAGATAGCAAAAGAGCAGTCTGTTTTCCTTTCCAGCAAGTGAAGAAATTTATTGTGTTTACAGCACAGTTCTTGTTAATATTAATTTCATCAGTATTTCTGAGAAAAGGATGTAGATTCATTGTCCATGCAGAATATGCACCAGTGTTCACCCATGAAAAGTGACTTGCCTGTGGATTCTGCAGGGGAAGCTGACATACTCTGTTCTCCACTAAGCCTACCATGAGATCACTCTGCTCCCTTGCCTCATTCACTATGTTCCTGCTTCCACAAGAAAAGTATGTCAGGCCTTACCCAATGGCATCACTCAATGGTATTTGTGCCAGCTGGCTGCATGGAAGAAGGCAAAAACCCCAAACCTGAACCTGTCAGCTCTGACTCTAATCCAGTTTCTTAAGCACATCAGTTAGCTTTACTTTCTGGCCTTCACTTTGCACGTTCCAACCTAAATTCTTTCAAGAGGTTAACAAACATAATTTCATGCATGCTTGTAAGCTTTAAATTAAACATTTGTACTAATAAAGGCCGTTATTCCTTACTTGCTGTCTCTGAGCCTGCTCTGTTTGTTGGCAGCAGCAGTTTCTATAGTAGTCTTTAACTTCAGTGTATCTTTAAACCTTCTTCCTGGAGTGTGATGTCTATAAAACCTGAAGGTAAATTAGTCAGTACTTAAGTATACTGAGCTTTAGAAATATCTACTCACCAATCATTTCAAAGACAACAGAATTCCTATGTTGAAAACTGAGGGGAAAATTACTAAACTTAAAATTACCAAAAATTAGTGTCTCTTTCAGATCTGTAATAGCTTGTTTTCTAATCCTTCTGCTGATGAGCTGCACAGTTACAGTCATTGGTTAGAATTTACCACAGGACTGAGTGAGGAACCGCAGTGAACCCGTGCTCAGAAAGCAACATCTCATACCAGGTAGAGAAACTTCCTTCTTAAACCCCAGACGTGGGAAATAGTTTCTCTTCCTTTTTAAATTAACGGAGTACTTGTTCTGCTCAAAGTTTTAGGTCTGCAAACAGTTTTTGCTTCTTTACTCCCTTTCCCTATTTTGCTTCATTTCTGTAGATAGTGTTGACTGTTTCAGTGAACACTAAACATAGGTAGAAAGCATCTTTCCATCTTGGAGACTATAGATCATCACACTGATATTTGAGATTTTTCAGTGCTAGTAAATGTTTTCCCTCATTCTCCACTGAAATCCATCTCTGGAGTGCAATTTGAGTGATTGTTTGTCAAAGCAGAGCACACAACTGAAGTGCCAGACCCCTCTGAATCCCTGAAGGGCTGAAATGCATGCTTAGTTGGGATCCATGGATCAAGCTATTGGTTTGGAGTATGTAGTGTCTACAGTACAATATTGATTTGGAGTATGTAGTGTCTACAGTACAATATTGATTGATGTCATTAAGAAGCTTCTACAGAGCTAAAATGAAAATGGAAAGTGATTTTTACATTCTCTAAGTACTGGGGGTTTTTTATTAAGTGATTGTCACAGCCTTTATTTGATCAGGAAAAAATTGCTGCTGTCTATTCCTCATTTCCCCGCTGTCTAGCTCAAGTGAACACAGATATTAAGGATTTTAAATGATAAAAGATGGACAAGTGAGTTTTGAGTAATTGCTTCTTGTGACTTAAACAATTTTAATTGTCCATGTTGAAGAAGCTGCAGCTACAACTAGAAAGATTTTTTTAAAAACCTTTTAAAGAGCTGGAGTCTTAGATCTTACAATGTGAAGGACATGATTAGACCAGATGGATTTGATCACGGTAATTATTTGCCTCCCAGGAAGGCTTGGCATATTTTTAAATCTGTCTGAAGTGCTATGTATGAGTCATGGCACTGAAGAAGCTTATGTATCTAAGTAACTACATACAATAGTTTACAAATGTTACTGTCTGCAAAGTACTTGATTAGATATTCTAAAAGAACTAATTTCAGATACAGTAGCTAAATTAAATTTCACTCTAGTCTTTCTTCTCCTGTATCTTGGGTCAAAGCTGACTTAGGGCTTGTAGTAGAGCTTGCCAACTATCAGAACCTCTGTTTATCAGAAAAGCAGAATTATGAGCTGAAAAGAAGCAGCAAGGAAGGCTTTGAGTGCTAGCAGTTCATCAAACAGCCAGCATGGCTGCAGTTAAAAGTGTATGCTGACTGTTTCAGTTTCTAGGCTAAACTATTGAGTTGCTAAAATCATGGAGCAGGCTTTTTCTTGAAAGAAAATTATTCTGGTTTTACTTTTCATACCTAGATTTTAATTTCAAGGGAAATTATAGGAATATGTGTTGTACTTTGTAGCAGAAGATTATTTTTTCACAGGTACTGTTGTGGGTGGCACAGCTCAATATGATAAATAATTCCAGCATAGGAAAGCCTCCAGTGTAGTGTAAATTAGAACCGAGGTGCATAAGCTCAATGCTGGGAATGTATAGCAACATTTTTGTGGATGGATTTAAGCAGCCTTTTAAACACAATCCCAATACTTGTAAATGATGTTTGAACTCTGTTTAATATACTACTCTTTTTAAGGAAAGAGTAATTTTTTATTTTTTTTACCAAAAAAAAAAAAAATTAAGGAAAGAGTAAATTATTGCTCTTTCCTTAATATACTCATTGGAAGATTGTCATTCATTCTTATTTTATCCTGTGTCTGCTAGTTATTTAAACTAGGGATCTGGTAATCATTATTTAATCTGTTGTTGGCTGCTATTATACAGTTAGCTTTTCTGTGTAGAAATAAGGCTGCTGTTTTACCAGAAGGCCTACTGAACTATACTTCACTAAACAGGGTATTTGTAACCAAGTTATACCTGTGAAAACTGATTTCCTGTAGGTTGCCTGCAAAATGAGGGAATGTTTCTGGGTTGTGACAAAGATCAACATGCTGATCATGGCTCAGGGAGCTATGAAACAAAACAGCACGCTAGGTATTTTCTTTTTTTCCACTTGTTTAGGAGTATGACTATCAGACTTGTGGCGAGCTAGCTCCTGCAAGCAAGACCTATGAAAGGAAGTTCACTGTCTTTTTTTGAAGTCTCAACTTTACCCCCGCTTCCTCTGACAGTGTTGCTGATGAAGGAGTTGCTGAGCAATTATTTCCTTTTCCAACAAAGAACAAATTCCCTCCTGGTCTCCACAGCCCACTAGGTTCTCCTTCCCTTCATGCTTGCAAGCAGTGACAATGATCTGGCCTTTGATCTTTGCACCACAAGTGCTCTCTGACATTTTTCCGCCCCATGGATTTTTCCGTTTTACTGCTGTTTCCATTAGCACTTCAGCTCAGAAGCTTTGATCCCTCATGCCTCTTTAACTGTGTTAATTGTAAAGAGATGGGTTGACCTACTGCTTTCAGAAACGAGCTGATACTGTATATTTTTTAAAGGAAAATTTGGTGGAGGCGATCCCTTTTTTTTACTCCATTTATAATGATTCTTGTCTTTAAATGCAGGTAGACAGAACCTGATGAAGTGGAAGAAGCTGTTGGTTCTCTTGTGCAAGTTGCATGCACCATGTTCCACCATTAGAGTCTAAATTGTTACCATTTAGCACTGACTTTCAGTCAGTTTGCTGTTCAAATGGCTTCAGATACAACACCGGATACAAATCCAGTGTAATTTTCATAGGTATTAGTTACTTTTGTGTCTGGAGGTTTTTTTCACCCTTTGTTGTACAAATAAATAAATTGAAGGATGACCAACTGATCAAGTGGTTGTACAACAAAAACAGCAAAATGAGCTATATGAAAAGTAATGCCAAAATTATTAAATCCATCTGGAAAAACAAAAAAGACACTTTTGCTTTTTCTCTCAGCTGTGATCATCTTGGCTGTTGATGAAGTGAGAAAGAAAGAAGGTCCAAGAATCTTTAAAGGATTGTTTTAAAGTAGTATGTGAAATATTCTTTGATGTTTGAGCTATGTGAAGTACGTATAGAAATGGAACCGTAAGTTCTTAGTTTCTTTACATCCTCCTCAAGTTTATTTCCAGAGTATCTATCATGGCATTTGTCCAAATAAAAGCTACTGAGTTAGAAAAGTGCTGGGATCCCAGTCACGCCACCTCTAGTGAAACTTGTCTATTGCCAAGTTCTTTGTACATTTCATACTTTCTGATAAGTGCCATTATTTTCAAAGACTTCTTTAATGTGTTATAATTTGGCCACTACTGTCTTGCTAGTGTAAAAATATTTTAAATGAAGGGCAAAGGAAACTTGGAAACTTTTTGTCCTTTCTTTTCTGTGTTGTAGAGATGCAGGTCACAAATGTCCAGTAGACAATGAAATTCTCCTTGAAAATCAACTTTTTCCTGACAACTTTGCTAAACGGGAAATACTTTCATTGACGGTTAAGTGTCCCAACAAGGGCTGCAGTATGAAGATGGAGCTGAGGCATTTAGAGGTGAGAAATACTTTTCAAAATATGGAAACTTGTTTTCATGGACAAGTGAAAATTCAGAATAACTTAACATAGATGGTTGTACCTGATACCTGTTTATGCTGATTCCATGCGTTGTTCATTCAAGACTATAGCTACATGTACTTGGGGGGTTTTTATGTGTCTTTAATTGAAATTAAGTGATTCTCAAATGAACATCGTAGTGCATGAAAATTGTACTAATGCAGCTTTCTCTTTAGGATTGATTATTTTTGTCTTTTGATCAGCTGTGTCTGTATTTCACACATGTTCCCTGAAGTCAGTTTAATACTCCCTCAAAGCAGCTAGATCTACTAGTTGAAATAATTGTTTTGGGAAATAATATGCAAAGTTAAAAGGATAAACATAAAGCCAATTATTTTATTTTTTTTTTACTTGAGAGCATTCTTAAAGCTCTGAATACAAGAAGTCCTGATTTTAGTAACAGGACAATAAGAGGCTGATAGTAAAGCCAGCATAAGCGTATGTGGATTTGCTTGCATGAAGGTAAGATTGCAGTTTGTTCGTCTTGTACTGTGCTTTATCTTGAAAACAGGTGAGATGATAGTACCAGTTTGTAGTATCGAATCCGTCTCTTATCCTTGTTCAGGACCACCAGTCGCAGTGTGATTTTTCCACTGTGGAGTGCCCACAGTGCCAAGGAGCCTTCCAGAAGAACCATCTGAAAGAGCACATGACACAGGAGTGTCTGAGGCGTCAAGTCTGTTGTCCAAACTGCGCCACATCTATGGCATTTGAAGATAAAGAGGTACTTAGCAAGAGTCTGTGTTTCAACATCCATTTGCATGGGTTTACTTGTAAATGGAATATCAGTTTTTAAAGCAAAACCCCAAAACAAACAAAAAACCCCAGAGCTTTTGGTCTAGAAGAGCTCTCAGTGCTGCGTAGGTGAGAAGCTGTGTTAGTTTAGAACAGATGTGTGTTGAGTCCCGATAGCAGCTGCCATAGTGCTGTGTTTTGTATCAGTAGCTAGAACGGCGGTGATAACACACCAGTGTTTTGGGCACTGCTGACCACCAAGGCTGGCTCTCCAACATTCCCCCCACCACCTCACCAGCAGGCTTGGGGTGGTCAGGATCTTGGGAGGGGACAGAGCCAGGACAGCTGACCCAAACTGACCCAAGGGATATTCCATACCCTATGATGTCTGCTCAGATATAAAAGCTAAGAAAAAGGAGGTGGAAGGTGTGGGGCATTTGTTATTGACGACATTTGTCTTCTGGAGCTATGTCTACACATCCTGAAGCCCTGCTTCCCAGGAAGTGGCTGAACATCGCCTGCTGATGGGGAAGGAGAGAATAACATCCTTTGTTTTCCTTTGCTTCCATGCATGCGACCTTTGCTGTTGCTTCATTAAATTGGCTTTATCTTGACCCACAAGTTGGGGTTTTTTTCATTTTATTTTCTCCCCTCTCCCCCGCTCCCCCCCTTTCTGCTGAAGAGGGGAGCAAATAGAGCAGCTTGGTGGGCACATGGCATCCAGGCAAGGTCAACGCACCACAAGGTGAAAGCTGAGGAGAAGATTGTGCTTAAATACAAACTTCTTGGGAATCCTGTGGTGTGAAGAGACTTGCATAAGCACAACCGATTTTTTGCCTTACCATCAGAGAGACCATTATCTGCTGCCAAAGTAATGCACAAAGCAGTTTTTACATTTACAGGTTTTATGCCTGGCAGAAAGGATGTGTCAGGAGATGCATCTTTTGGGGATATGTGCTAACACACAAGAACACAAGACCAAAATAATTTCTGAATTCTTTTCCTGTCTCTGCATTTTTTACTTGGGTGATACGGAGGATAGTCCTTTCCTTTTTGAGCTTCTTTCTTTATCTGTATGTGGATGTGTTTTATCTCAAGAGCTATTAATTTTATGGTATCGTACTGTGAATTGTCAAACAAAAATAACTTGTATAGTCCAACAATTAAAAAAAAAAAAAAAAACTTTTAGTATAGTTCCACTGCAATTAACATGAATTTCAGAAAATTGTGGATAAATTCAGACTCCTTTGGAGCCTAAGAGCTTTAGGAAATAATCTACAACTTTATGAATTTCTTGTATGAGTCCAGGAAAAAACAATAATTATAGAAAACATACTATTCATGGTAAGGGGATTCTCTTTGTTTCATAGTTGCATACAGCTAAATGCAAAGCTTGAAATGTAAAAAATTGAAGATCTTATCAGGGCGCTCTTTTAAATTGTGTAACTTTATTGATTCTTTCTTCTCTTTTTCTGTTTGATAACTAAGCTTCATGACCAAACCTGCCCACTTGCCAATGTATTTTGTGAATACTGCAACACAGTGCTCATCAGAGAGCAGGTAAGAGACTACCTTTCACCATCTTTAATCCAGGTCAGATGTTTTGTATTTGCATTGCTTCTTTAATCTGAAATTAAACTTGAAGAAACGATTTGTCTACTAGATAATAAATCTCTACCTGCCTCTTTTTGAAAATGTTGCATCAAGTGCAGGTATAATACACTTCTAATGCTGCTCCAGCTGGCAGTCACAATCTGATAAACCTTTGTAGGATTTTTGGCTGCAAATCACATTGTTTAGATATACTGCTTCTTGGCAGGGTCCACACTGCATGTTTTTGATACTGAACGAAGGTTAAAGAATACCAAGCAGCTGCCAGTGTTGTGGCTGACATTAGAAGACAAGGCTTTGATTTGGGCAGAGAGGGAGAGTATTTGTAATTGTAAAGCCACTGTTGGGAAGTAGCTATAAACAACTCAATATCAAACTGTAGATGCTGGCTGGAATTCTGCTTGTCCATTACTATTGTAATAGCCATTATTTTTTTTTCTATTCAATAACCACTTACTTGATTGACAGGAAAATGGTAAATATTATTTAACTTGCAGTCTATCCCTGCCTGAATGGGATGGCAACTATGTTAATAACCTTGTTTAAATTAAAGAATAATTTTGTCAAATTGGAGAAACACTCTGAAAAACAGGATTGAGTTCAGTAACCACAAAGGCAAAAATCTGTTAGGTAGAATAATGAACTGCAAAAATAGGGAACAGAGATAAAACTAGGTAATGGTTTAGAATTAATGACTGACCCATATTAAACTTGTGTTCTGCTTCATCATGATATTTAAACAAGGCAAACATACTGAGGTTACGTAAACAGGTATTAGGCCTGTGAAACCCAGAATTTTCCTTTGTTCTATTTGGGGCTCGTAATGCCTCAGCTGAAGCTGTCCAGTTTTTGAGGGTGGAGATGGGTAGGGAAGATCCAGAGCAGTTGGGGTAATTGGGGCTGGAAAACATGGGCCATAAGAAAAAATGAAGTAATTTGAGCTTTTTGAGGAAGAAGATAACGAAGAGAGACACAATAAAAACATGCAAGTAGTGCTTCAAAAGGGAAGAAAATATAATGTGATCTAGCTTGATTGAGGATAGGCTAGAAACCAAAGGCATTTGTTCTGGCAAGAAAACCTAAATGCTTTCTGATGCCTAAGGTAAGAACAAAGGCAATGAACTGTTAAAGTATGTACAAGGAAGATGCAGAATTTTTATCATCAGCTAGCATTTTTCTTCAAAACTTCCATATATGTTTCAGAAATTATATAGGTATAAATTGATCTGACTTCAGGTACCTATTCAGAATCCATCCAGTCATACTCTCTAGGCTGTTACAAAAGAATACTCATGATGGAAAAATTAATTTCAAGTTTGGTTTGTTTTAGATGCCTAACCATTATGACAATGATTGTCCTACTGCCCCAGTGCCATGTTTTTACAGTGCCTTTGGGTGTCCTGAAAAGGTAAGTCTTTTATCAGAATCATGAATTGCAGACCTTGCACATGTTTCTGTTGTTTATTAGTTTGGTTTTTACCGTGTTTTCCTATTCTTGTCTCATTCACTAGCCCACATCCTTAGTGATTGTGGGGAATTTTTTGTTTTGCGATATCTTAATTCTAAAGTACTACATGTTGATAGATTGCTTTTCAAAAGTCTTTTTCAAATTTAATAAAATATGTGAATGATTTGTTTGATGAACTTGCTTTTATTAATTAGTGTTTTCTCAGCTTTCATGTGAATAAAATAGCTTCTAGCGTTTCTTCCAAAGTTGTGACCACATACAGTTATGACTTCTAGAATTCAGTGAAAAAAAAATGACAGTGCTTTAAATTTGATTAAATTCTAAAATTACTTAATCTGGGTACTCTTATTTCTAGTTGTTTAATACCTCTTTGTAAAAATGGATCTTTTCCCTTCATCATTTCCACGTCGGTTTTCAAAAACCTTTGTATTGGGTACTTTGGGACATTTTAGCAAATCATTGATGAAAATACAGTGCTGATTTAGAACACAGAAAAAATACTTAATGTATGTTGATCACTAACACTTTTTCACCATGTCGCTATTTTGAGTTGAACACTGTTTGCCCAATGGCGTTTGAACTTCTTTTGGTTGTTGTAACAGTGATCTTAAATTTGGAGCCCAAGTGCTACTTTGGTACATTACCTTGTCCTCGATTCACATAAGAGAAGCAACTAGTTGTTTGATTTTCTTCAGAGCCACATTTAAGATGTGATTGCAGATAATGTTTGATACGTTCCTAATGCCACCTCTCTTAAATTCTAGATGCAAAGGAATGAACTGGCACGACATATGCAGGAGTTCACTCAGGTTCACATGAGAATGATGGCTCAGAGTTTTCAAAATATCAGTGTTACTGCTACAAATCCTGTACCCTTCATCAATGGCCTACCCTTTGAGCCTGCTCTCTTCTCACACGTGTCACATGCCGCATATGATTGTAATCCAGAAGTTGAAAACTTCAGAGAAACTATTCAGCAGTTGGAAGGTCGTCTGGTAAGGCAAGATCACCAAATCAGAGAACTCATTGCCAAGATGGAGACACAGAACACTCACATGGCAGAACTCAAACGTACTATTCGAAATTTGGAGGGAAAGATTACTGAAATGGAGGCGCAGCAATGTAATGGTATTTATATCTGGAAGATTGAGAACTTCAGTGGACTTCAGAAAGCCCAGGAAGAAGAGAGACCTGTTGTGATGCACAGTCCTGGCTTCTATACTGGAAAGCCTGGCTACAAGCTGTGTTTGCGCTTGCATATCCAATTACCAAATGCTCAGCGTTGTGCTAATTTTATCTCTCTGTTTGTCCACACTATGCAAGGAGAGTATGACAGCCATCTGCCTTGGCCTTTCCAAGGCACTATACGACTTTCTATTTTGGATCAGTCAGAAGGCCCTGAAAGGCAGAATCACGAAGAAGTAATGGAAGCCAAGCCAGAGTTACTAGCCTTCCAGAGACCAACAATTCACCGCAATCCAAAAGGTTTTGGTTATGTGACTTTCATGCACCTGCAAACCTTGAAACAAAGAACCTTCATAAAGGATGATACCCTTCTGGTGCGCTGTGAAGTGCTAACTCGTTTGGATTTAAACAGTCTCCGCAGAGAAGGATTTCAGCCTCGCAGTACAGATGGAGCTATGTAGCCCCTAAGTCTTAACCAGAGGAATGGAACCACTTCCACCACGGGTTACAAGTGTGGTTCATCATCCATACAGGCTGCATTTGTAAAGATTATAGTTGCCAACATAGTTGATCTTCACCTGAATAGGGTTTTGTTGTTGCTGGTATACTTTTTTTTTCTGTATGAGGTCATGTGTTCAGATATTTGGTATTGTTCTCTATTAAAGTAATAAGCTACTTCTGTAGCAAGCTAACTAAATGAAGTGTTGTTAATCAAAACTTAACTGCCTACAGGAAAATGCTACTGAAGTACCTGTACATCTCCGTTTGGTAAAACTTAAGTCGTATTAGAAAAGACCTGTAAATCTTTGCATCTCAGTGCCTTGGAATAGATACTGTAGCAGGGAAATAGCTAAATTAGTAGAGATGGGGGGCGGGGGGTTGGTTGTTTTTCACAGAGCTTGGGAAAGTTAAGACACTTTCTATATTGACTTATCTAGAACTTTGAATTGGCCATGCTTCTCTTGAAATCTGAAGTCAGGTTAAGGCTTTGCTCACATCACCTAGGGTTGAGGTGTACTTTGACCCTTCCCTTCTGCAAAGTTAGCTTCAGGAAGTTGCATGTTGATGTAGAGTTGATAGTAATATTTCTGAAAGACGTGGTAGTGTTGTGGAGAAGGCCGAATTCTCTGAGATGAGTTCACTGAAGAAATATTTGTAATGTGGTCTGAAAGCACTCCCCTAATTCTCTTTATTTTGATAGCTCTTTCTGTAAGTGTGTGCTCCAGGCCCAGAATGTCAATCACGATCACCAGAGAGATAAAATACAGCATTTGAATGAGATACCTTTGTGCTGGTGGGGTCTCCTTCTAGTGCTGGACATTTTTCAGGTTGTGAGTGGATACATGAGCAGAGGTATTTGCTAATTGGATAGGGTGATGCAGAATTACCAAAGCTTAACTTGTGACCTGCATCTGCTCGAGTGATCTTCTGGTGTTCTGAGTGATGCATGACCTGTGTTGTCTCCTATGAATTCTCAGTGGACAGCTGGCCATTTCAACATCCATCTGTTGTGAGTACTCCTTGTCCCATTAAGGCCCAGGAGCTGGGCCACCCTCAACGCTTTGGAGGGGAAGAAAAGCCTATTAATTAGGCAGTGTGAGGAAAAATTGCAACCCTGTTTGCTCTTAGGAAAAAATCTGGCGTCTGTAGTTACTCATTCACTAAACACTAGATTCACTATGTCAAGAATTCATGAGCTTCCTAATGTTGCATGTATTATTGTTTTCTGTGCTGATTGTTTGTATGCCATATAAATGTTGGTTTTGGCCAGTCAAAGCTAAGTAGTTCAAGTTCACTGGTGCTGAAAATTTTAACTTATGGTGCTGGTAAAGCTCTGAATCTTGTATTTAAAAGGAGGGAAAAAAACCCCATTTTGTTCACCCCATAACTTAAGTACACAGTCTGATACCGAAGAAAGGACCAAGCCATACGTAAGCCACAGGTATATTTCTCCAAGCTAGTGAAACAACTTAAAGACTTGAGACACTGCAACTTAAAAGATACTGGAGAGTATTCCAACTATCTGGCCTCATCAAAGCAATCCCATGGGGATCATCAGTGGGGAAAATGTGTATGCTTAATAGATATATATATCAGGCTAATGAGAGACTAGTACAGTATATTCATTTAGAAGCACGCTCTGCCTGCGTGTGTGAGATTAAAAGTTCCAGGACTCAACTACCACTTTGTTCATCATACCCAGATGAGTAAAATTTATTTTATGAGTAGAGCTTACTAATTGAAGAGGGAATGTGTTCAACGGAGTATTGTTGCTACTGAAACATAAACTTCCTGGCTAATGGTAATTGTGGTCAGTTGTTGACTACTTTAGTGTGTTCTGTGTGTTTGGATGACAGGTGAGCATATATTACTCAAAATAGGAAAAGATCTGTGCTTTAAAACTGTCAAACTTTCTTTTTTTAAACCTCTTAAGTAGTTTGTATACTGAATAGCCTCATCCTGTTAGCTGAATTGGTTCAGAGTGTCTTCAGTTAGAGCATTGCTAGCAGTTAAACCATTCTTAACCAAGAGGGTTTTAATGTGTGTGACAGTCCCCAGACCCACTATATACAGAAGGCATTGTATACTAGTTCTCCAGTCATTTTCAGACTACGTTAGTTATCTATGTTTTTCCAGGATGCTCAAAGACTACTAGTCTTCTGGCTCTCTTTTTTTTTGTTTGGATTTTTTGGGGGTTTTGGAGGGGGGTGGCAGAAGAAATACTTAAAATTTGAGAGCTTCTTCCTGCAACAGTTCCTTTCTCAACTCTACTAACTGTAGTTAGTATCTAGTGATACTGACAAAAATGTCCTTAGTCTGTGTTGTAATAGTTTATACCCAAGACCCACTAAGTGCATTAATACTTTCTTTCCTTTTGAAGCTTTGCATTATGAACTGAATTTTTGCTTTGGGCCTTATCTGCAACATCTGGTATACTTACGCCCTGGGGGGAAGCTCAGTTTGGCAGGTTCAGGACTTTAAATGTTTCAGGTTAATATTTGTACAAAAGCACAAACCAATAGGGAATAGAAAGCTACTGCATGTATAATACTGTATTGGCCACAGTAAAATGAATGCTTTATTCACTGCTGCTATTCTACTGGTTTTGTATTTGAATATCACCAAGTAGAACTGAGTGATGCCAAATTACTGTAATGCCAGCTTTACATGAGAGACTTTCAGAGCTAATTTGCTAAGTATCAGTTAAATCTTACTGTCATGAAAAATTATAAATGTTAATGAAGTGTTTATTCATCTACGTGTTCCATTTTCCTTTCTTCCTGCACCTTCCAAGCTACTCATCATTTTAACTGCAGTTCCAGAGCTTTCTCTCACAAATTAGAACATCATCTTATGGAAGAACTTACGAGTTTACATTGCTACAATCTTGATGTATAGTTAAGTCTTCAAGATTACCATCTTTTATTTGAACTTTTCTAAGGTTAGCATGAAGAGATCTAGTTTTATGTGAAAGTATATTTTCACAGAAACAGCTTCTTTTTTCCCCTTCCTCCAAATCTGATCTTTTCTTCTGAGAAATCATTTTACACATGGTCAATTAAGGTATAATTGCTAGAACTACTTAAATAGAAGCAGAAAAGTATGCAGTTTCAAGAGTTGTCTCTGGAACAATTATGAGGAAATGTGGGGATTTAACCAGTTTCCTGTGTAATTTCTTCAGGCATGGGGTTCCTTGGTTCTGTAACTCTTGATGCTTTGCAGCATTACTAGATCTCAAGGTGGTTTAGAAAGTGACTTAGCTTCATTTATCTTCCAAATTTCTGTTGTCTTGAATGTGTTTTAAGTCAGCCACTGTTAGTATGTGTATTTGCAAAGCTGCTATGGCACATATTTCCCAATTATAATATATTGCAAATGTGTTTTCTTTTTGCCTCTGAATGTCTTCCCCTGCAGGGCAGGGAAAATTATTTTACTAAAAATGTTGGTCTCAATGTGAGATGTATAGACCTGGTTTTTAAGTGGTCTCATGATATGCCTGGTCATGTTTGCTATCAAGGGATTAAGCTTGCTAATTTAATAAAATCAGGGTGGCCTTTCTGTTCTTGTTTAGAGACACTTTCACATCAAATATATTGATGATGGATGCAAAAGATTATTCTGGGGTCAGCATTTGTGTTGGTTTGCATTTGAACAGAATGAAAGTACTCCTGTTCCCTTGGAAGTATTGATAGATTGTTTAATATATTTTGTAATTAATGCACAGCTCTATTTCTGACAGGATTTTAAAAAATAAACTAATTAAACTGTACACTGTATGTTGCATCTTTATTCATGTGGAAGGCTATTCAAAAAGATTAACAGATACAGGACCTCTGGAGTAGTTTCTCTGTCTTGCTGGTTTTTAATGAGGGAGAGACCATGTATGGTAGCACCAAGAAGGTAAAGAATGTATTTCAAGATAAAAAGTTTCTGTCATTTATAAAGGGTATCAACAGTTTTATTCATTACTAGAAGACAGAGCTAGTATAATTCATAATAAAATAAGTGTTCTCATGATCATCTTGTAATTTGAGATGCAGCTCTGAAAAATACTGCACACTATCACCTCTCTGTGACAAATATAGCAAGCAGGATGGGGCCAAAAACAGCTACAAGTTGAAGCTTAGTTGCAAGATCTCAGATCAGAATGTCAGTAAGAGAAATGTTTTTGCTTTGTAGTGACGTGCTAATTTATCTCAGCCACAGAGGCATTCTGGATCTGTTTTTTAACAGCCTCTGCAGGAAAAGAAATCTTGATCTTGGACTCTGGGCCTTATAGAGTGTATAAGGTTCAAAAACTTCTAATTTTTCTAAGGCAACTTAGTGGTATTTACTAGACATATCTAATGCAGTGCAGTTAATGTCAGGTTAATTACGACTTTCTTTCATCAAGTTGGTCCTAATAGCTTCTATGAGTAATAGATAAGAAAGCATGCTCAGATACAAATATCTGTTGTGGTAATACATTTTTAATGCTCCCTATTTTTAAGAACACTAAAATCTTTTGATGAGATGAAGTAATAATGGCCTTTTTTTAAACAGGAAAAACAGGCATATGCAGCTGCACCTATGAATGGAAGGTCAACACACAGAAATAGAATATACCAGCCATATATAAGTATGTTGACACGTATGCAAATGTCTTATATACCTGTACGTTTCTGAAAAAAACTTTGGTTTGTACTGCTAAACTAGATGAGGACCAGAATATTCTGACTAAATACTTTATTGGACAAATACCAGTTCATTGTAGTGACTTCACATGAAGAATGTGTGTGTTTAGCTAAAATCCTCATTAATGCAAAACCAGTTGCTCTGGTGCCTTATCCCAAAAAAAAAAAAAAAGCAGTAGCCCAGCACTAAGGCTGTTTCATCTGGAAAGAGAAGACTCCTTGCTCCACTATCCTAGGTGAGTGAACACAGTGCTAGACTTCAGCTTTTCTGTGCTGCATCTCTCATTTAGATGCTGTGACTATTTAGCATCTTCCAGAGGAGCATCTGAAGAAGTCAAAACTTCCCAAGTTAGCCCTGAGAAGGTTTGAGTATGCTGTTAACATGTGCGGTAAACACAAGATAATAGATTGGGAGGTTAATGGACCAGAAATGGTGAGTAGAGGAGCTACGCCTGTCTGGATGAAATGAGTAAAATGGCTGATGAATCCTACTTTTGGCTCAAAAACCCCACCCAGTAACAGCAGGATGGGGGGGAGGAACCACCACCAAACACATAGCAAACCCAAACCTCAAACCTACACTCATGCCCCGCAAAGAGGAAAATTGTTATGCTAGCAAGAAAAATTACCAAAGGAAACACATTTCATTGTTACCACTGTCTCACCGTCATCATTTTTCCACCAGTAAGCCTTTGTCGGCTCCATCTTAAAGGGGTGGCTTGCCCCAGCTGGACTAGTGGACCCTGGTGCCACTCCCCCCACACACACAGCCCTTACAGGATCCAAGAGGCTTACTGACCTGAAATACAGAATTTGAGGATCTGTAGCCTTTGTGTCTTTTGTCCTTACTGGGTTTAGTTTTTTAATTAAACCTAACCACCTTGATGATAAAAATACATCTCTCTGAGCACAGAGGCAGGCATTTAACACTTTAAGCTTGTCAGAGCTCAGAATGTGTGAAGAGTTTGTGTTACTTCTGCATTCTTTTCCAGTTTGCAAACAATTTAAAAAACCAACCATAGACAGAACTGTCTTTGTTTCTTATAGTCCTCTTTTTTCATTTCCTCTTGTCTGCGAGGAATCAGAAAGAGATTCTGTAGTAGTAGTCACAGCTTGAATCCACCCTCACTCGTATTTTATTCCAAGCAGAATTATCACCACTTTCGATTCCTCTAAAAGACTGCAGTTTCCTCCACTTCAAAAAAATATGTGATATTGTAAAAATGAGTTCACTTTGCTATTTTATGATGGAGGAGGAGCAGATAAAGACTGAGATACGGCATCATGAAGAAAATCTTTCTGCTCAAAACCTGGGGCCCTGCTTCACTGTCTAGTCTTTTGGTAATCATTCGTTCCACTGAAACAAGAACCTGGGTTTCACAGCTCTGAAAGGCTGGGTTTAGTTGGGTTTTTTTCCTCTCAGATGGAACAGGAAGATTTCTGAAACTGTATGAGAGGAGGGGACTGTGAAACAGGAAAACATTTTCCCTATTAGCTGTAGTCCCAGCCTCGACCAGTGAGCCTCCTTTTCCTTTCGGTTTGTGCTCTGACTGATCTCCGAGGCAATACAGCCCATGAAGGTTCCCGAGTTTAGTGATTTCATCCCGCTGCTTTGTCCCAGTCAGCACTTCATTGCCTCCTGGAGCTAGCTGCTCTCCCCTGGGACTGTGGATAGTTATTTCAGCTGGCAGCCAGTCACCCAGTGCTGAAGCTGGGGGAAAGCCCTGATCTACTCAGTCCTGTAGATCCTAGCTGATAGTTTCTTATCAAACTACCAGCAGGCTTCACTTAGCTCAGGCAGACCTGACGGGTGACAGCCTGTAGCAAAACAAATCTATACGCCATATGTATATTTTCTGGTGGCTTTTGCCCAGGAG
The DNA here is from genome assembly GCF_023638135.1 of Falco biarmicus. NCBI lineage: Eukaryota > Metazoa > Chordata > Aves > Falconiformes > Falconidae > Falco > Falco biarmicus. The sequence continues at coordinate 25,031,347 of NC_079294.1, read as the reverse complement.
ACTTACCCCACTCAACAAAGAAGGGGCCAAGACCAAACAGCAGTGTTTGAGCAGTTGGGTACTGACAATTTTAGGAAAAAAAACCCCAACTCTTGCACTCCCTTAGCTTATTAAAAGCAGAAGCAATAGCTCGCTAAAAACCCTGCCATGAACTGTTCAAAAATGTGAGTTTTCAGTTTCTTACCCCTCCCAGACTGAACATGATTTCCATGAAACTCAGCTGATAATTGACACACTGAGGAGAAAAGCAAGACAAACCTTACCTTATCTTACCTGATCTGTGAGGAATGTTGTTTTTTATGGAGTCCTGATTCCTCTGCTACAGACCAGTCCTGGTTGCTTGTTGATTTTTTTTCTCTTCAGCAGCAGGTACTCTCGCTGCACACACAGCAGCAGGGTGTGTCAGGGAAAGGGTCCTGTGAGGTCCATGAGTTTGGCTTGTCAAGTCCTACAACAGTGCACTTGAGCTTGGCATTTTTATTTTCATTTTGGTATTCATTCATATGTGCATGGGCTTGTTTCTCTCCAACATTAAACTCTGCTTCTGTTGCTGCCTATAATAAAGTGGTAGTTTCAGCCCGGCACCAACCTGGGCTTTGCTAACAGGGTGTTAAGGCATCGAGGTATTGCAAATGAAACGTGACAGGTACAAGTTTTCCTAGTTTCAGTATCACACCCAGGTGTAATAAACTTCATACAGTGTGGAGTTTAGACTTACCTCAGCAAGTGCCTCCAGTGTGATTCACCTAGACACAGCTGCTTGAGCTAACACTCTGGTTTCTTCATGCCAAAATCCTTTATATAGGCATGTGCCTGTCCTCATCCTTTAGTTAAAATTCAGAAAGTGAATCAGTAAAATACAACTCAGTGATCTGCTTTTTGTTTGTTTGTTTTGCTTCAGCTATAGCACCTGGACTTCAAAAACAAAAAATAGGTATAGAGTGTGGGTTTGGATCCTCTGGAAATGGAAAGGGATTAGACTTCATAAAGGTAGAAAACACAATGCTCTCGAAAGGCAAGTTAGTACTGTTGGGAAAGGGAAGGTCAGCCCACCGCACACCCACACCCATGAATTAAATAGCAGGACAGAGATGAATGCGCACAGTGGATTTCTTGGTCCCTTGCACACTGCTGTCAGACAGCAATGAAAGCCAGTGTGTGAATGCAAAGAAGCCATATTTTAACCTCTGCCTACTTTTTAGTTTCATATATTCTCAGTCCAGCTGTAACAATATCAGATAAAAATAAAGTAATAGTAAAGATGTCAATACAAAAAATATATAATATGTAAAAATTAAATACATAATTAAAGCTATTAAAAGTACGTGATGTAGTAATATTGTATTAAGTATATTAAGTATATACAAATATAATGTATAATATATAAATATATATAAAGATGAAAAAATAATACAAATCAAACTCTTATAAAGATAGTCTCAGTCCAGTCCAGCTGTCCCCAGGTTTTTGACCCAGAACTGTGCGTCCAGCACCTTCACATGTCCTTAGCAAAATCAGAAAGTGTAAAAGCAAGGGTAAGCCCTTTTGATTCATCTATCAGCTGCAGTGACATGCATTGTTTCAGTAACAGAGCTGGACTGCTGGTGAGCATCAAAATATGTTTAAATGTCCTGCACCTAGATTCTCTCAGTTTAATTGTAATCACTGGACAAAGCTTATTGCTCCTTGAAAATATAGCTGAATAGGGCCCCACCAGACCACACAAAGTGGGGATGGTGCCCTTTGAAGAGGCCACCACAAGGAATGGAAGAATGAAGAGACACCCACGTGTACAGGGTGCCAGAACTCACCCTCTTGCTCAGTCCTTCCTTCAATGAAAGGGGTCTTTTGTCAGGGTGCTACCTTTACATCCATTTTGACCTAGGATTCCTATCACAAAATCAAATCAAACTCCTGAAAGTCAATGAATGATAACAAAGAGTCAGAGCAATGAGGTCTTTTCAGCAAGAAGGCGTACTAGCCTGCACATTGGTGTGGCAAGCTCCTAGAGTTCACTTGCAACATACAGTTCGTTGTAATAGGGCACGAACACCCAGCTCATTAACAATTTTCTCCAGAATTAGACAGGAACCCACAAGACTAGAAGCACAAGCTAACATACACATTCATCCAGTTATTCACACAGACAGCATGGCAGACCACTCCAGCTGCTCCTGACTGAACCATCAATGCTTTTTTGTTTGTTTGTTTGTTTGCTGGGGGACAGGGGGAGGCATTATTTTCAAAAAAAATTATGGCCGGGGTGTTCCAAAGCACATTGCCAGTCAAGCCCTCAGTGCATCTTGATCACTGTAATTCATACTGAAACATCTGTTTATCGGACTATTTACACAAGCTTAATTTAAGGACACTAAAACTTCCCTGCCTTCAGAGATCATTTTCTTGCAAGTCATTTCCGAAATTGAGAGGGTTTGATCCTTGCTTAGTCTGTTGAAAGTTCTCTTAATAGCCCCACAAAGATAATTTTCCTTTTCATTTAGGCCTCAAACTCCATTGATATGTGGAGGGTCTTACTTTGGTCTCAGCCTTTTGCTGTTTGGGGCTCATCCTAACAAATCTCTATTTTCAGCTGAGACCTTCCATCCCAGTCTACCTCAGCTCGCTGTGCTGCTCCACGTCTGCTGTGGCTGCAGTGCCACATCCCAGGCTTTTATCACACACTGCTTTTCCTGCCTCTCCTACAAGCTGGCACCCAGCAGGGAGGTATTTTTTTTGTCTTAGCAGAATTTCTTTAGTGAGTCAAGGCTTTCCACAGACAAACCCACACATTTTCTCTCCCACCTCTTTCAACAAGTAGTGTCATTTTGGTCTGGAAAAAGAAAAGCCACAAACTCAGGCTTTGTTCCTGTCACCTTTGATCCATCAGAAGGCCAATGAGACGCACCTTCACACCTACGTTGTTAATCCCAGAGCATGCAACAGCATAAATAGGTACAAAACGTTTCCTTCCCCTTAGCCTTTGATCTCCCTGTACCCACAAAATCTGTGTCTCAGGGTGAGAGAGGGAAAGTTTATTTGCCCAGACTTTCTGTTGATGACTTCACTAATTCACTTGGTTGTCCAGTTTCCCAGACACCTTTTCTCAGACCAGAACTCAACACCACAACTCATCACTGAGTAATGTAAGTACAGTAAGTAGCACAGAAAGGAATGTCTCTGAACAAGCAATTCTGATACAAAGCAAGAAAGAAACGGGTTGGGTTTTTTCCCCTTTGCAGTGTGACTCTCAAGCCTTGGAGCTATCTATGCCTTTGTTACACTCTATTGATTGTCCTTCAGATATGCAAGCTGATCTGTTACAATTCATTTAACCATCCTATTTACTTGCTTCCCTTCAAGGTCACGAGATAAACTTGCATCCAGCTGCATGCTGAATCGCTGAAAGGCCAACAGATAGTTCTCCCACCTAACAGAGTTCTCTGCTGTCCAGTGACCTAAATAATTGACCTCCCCATCCAAGGCTTTAACTGTATGTTTGTCATGGATGGCTTGCAAACAGAGCTGCAGGTTTTGGCATCTGTTATCTGTGTCTGAAGTAAAAGAAGATTCCACCATCAATGGCAAGACCACGTTAGACCCACTTCCACAGGTAGCAACCCCCTTCGCTAAAGGCTGCCCTGCCTGTTAGATGCAAGCCTGCTTTGATGCTACAGAAGCCTCATCCCAGCCAGCATTTTGACACAATTGCCTGTTTTATGAAGAGGTGGTTGCAGACCCTGCTGGTAGCGTTTCAGACCCATGATTTAATGACACATGCCATTAAACTGAACTGTTTTAGGTCTCCCTGTTTGGACTTCGCATACCCCTGCAGTTGAAGAAGTCTTGCACACCGGCAGCAAACCCTGTAGAGCAGCCATGAACTTCTGCTCATAGGTTTCCACTAATTACATTTACAGACACTTGTTATGCTGGATAGAACAGATCCGTTATGCTGGAGCAAATGTGGCTTTATCAACTTCAATGAGGAAAAGGACACCAATTAGCAGTCTCAGGAAGGTGGAGGGTAGGAGACAGATTGAAGTGATATACTGAGTATGGGGACAGGTGTTACTAACCCAAAAGATTCATCTCCTGCATGCGCACCTTGCTTTCACCACAAGCAGTGGCAGAGACTGTTTGCGGTGCTAAGCACCTGGATCCCTTTCAGCCCACAGGTTCTGCCCTCCTCCTCCCAAAACCACATTTTCTGCAGTAGTACCCTGTACACTCTCTCCAGCACTAAAAGAAAATAACTTACCGGCTTTCAGAGCCACTTTGCATATCTAAGCATGGCAGAGGCTGGGCACAGCTCCTGGGCTGGCTGCACCGTAGCACACCCAAGGGGCACAGGACTTGAGGGGTCCCAGACGTCCCAGGCACAGCTGAGGGGAAGAGAGCTGGTTTGCAAACGGGGTAAGAGACAGGACAAGTGCCAAAGGGCAAATCTGCTGCCCTCTAAGACTCTCAAAAGCCCATTTGAGGCTCCTCCACTAAGGGCAACCCCGAACAAGCCATGCAAGAACACATCTGCAAAGCAAATACCCACTTCCTCAAAAGCCTAATGCTTCTCCACTTGCCTCTTCACAGCCCCTGCAGATAGGAGGACCTACTGCTGAATGCACCGCACTTATTATTTTATAGATCTGAGTTTTCCTAACCACGGCCAAGCCAGAGGTGTGGAGAGAGGCCTGCTGCTGCCCTCTGAAGGCACCACTGGTCCTGCCGGTGGATCGGCTAATCCCGACAAATAGCCGCGCGGGCGCGGGGGGGGGGAGCGGAGCATGGGAGGGGCACAGGTCTTAACCAATTTCCACTCCACATTGTAAACCCTGAGCAAAAGAAGATAGCAATAACGATGCAGACAGCCAGAGGATTAGATTAAGCACTGGGGAACGTCAAAGAAATAAGCTTTTGAAGATGGGTTTTTTTGTTTGTTTGTTTGGCTGACGAGCGTGGGTGTCCTGTTCACAGCGGCTTATACATGCTAATGAGCTCGGAGGGAGCTCCTGGCAAATGCTGTCAGGCCTCATTTACTCAACATTTATTTTCATTTCAAAGAGCTGGACTTACAAAGGCATGGGGACAGTCTCTTTGATGGGGGAACGACTAGACAGTGACAGCTGCTTTTTGCCACAGTGCTGTTAAGGATGAGCCACCGCTTTTAACCAGGACTATGGGTGCAGTTGGGCAGCATGCCTCCAGTTTGCCACTGGGCTTTCAGGGGAGAAAGATGTCTAACATTTAGGAGCCAGAAGAGAGACTGATGATACCCTGCACCAGGCTGACCAGAGGAGCTCCATCTGCACTCCAAATACAGTGATGCTCAGCATGTAATAGCTGCCCGCTACTGTCTTCTGAGAAAAACTGAGAATGGGAAATCACAAGAAATCCCCTTCTCTCTCCCCTTCCACAGCATTCACTCAAACTGTAAAGGAGAGTCATTCTGAATCCCTTAGGTTCAAAGTCCTGTATGCACATTTGAGCTCCCCTCCCATCCCCACCAAAGAGGAAAAAAAGAAGGATAAGAGTAAGTTGTAAATCTAGTGCAGATACCGCCTAGGGGGGACTTTTCACAAAGACCATCAGTCCCCTCCTTCAGAACAGCCTCTCCTACCTTCTCATCTCACAAACAACCACCCTGTAAATACATGATAATTCATTAGCCTGAGATGAGCCCGAAGAAAGACAGCAGGTTTTGCACTTGTAATAGTGAAGCTGCCCCTTAGAGACAGATACGCAGGAGACAAGGGAGGACTTCTTGTTTCTGCTCCAAGAACTATTGATATATGTTAGTCGATAAACATTTGGTGTAGTAAAAACCCAGTGGAAAAGGGGACTTGCTTACCCATAACCCATGTAAATCAGTCCAAGAGGCTTACAGGGTACGTGGTGTATGGCAGAAATTCTGTGGTTTCTCTCTGACATTTTATATATATAAATTGTGTTACTTTCCAGGTAGTCCTGGTACAGTTACTGACATGAACCCTGAGCATCTCATAGCTGGTCTGTCTGCTCTTTGTGTAGCCTAAGCAATTCTCACAGAACTCATGCTTTCAGGTAAAACAAAAATAAATAAATAAATACGTTAAAAAATTCTATTATGATAGCAACTGCAGAAAACTTCTGGGTGTGAGCCAATGCAGCTGCCTTCATAAATTTTGAGATCAGAAAGAATGATTCTGTGACTTCAACTTGTTTTCCGATGTAACAGAGGTTGTTACTGCACAGCCTATAATAGTTACGCCACAAGAATTACAAACTAGCTCTTGGCATAAGTGGGACTTAGCTCTGAAGGCTGATGACAGACACTTCAAACAGCAACTGCTTGAATATTGCTGCAGTTTATAGGTGCTGAAGAGCTGCTCTGTACTATGATAGGAGTTTAGGGCAGGCGAGACCCTTCAAGCCATTGTGGTTTTGAGGGTTTTTTTTGTAAGGAGTTTGTTTTCCTTTTGCTCATTGAAATGTCTAGTGACCAAACTGTAAGTAAGCCTCTACCCCACCTTTTGTTATACCAATTATGTGGGAAAAAATTAGTCAGCTATTTCCTTTACCTGCATGTATTTCTTCTTCATTGCCCTCTCCCATCTCGTGGTCTCCTACATGAGCTGTTGGCCATACACAACTAGCAACTACTAGTAATAATGACAATTTTCAGTTCACTTATTTCCTCACTGGAATTGCTATTTTTTGTTATCATTTGGACTGGAGAAATGCAGCCGAAACTACTAATACACCCTGAGCTGCCTCTTCCTGTATACTTACAACAGCTTTCACTGGACCTGGAAAAGTGCTGAGGGCAGGATTTGTCCCCTGGAATGGATGAACTTACACATAGGAGAGATGTAAAATGGCACAACAATTATAAGCACTTAACTCTCCCAGGTGGAGATAATGGTTCAATATAATTAACATGGGTATTCAAGGTATCTTCAGGTACAAGCAATGAATGAAGGGCAGCCAATTCTCCGATGGAAAGTAGCAGCTATTTTATCACATGAAATTTTGAGCACCATATTAACGAGAACATGTTGATCATTTGCTGCTAAGCTGCTTTAAAAGCTGGCCTTTCTGTTTAGAAGCTTTTGCTTATTTAGTTAAGTGCTTGGTGCCCTTCACTGGGAGCTGTTGGCATAGCAAGGGGACAGTAAATGTGTGGATAAGTAACAAAATCCCATTTAAGCTCTTGTCATGCTGCCAGATCCGCCTTCCACATTTGAAAAATTAATAGTATGACTAATTATCTTCTCTTTGCTCAGGAAGATACCAAATATTAGCCACATTCTTCCCACTTTGAATTAAGGGGAAAATTTGTGGTAATTTTCCTATGGAGCTGGAGTGTTTGTGAGCAAGAAACAAGCTGATTGTGGGCCAGATTTCCAGCCAGTGTTCCCCTGGGAAACTCCCTGGGCACCATGGAGTATCTACACCAGGGTAAGTCTTGCTTTCTCACCTGCTTTCCTAAGCTCTGCCATCAGGCTGCTCCACGAGAAGCAGTGCTGGCTCTGCAGAGACCGGTCCCATGCAGGGAAAGTGGCAGCCAGGACGCACGGACAGCCTGGCCCCCCACCTCCTTCAGAAGTTTAGATGCCCGATTTGTGGCTTGATATGACACACACATTTGTTTCAGGAGTGAGTGGTTTCCCACAAAGGAGAGGCTAATGGGAGGATGTGCTCTCGCAGCCTCCTCCACAGCCCGTTGAATGCGCACCACTGGCCAAATCGCGGGGCAGATTTGTGGGGCTGGGGAAAGGGCCCAACTCCAGCGCCAGCCTCATGGAACGAGTAGGTGCCTGCTGCACTAAAATCACTGGATAAAACACAATCACTCACTTCGGCCGGCCGGCTGCAGCTTCCACAGCTGAATAGATCTTTATCTGTCTCTAAATTTCAATTGTGAATGAGAAGAGGAGCTCACTTTCATTTCTATAGCACAAATGTCTAAAAATAACCCTTCTTCAGCCTTTCCTAAGCGTGAGGAAGACCCATAGTCACTGTAAGTGTCTCGGCAGAGCCCTGCCTGCAGCCCTCTGCACAGGCAGCACCTTTTGCTCTTAGCCCAGAACTTGCAATCCTGGCTCTGGCAACTTGGTGCAAGACAGTCATCAACTTCAGCTGAATTTCTGCGCTGCTTGGCTCCCCTTTCTCTTACTGGAAGGCTGCCCCCCACTCCAACCACCCTCAAAATACAAGGTGTGTGCCTGGCCCAGGAGCCCTGCTACTGGCCCAGAAAAGGAGCCAGGCTGGGAAGGAACAGGGAACCCAGTTTAGGAAAACTGGTTACTCTGGGTCTACAGCAGAATTAAGACATTCATATAAGTACAGCATAAACACCACAATTTATCCCTCATCAGACACTCTATTCCTGCTCTCTGGAACACACAGGCTGCTTGTAAGAGCCAAGCGTTTTTAGTCTGTCAACTCAAGGTTATAAGTATCAAAAGACCATTCCTTCCAGGGCTACCCATCGCCATTCAGACCTAAAAAATAAAGGGCAATACCCTACCTCAGTGTCGATCCACACCCTGCAGGACTCCTCCCTGCTGCTGCCAGTGCCAGCACCAAGATCTACTGCATTTGTTTCAGATAGAAAAAAACAAAAAATACACCAGGTTGCTACCCACCCAGCTGGGGACTGAAGAAGCTCTGCTTACTGGCAATGAAAAAATGCTGCATGCTTATGAACGATGTCAGGAAAGAGGCCAGTTGTACTCAGAATAGCTTTCTGCTGAGGCACCCTCAGTAAATTTGTGACACAATTGCATGGACACAGAGAATAAATCACTTACCTTAAGAAAAGGAGACAGAGTAAAAAGAGAAGACAGATTCAGTGTGATAGGAAGAGGCTCAATCTAGGTAATTATCTAGTTAGAAGGTAACACACAGACTTTGGGAGGTGGTGAGAGAAATCTCTTCTTCCCATTCTGACAGCTCTTCCAGGAGGTGCTCTCGAGTGGATGACCATGAGGGTAGAAAAAACCTGCCCTGTGCCCCTGTCACAGCTGTGTGACATGGTGAGCAGTGAAGAAATGTAACCCCAGGCCAGAACCCTGTATCCAAAATGCAAGTGTTTCTCATGCTGTGGCTCATTGCCTGGGGACAATGTGGCTCTTCATTTCCAGGGGACTGAGCCTCAGCAGGCTGAAAGCATCCTCAGCAGACAGCAGCCACTCAGCTCTGCCCCCACAGCCCTTCAGTGCCAGCCTTGTGTTGCTGTCACGACAGACGCAGGGCACAGATTTCTGACCACTTCCAGGTTCATCCAGTCTGCCTGTAAAAGGTATGGGCTTGCAGAGGCTTGTACATTTCACATGGCTGTACAAGTGGTGCTTATGACCAGACCCTCAGTGCGGTTTACAGAATAAGTTTTTTTTACTTCAGTTTATAAAGTAAAGCCACCAGCTTTAATCCTCCCTATAAACCAAAACAACTAGGGAAGTGCATGATTCAGAGTGGCTCGGTGCAAATTTTTGCAAAGTAACAGACACAAAATCAAAATAATTCAAATTATACATACATGTAGAACAAGAAATTCAAGTTAAAACCAGGACTGTATTCCTATTAGCTCTAGAGATGACCCAAAAATATGTCAGGAAATAAATAAATCATTCCAGCCTCCATAAAAGAGGGTGCTGCTCACTAATCCAAATGGTTTGGGTATTTACAGAAGGCAAATGGGTTAGAGAAGAAACAGAAAGAAGAAAACCATTCGTAACAGTGAACTGAAATGCTGCAGGGTGATCACTTCCCCACATACCCCACTATGACTAAGAGAAGGCCTTAAAACACAGCAAGGGGCCAAAAACCTCCCTTTTGAGCAGGATGCCATCATCTGTCCCACATGGGAGGGACCATGCCAAGGTAAGACCAGCATGGTCTGTTAGGTTTGGCTGTCACTACAGAGATTCTGAAGCTCCGCCACAATCCGTGGCCACCCTGGGGCAGATGGATACAAGTAAGTTGGCTTGGTCAGTCCAGTTTGTGAAAGGAGGGCAATTTATCCTAGAATCCATCTGAAGGGAAGACTGCTTGAAGTACACATCTTCCTGGCCTCTGCTGGACTGTGCATGCTCTGAGAAGGAAGCAGCCAGCATAACTACATCTCTGTTCTCCAGCATGTAAGAACAGCTGGTGATCAAAACACTTGGCATTTCCACAAAGGCCAATAGCTAGGGTACCTTAGCTGACTGCAAGAAAGAGCAGACCCTTTCAAGTATCTTCTTCAACACTTGCCACAGGAGACAAAGCAACACCCTTGTTTACAAAGGCAGTATGACTTGTGCCCATCACTGGCATTTCTGATGCTTTGTTTCCAAATAATAATCTGCTTTATTTTTGCTGCACATGCTACTACAGCCAAATCCTGACAGGTCAGAGCTGTACTTGTGGTGCAACCAGTGGAGCAGAAGATGTTTAATGTCTAACAGAAGCAGGCAAATTCTGCAGTTAATGTCATACCATGCAAAAAAAAAAAAAAAACATCCCGAAGGCGCATCCTAACCTTCTGTTTCCTTGTCAAGACAGATTTATTTACAGTCAGTACCACAGGGACTAGATTTGAGTGGCAGTGGTGTTATATCCATATTTTTAATGAGATTTGACATTTAAGGCAGCATTTCAGTTCACTTCTAAGCCTGTAATTACACTTTCAAATCTGCTTAGCAAGACATCAGCAGAGTATCCCGGGGGACTGCTTGAACAGATTGGTTCTGTTCTCATAGAAGTAGCATTTGAGTACCGAATGATGCTACAAAGCAGACACAGCGGATGGTACTGCCTGACACAGACACTTGCAAACTGGACTCACTCCTAATCCTCAAAATAAAAACAAAGACTGCAGAGAGCCTTGCTTTATCTTAAAAGCAACACTGTGCTGAGTCAGATACCACTGGAGGTCAGGAGCACTTCACAAATACACTACCAAGACACGACTCCTTTCTACACCGGCTGGTTATCTTTGGTCTCACAAAATCTGCAAGTGCAAGAAGTATCAGAGCAGCCCAAGGATGAAATCCTGTTTGTCACCTCCTGGTCTAGAGTCATGATGGCCCAGTGCTGAGAAGGGCCTTTATGTCTCCCGCACAAGCACAGACTCTGCCCAGCATCTCCTTCCCAGAGGAATTCATTTGGATTTCTCCTGTCATTGTAGCCTGACCACCACTGAAATTTTGAGACCAAATAGATACCAAATGCCAGGATGTTCAGGACTATATTTTTCCCTCAGTTTACACACCTACTCCTCCTTTGTACCCAAGTTTACACTGCCACCCGCAAAGATATGACTGGAACGAAATACAGTACTTATGAAGTACTCAGCTGGGACTCTACATGCACTCAGTTCTCCTGAGGTCTGGACACGGGCAGAAGTCTGATTTGTTTGGATTTCAACTTTTCATCCATGCCTATGGGAGGCAAAGTGAATGATCTCTTACTCTTACAAGCCACCTGAGCAGATCTTTCTGCAGGATGCAAATGGTTTCATCCCTGAGTTCAACTTTAAAAGAGAAAAACACAGTCTGCAGTCATCAGCACCAGAAGCAAAGGGAACATTTAGCACAGGGTGCTCCGCCACAGGAACAAACAGCAAACAAGCAGCACAAAGCTGGGGAAAATGAAGAAAAGCAGAAAGAGGCTAATTTGTATCATACCAAAGAAATAGAAGGAAATCTGAGGCCAAAAGGTTTGGACTAGCAGAGAAAGAAAGCTTACAGAAGGTAGACAGCAAAGCCTTTGCAGCCCTTGGTGCTCACTCAAGAGCAGCCTGGTACCTCCATCAACAGTGATCCCAGACAGGCAAGAAAAACAAATCTAGAGAGACAAAAAACAGATCTCCAAAGGGATGTAAGATCCCTCAAGGCCATTTCAATGACATGAGCAAAACTCAAGGTTTTTTTTCTTTTTTTCCCAGCAGGGATGACAGAACAGTTTGTCCAGTTTTGTGCATACAGTTCTCCTCAGCACGACTTCTTCTAGCTGACTGATGTGCAGTTCAGCTCTGCAGGGTCTTGCCTACCTGCTGCTACAACTTCCTCTGGTCCATCGGCAATACTGGGCTCACTGGAGCACTGCCTGTGGCTAAAACTGGGCTGCAGGAGGCGGCATTTGTCAGTACTGTCTGACTCCTCAATCACCATTCCCGTGTGCATCATGGAGGCCATTGCCAGGAGCTGAATATCCGAATGAGCGTTGGCAACAGTGTGGCGACGGATGCTACCACATTTCTCCAGGTAAGCCTCACCCTCCTGCTCCGTCAGCGGGGTCAGGGCCATCTCGCTGGGTTGCCGGCTCGTCACCATGTGAGATGAATAATTGAGTACACCAGTCTTAGCATGGGTTCTGGAGTACCGTCTCTCTGGAAAAGAAAAAGGAAGCAGGAATGGTCAACAGGGCACAAAGCATCTCCCAAGCTGCTAGGCTGGCCACAGGGAACCAAGAGGACTCGGCATGCAGCCACAGAGTATCCCATGACATTACCACCAAGGAACAGTCAGGTGCTCATTAGCTGCTACTGACAGAGGTTTATAAAGTAGGTCTGCCTCTCCCTGGGGAAGGAGACACCTCCCAGCCTGCTGTAAGGCAATGGTGTTGCTGCCTGAAAGAAATGAGCCCAAAAGTAACAAGTGCAGCAAAGGGACTTTCTTTAGCATTCTGATGGTCTGCTCTCTTACCCGGGGGGGGGCGGTGAGGACCAAGTAGGAGCGCTCACATGCAGGTTCACTAAAATCAGTGACACTAAAGTGGCACAGGTCCCCAGAGAAACATTCAGTGAGGACCTGAGTTGCCATCCCTTTCTCTGGAAAATTTCTCTCAGGAGACGCCATTAGCTGGTGTCAACATAAAATTCCTGATGCTTACATTGTGCTGCTTCCCCAGCTGCCTACAGAAAGGCAGTTCTGCTAGCATTATCCCACTGTATTTTTTTAAAGATTATGCAATAAAAAGAACATTTCCTCCACTTAAAATATGTCTGGTTTGGGGGCTAGACACTGCAAACTCCTAACTGCACAGCAACAGCCCACAACAGCCCAGGGGGAAAGGCACAGAAGAGAAAGGCAGTGCTTGCACAGCACAGGTGGAAGTGGTGACACAGAACTGATGAGTGCAGGGTCTACAACCTGCTTGGCAAAAAAAGGGGGGGGAAATGCCTGATTTAAAACTCAAACCCAAGGCACAGTCACCAGCTCCGTATCATGAATCACCATTTCAATTCTGACACTGAAAGCTTTAAAAGCAGGATTCCGAGTTTGTGCCTTGGCTCACTGTAATTCACTCCCCTAGCAGGCTGAATCAGATAGTATTACTTTTCACCCTGCTGTCTTCCACCACCATGCAGGATTACCATGGGATGTTAAACCTCTATGCAGTCTACCCCCAAGACAGCTGATAAAACTATTCCCTGTGTTTCTGTTTCTCACCAACTTCCTTGAAGTGCAGGGTCTCATTTCCTAAAGTCAGAGACCTCTAAACCATCTAAAAATACTTCCACCAAGACTGCAGAGCGTATGAGATAGAGTAACAAAATGCAAAGGAAAGCACTTGTCAGTGAAGGTTATAAAAGAGTTTTGGAAGCTTTCACCAGGAAGAAAAACAGAAAACAAACTCTATATTGTTGCAGGGAGGAAAGGGTAGGCAGCCAAAACTCCACTACTGGCAGCAGCCAAACTATGACAACGGTTCACCTCTCTGCTTCCAGTAATACATTCATTCAAAATGGTTCGTTCTGTGCTGAAGAGTATGTGCAAATAATTTTTGAGGCTGGTTACAGTGAATATATTCTTTAGGTGTCACCTGCAGTTCAAGCCATAGCAATCTGTAGTGTTGGAGGCCATTGGGACCTGACTTTTTTGAGGGAAAAATATCTGCAGATTATTTTTGTGCAACGGAATTAAAATTCTTTATCATGAGAATCAGTTAAAATTAGGCTAAACTCCAAACATTCATTTATTGCTTTACTTTTCCCCCTTTACTTTCTTGGCCGCAAAAGACAGTCTCTTAAGGGAGTTGTCATGCATAGTACAACCAGAAATTTTATTTCTGTTTTGGTGTGTTATGGCCAGGAACATAAACTGGGAGGAGTTTTTAAGGGATTTTTCACAAGCAAACTCAAATCAGCAGTGATGTTAGGTTTAACACATGGGGGGAATGGGTAAATGTTTTATCTTCTTCCCTATCTCCAATTTAAACATTGTTTCTTAGACAGCTGGATCCCCTCAGAGTACTCCATCCTTATGCAGATTACAGCTAATTTACATGGTCAAAGCAAGAAGAGTGATAACAGAAAAGCAGGTGGGGACACTGTCCTCTATGAATCCCTCTACAAGCTGTCCTGTCCCCTCTCACACCTATCCCTGCTGCACTCCTCTCTCACTTTAAATCAAGTTTAAGATACATCAGTCTTGCAGACTGAAGCCTTATGTGTATTCACAGATGTGATCAGACACCTTCAGTTGCATTTCTCAACGCTCATTCGTCTTGAAGGCTCCAGTCTAGAGGGCAGTTTGGCCTCCATAGCATCTGTTGAGAATGTATGTGTACCCAAAGCCAAAGCGCAGTTTCCAAGAAGCTACTACACAGAACCTATGGCCTTCATCGCCATTACAGGTTGCCCACTGAGAGAAGAAACTGGTTCTGAGAAAGCAAAAAGGTGACAGAAAGAGGGAGAGATGAAGAGAAGGAAGTGTGATTAGAAGTGGGAGTTAAAGAAAAGAAACCACCACCACAGCAGCACTTTGAAAGACTATTTGCAGAAAAGTGCTGCTCTACTGTTAATGTTGTGTAATACAAACACAAGTTTTTTCTCTTCTCCTGTTCAGCACAGGGTGGAGTAAGGGCAAAAGGACACCTTGGAAATACACACAAATAAAAGACAGCTAAAATCAAAGTAAATACAATGCTTTTAAGGCACATAAATTTTACAAGGCCTATTTCTGTGAAACTTTCTTTTTTTAATGGCACTAATGCCTTGTTCAGCTGGCAGAAATCCAAAAATCCAGGATGGCTAGAAACTTCAGTACAGGTCAGGCAGCTACCTTTGAAACTATCCCAGCAGCATACAGATGTCCATAAACAGCAAAACAATCAGATTTGTCAAAGTTCAACTTTAACAGGGGAATGTAGTCTAGATTCAGCCTCAGGATCAGGTCTGCAAACAAATGCTGTATAACCATGTCCACTTGCATAAAAGATACTTAATTGCCCAACAACCACAAAGACAAAACCCGAGCCATACTTTGCCTAAAGCCATGCCCTGAGTTTGTTACAGGCATGGGTTGTCTGAGCCTTAGTAAGTCCTTTTACTGCAAGACCATCTCAACCCCTGTGCTGCTACAGTGTTATACAAGACAGGTTGTGTGTCTCCAGATTGCTACAGTTTGCATCAAAGCAAGGGCTAAAGGTTATAAAACCAGAGGGAGGCTGGAGCTTTTCGCACTCACTCTATTTAAATCTTCTTGGCTATCAAATCAGTATCACTACGGCTATTTCTTAGCTAGCGAAGCTCTTCTGGCCCACCACATGTGTAAGCAGAGCTCCTGGATCATGTGTGGAGAAGTTTTCCACTATAAGCATCCCCTTCCTGAAGTGAATGCCAGTTCTCTCACCTACACCCGTTTATCCACAGTTAAAACACAGATATTTTATTTAAAAAAAAAAAAAAACCAAAACAGAAACAAAAAAATAACCCAAACCAAAAGCAGAGTCCTCAGACTGAAGTAAGATTCCATGCAAAAACCCCTGTAATCCCTCAGAGTGAGCACCCAACAGTTTTTGCTGTTTGCAAAGGCTGGCTGATGCAGCAGCAAGCATGGCAACCCAGGAGCCATAAAGCAGGCTAGCAAGCAGGGACAGAGAGCAGGCAGCAAAGGACTAGGTGCAGTGTCTCACCAGAGTGAGAGCAGCATGTCAGACATGGACCAGAGAGTCCCAAAATCTTTTTTAAAAGCCCACCTCCAGAGAGAGGGGAGACTTTGCACCTGTGCATGCATGCAGTAGTGGGGCAGTAATAGCTCACTCCATCATGGAAAATAAAAAGTCTGCCACAAAAAATCTACATTCAGAAACATATTAATCAGAACCTTCTTGAGGGTGTTTTAGCCTTTGTTTTCTTTCTTTGAGTCATGCATTGTCTCCTTTTCTAGCACAGATATGTACTGCTTCACATTAACCAAGCTGTGTACCCCAACAAGAGCTTCTGTACGATGTGCATGTCTTACCAAGCAAGCAGGTGCTACCAGAGAAGCTGTGATCCTCACACAAACCCAAGTATGGTGATACCACCTGCTTGACCAGTTCTTCCAGCTGTAGGTAGCCCTCACTGGGGCCGGTAGGCTCATGGACACTCTGAAATTCAAACATAAAAAGTCAACATTACCCTTATGTAGTTTTGAGTAAGGTTTTTGGGTAAAGCTTGGAGTCTGTTGTCTGCATTGGAATACCCCCACCACATCAGTTGATCATTTGGAGAAGCAGAGCTGATAAGCCCAAATGGAGGTTCAGGCACTGTTCAGGTCAGCCTCCTTGTTCACACCATAGCCCTGCCCTATTGACATTGAGCAGCAAGCTGTCTTTTTCCTGACCAAGCAATATGAAGATACAGGGTACACTCACATGGAGGGTTTGCACAGTGTAACTACAGTGATATAATTATACCAAGGCAGTTCTACCAGGAAATGTCTCTTTGTAGAAAACCCTTAACACAACTTGAGCGAAGCACTACTCTTTTCCTAGGCAGGACTGCAAGAAAAGCATCCTCTGTAGTTCAGCTTACAGCTGTGAAGATGGTAGATAACACTAACCAATTTAACAGTAATTTCAGAAACCGTTCACAGACTTAACTTCCTGCAAAGTCTCAATAAGATATTCTTTCTCAAATACATCACCCTGAGACCCTCTTTGCCCTCGAGATTCTTTTAATAAAGTATTGCAGGGAAACTGAGCTAGTACTTTATCTCCTGTTATTACAGTCTGGGTCGCTAGGAACATCAGAACAGCGAGAACTCATACAGAAATACCAGCTTAGCCACTTCACAGTTTCAGAAAGTTTCATTCCTCACCGCTCATTGTAAGGTATATTAGAGAAGAAATAAAAGTGAGAGGAACCCAAACAGCCACCTGTGATATGGTATTTTGCAGGACTGTCGTGCTGGGCAATATAAAAAGATAAACCAGCTGGTGTATTTGGCTGCATTTGGCATGCTTGTAAAATATTCGCTTGAGTTCTGAATAAAGAGGATAGTCCTCACATAAGATCTAGGTCTCTTGAGAGAGGCCTTTGGAAGAAGTCTAGCATTTTGCCTGCTGCCCAAAGGTTTTTTCTTCTCTCATGGGCACTGCTCAGCATCCCAGCTGGCCAAGGAGCTGGCATCGGACAGCCAGCAGTCACAGCTCATTCAAATCCCACAATCCGCTCTGATGGAGGCTTGCCCTGTCATTTGCAAAGCTGAGAAACCAGGAGAACTAGAGCACAAAGAAGCATTCAGAGAAGCTGGGAGATGAAAATTTATGTGAAAAAAAAGCATCCTCAGACTGTTCCTAAGTGCAGAGGAGAGGTACCAAGAAAAATACAAACCAAAGAGCAGAACCTGGCCCTTTCATGGCAGCATCCTTACCTGTTCCCAGGAAAGCTCAGGACATTCAAATTCAGCTCTCATTTCTCCATTTACTGCTCCCAAATCAGCACACATCACTTCCCCTTCATCGTACCCTCTACCCTCCCCACTCTCCTTTGTAGGGTTCATGTTAGTTCAATAAGGTCAAGATACACAAGTGGAGACAGACAAAGAAGAGCAGAGGCTTCCCACCTGCAGAATTAACAGCATCTGGACAATGGAAGCTGGGAGCTTTGTCTGGACCAGAGGAAGAATTTCTTCCAACTTTACTTTTAGCAAGACCAAGTCTCTGAAGCCAAGAAGAGCAATCTGGCGGATAGTCAATTCCTGACCCTAAAACAAAAACACAGAAGACAAAATCCATTAGTTGGTAAAGGGATGTGTGAGCATTGCATGAACACATGTATGCATACAGACGGAAAGGGTCTATCCCGCCCATTGCTGCTGTGGCAAAGCACCCCACAGCTGCTCAGGCTTAGGATTTATGGTACGCTTTAGTTGCTTCCCTCTCAGTCTCTGTCCCACAGAAATTCTGAAATGAGTAAAACCTCATCTGAGGCGCCACTATGTTTGGAGTGAAGCCAAAAACGGGTCTGTATTTCACCAAAAGACTATGTATTCATGAAACCAAACTGCCATCCACTTTGGTCACAAACAGCCAAAACTCAGGATGAGTGCAGCTTGTGCTTTTGCCACTCAGAGCTGAAAAACCAGAGATTTGGTAGGGAAAGAGGCTGGTACAGATTATTCCTTAACTAAGCCTTGTCTGTGTTGGATCCTCTTTTTCCTCAGCATCTGTGCTTTAGACCTTGATGGTACAACAGAAATCCACCGTTCGGTTCATAACAGATGATAAGGCTAGATCAAGGCTAGTGACGCTGCTTGTACCAAACATCACTTAACAAAAAGCAACAGCACTGATTTCTACCACAAGGTGCTCTGCGTCCTCCCAGTTACTTCTTTTACATCAACACCACGAGTAAGCATGTTGTAATATTTCTCAGCATATTTAAACACAGTTGGACTCCATTTGGCATTCTGGTGTTACCGCCTTTCCCTCTGCTGTGCTTGACATCTGCATGACTTTCTCTTGCTCCACTGCAGCTTAACAGCAGAAACTTTCCTCCCAGACCTGCCCAGCACTTTCCAGCCTAAAGAGTTTTCCTTGTTCTTCCCAGCATGTTAATCTCTGCCCCACAGTCTGTTTGGGAACCATTTTATGGTCTCTATAACACACTCAACATGGCAAATATTTAGCTGGAAGGAATTAACAGCAGTTAATCATTAATTCATATTCATTTTAATGCCATAATTAACAGCATCATCAATATGTAAATACAAATTAAAGCAATAGTCTGGAGGGCAACTTGGCCATAAGAAAAGCACTTTGCTGTTTTAAACCATCACTGTGTGCTTAGAAACATGGAGGTGTAGTAAAGACCAGTACATATCTCTGAACTGTATTTCAGCAGCTGCACCCTTTTTACTTATATCATGCATTTTAGTCCTGTTAACTTCATACACCATTTCAAAATGCAAACATCTTACTGTGCCAAACAAAACAAGATTTGCTGTTCTTTTTCCACACCAATCAGTTACATCAACAGCTGCAACTATACAAAAGCCAGTGACCTGTTTACATAGTTTCCCTCTGCACAGCAATTTAACCAACTTGGCTGCATAAAGGTCATAGTTCTGCAACAGCTATGAGCCTTGGGTTTAAACTTAGCTGAGATAGGAAGTTACTTCTAGTTACTACCTTCAGTAACATACACTTAACACATTTGGCTGGCTGACTTTCATTCTGAATGGACAGTTGCTGGGATCACACAATAGCACAACTAAATAATCACTGGCATTTGCAGCAAAGGATGGGGAACCAACAACAAACTGACTTTCCCATCTACTGAAGTAGCATATGAAGAACTGCGACTTGGTGAAAGAGATTTTGTTATACAAGCTAGATGAGCTGAGTGACTCAGGGATTGTGACAAGACAAATACAGTAAGGAAGTTATGCTTTCAAAGAGTCTCAACGTCACAAAGTCACGCTTTCACCACTACCACCAAGTTACTTTCAAAAGCTGCAGTAACTTCTTTTCAATTTCTCATTAGAGACATTTAATAGCAGGGGAGTAGATTTTTCTGCTAAGTGGCAAAATTATTAGCATCGGTCAGTATGACACACAGCTCAGCTGTTTCAATGGTGCACAGGTAGCTGCAGCACAGACAAACTGCTGCTTAAAAAGATTAGGTCACTCTGAGCGTTAGCTGCAGGAGGAGAGAAAAAGGCAATATTATAATTGCAAAGTTTTACCTGCCAAGCACCTACCTTTAAGCATCTGCAGCAAGGAAAGAATAAAGATAAACACAGTAGAAAGGTTAGTGTCTGTCTTTGCAGAAGTCCTTTCTCCCTTAGGAAGTGTTAACTTTAATAGGATTAGAGGAAAAGAGCAACTGCCAGGGCTTAACCCCAGCTGGCAACCAAGCACCACACAGCCACTCACTCACTCCCGTACAGAGGGATGGGGGAGAGAATCAGAAAAGTGAGAAAACTTGTGGGTTGAGATAAAGACAGTCTAATAGGTAAAGCAAAAGCCATGCATGCAAGCAAAGCAAAACCAAGGAATTCATTCACCACTTCCCATGGCAGGCAGGTGTTCAGCCACCTCTAGGAAAGCAGAGTTCCATCACATCTAACGGTTCCCTGGGAAAGCAAATGCAATAACTCCGAACATCCCCCCCTTCCTTCTTCCCACAGCTCTATACGCTGGGCATGACACCATACGGTATAGAATATCCCTCTGGTCAGTTGGGGTCAGCTGTCCCAGCTGTGTTCCCTTCCCAGCTCCTTGTGCACCCCCAGCCTGCTTGCCAGTGGGGTGGGGAGCAGAAAAGGCCTCAGCTCTGTGTACGCCCTGCTCAGCAGTAACAAAATTATCCCTGAATTATCAACACTATTTCCAGCACAAATCAAAAACTTAACCCTATACTAGCTACTGTAAAGAAAATTAATTCTACCCCAGTCAAAAGCAGCACATCAACCTTTAAGCTTTACCTGCTGCCTTTCACATGATACAAAGGAAAAATAATTTTAGAAGGCTCTGGAAAGTCTGTCTTGTGGAAGAGGCAAAAGTCAAGAGGAGGAGGCTAGCGTTTCCAAGAACGTCAGTCTCCTCATGAAGTACATTTTTATTTTTCTCTGATGGAAGAGAAGATGAAAATAGGCTGGGGAGGTAATTAGACTGCTTGTACGGAAACTAACTAAAATTACATTAAAAAATGATACAGCTCAACACTTCTGATAGGATACCCAGCTTTCAAAATCCCCTGTGTAAACAGGCCTTAAAGTTGTTCATTCATCTTCTACTCATAGATTTTCTTGTCCCCTTATTAAAGCATAAAAAAACCCAAGAGTGGATTTTCCAGAGGCGCAACTGGGACATAAGCCCTCCAAACATAGTTAGGGTGAGTTAAACACATTTGCTCCTGATCTGGTCTTCAGATTTGTCCCTCTGAAGACAAGCTGCCAACATTGTCATCTGCACCAACAGTCCCAGGTACTTAAAAATGGAATAACTATAAATACAAACGGCCCAAAGCTTCAGTCTAGACAAGGTACAGCCCAACAGTTTCAGTGTTCAAGCTTAGCTAAGCACAGAGGGCAGAGAAATGGGAATAAATTATACTGTGCTTGCCCAGTAGATTTTAGCAGTCCTTCTTACACAGTTAATGCTGACTCGGACAGGCTCTCCTTCCTCCCAGATTTAGTTTAAAGGTTTTGAGACCTGTTTGGCCGCTGCCCAAACAGTACTGCTGGAACAGAAGAGAAGTTTCCACGTGCCATTGGCAGACACTGCAGTTACATTGCCTCACCTGATTGAAGACTGAATCATAATTAAGATTACCTGGACTGGGTAGAATATTGCCTGGAGTGTAGGAAGAGTCTCTGTAAAATAGTGATCCCAGATTTCAGACAGGACTTCAATGCGATCCTCACCTATGAAAACAGAGATTAGGAGCAAGAGCTTTAGCAACAGGGACACTAAAATCAAGTTGAATTTTCCCACTACTGTGTAATTCCCTAAGTAAGATACAAACCCACCCTTCACATTTACAGTTTCCATCCAAAACTGGACATTGCTTAGCCAAGCTTCAGTCTGATAGAGACACAAGGCTGTGACCATAAACTGCTGTGTTGCTTAATGCAAAGAAGACAGCATTGTGCAAAACATGAGACCAATTCCAACAGAAGAGTGAAGCCCCTCTCCAACCAGAGGCTTTAACTCCACAGCAAAGGATTGTGTAAACTCACAGCCCACAGTTAGCGTGCTCAACTAGTGTGGGAGCATGGCTGCACATCAGCAGCTGAATCTGAAAACCAGCAGGTCACAGCCAACATCAACCGTTCTGCAGCGACTGAGTCAGGGAGACCATTTACAAGAGCTGAGACCCCTCTAGCATCCCCCAATTCCCAAGAACAGACACAGCAGTCAGGGTCCTGACCAGCCACAAAGCCACCATGCTCCTCTAAAACGTGGCACTTAGGAAGGTTCTGGAATGAAACCTACTTGTGGCTACCCCTCATATGACTCCAGCTTGAACAAACATCCTCAAATGTAGGTGGGTATTTAAAATTAAGGCAGACTAAGTTGTGCAACTCATGATTCCCATAACATAAATACAACTGTGGTCAAAAGCCTATTATTACCAAAAAATGCTTTACTGAACATAGTCATTTGAATAGACATTTAAAATAATACTCATAGGCTTGACTTAGAGCTGCGTGCTCCTCAGCATTTGGGCCCAAAGCCTTCAAGGTTTTTTTGGAAATTTTTCCCATCCCAAAGGCCAAAGGTTTGCTATGTTTTTTTCAAGTTTTTAATAACATACCCCAGAAGAAGCTCAAGACAGCTTTGAAGGCTAAGCCTCAAGGTGATTGAAAGCCCTACATGAGGAACTGGAATGCAGGTAAAATTGCAATGCAAAGGAGCCTTATCACTGTCTTCTGAAGTACTTTTCCCCTCTGGAGATTTCCACACAGGTTTTCACTGGGCTTGCCCATTGGTTATGCTGCTTAGGACAGAGCCAGAGAGCAGAGAGCTAGCAGGACCAGGTCCTGCAGACATCTCCTTTCAGGCAGAGCCCACCGACGACTGCAGGAGGGTTCAGAGAGGTCACTGTGTCAGGTATGACACCGGCTTCAAAACTGGAACTGCAAGCAGAGAAGCACCAACCCAACACCCCTATCACAGCTACCCATTATCAGAAACTGCCAAATGCAAGTGAAAAAGGCAACAGGAAACAGACTAATTGAATGTTTAAATTTTTCCCTCCTCTGCCTCCTCCCCAGGACTGCAATGCTTTGGTGTGCAGAGTCAGAATGAAATGTCATGGAGAACTCCTTCTGAATGGAAAGGAGGAATGGTTTGAACAGGCATTGAAAGAGATTCTGACAGACTGTATAAAGGAAAATCATGTGAAAATAAAAAGCTGTGATCTGAAAAACAGACACAATAAAACATTGTCATGCAATGCAGCAAGAACATTATTCCATCTCTGAGTACTAGGACAGCAGAAATTTTCCAGGAAGATGGAGCTAACTGAGGAGTGTGTACAAGACGTTCCTGCTGTGACCACAAGATCTGCAATAAGCTCACACATTATGAAAGAAAGGTGCCCATGAGTCATCTCCTGCAGAGATGCCAGCCTGCATGGGCGAAGTGGCTCCAGTGTCACTTTACAGATAAAAAAATTAGGCATAGGAAGAGGGTTTCTGCTGTCTGCTTGGGAAACTTCATCTTACCCAAACTACTTGAGCAGCTACAAACTGCTCCCTGGCAGCTCTCAGCTTACTACAGACTGGAACTCAATTTTCATAACGGTAAAACAGATACTGGAATAGTTTTTGATGGACACAGAAAATAAAACCTACAACAAGCTGCACAGCACTCATTCTGAAAAGCTGGCAGTGGCAGGGCAGGTACCCACATTCGGGAAAATGCATGAATCTGCCTTCTTTCCCTTCCTCACAGGGCCAGTGCTGAAGAAGCACGCACCAAGCAGGAGGCTGGCAACTGCACAGCTCCTTTAGGGTCTGAGTCCTGCAGCCTGCTGGCGGGATGGAGAAGCCACTTGGTGAAGAATGGTGCAGAGGAACCCAGCACCAACAATGATGCAAGACTGTAAGTGTCTATTGGCATTTAATGACCCAGATACAGCACGCTGGTGATTAGCAAGGGATCTTCCCTAACAGGCTACAAAACTGGGTCAAATCAAACAGCAGCCTAGCTTTGAATAAAGACATGTGCTCTAGAGAGCTTGCTCTGCTTGAGCAACTGTTAATATACGTGACTAACTCCCCACACATCCAACACAGAGTGGCTGCGCCACACTGGTCTTTGTCCACAGGCTCTGTGGGGGCAAGCATCTGTACCCCAGTGGTTTGAACAGAACTTCATGTGCGATCAGCTTCTTTCTTGAAGGATTTAATTCCCACCCAAGTGACTGTTTTTTTCTCTAAATTTACACAAAGCCTATTAGTTCAGCTCTCAAAAGCATGACACAGTAACCAAAATCGTGATTACATTGAGCTGCAAATCACATTGAGAAATAAAAGGCAGAAGGCAGATCTTAGCAGTCTTGCAACTGCTTTTGCTATGAAAACGTGACTAGTGGGAGTGTTGCAGCTACATGGCTATACAAACAGCCCACCAGCTCTTAAGCCTTAGAAAGGCTGCAGTGCATCCTGGCTCCTGAGAGCTTATATGATACCCTAAGACAATAACAGAAAGGACTGTATGCTTTGCAGACATGGGGATCATCTTGTTTGACCAAACATCAAAGCACAACTCCCTTCCACAACAGGTTTCTTATAATACTTGCCTTCACACAGCTTAACCTTCTCCTCTATAAACAGCAAACCTTTCGCAAGGAGCTGGTTCTGTCAAGAGAGAAGAGAGACATGCATTTGCCTTTTCTGAGATTTAAAATAAACATGGAAGAATAAATCTTTTTCAGATGTTATCTGCTTTGCATGCAGTTATCTAAAGATTAGTCATATCGTAGCACTTTCTCCCAGCACCACCACCAGTCCTGGTCTTACTGTGAGTGTTCTACATTCAGTAACCCCCTCTTGTTCAGCCAGACATGAGAACACGGCAGATAGTTGAAACACTTGCCAGAAGTGGGAAGAAAAGATCTGTCCTGGGTGAAGGAAGGAGTCAAGAAAACAAAATGGTTCTCAACAGAAGAGTACAGCTACATAAGCTATACCCTCAGTCACATGATGGAGGTGATCAAAGGGCCAAATGATCAAAGTGTCCCACTCTCTTCCTCCTTTGCTCTAGTTCAGTACTTGCCCGACTGTATGGTAAGCCAGTTCAGCTCCCTTGACACTTACTTCTCTATTCCTACCTATTATTTTTCTATGAGGCTTTTTTTTGCTATACTGAGCAGTTAGATCATCTCAGTATTCAGTCCCAAGCGGCAGAAGCAGTGACAGGAGCTAGTCTTTCTAGATAAACTGAACTGTCACAGAGACCAGACTGATCAAGATATCTATGTGCCTGTTTGCAGACATCTGAATATCTGATACGCTTTCTGTTCCCATTTCCCCAAACATAAGAATGGTGCAAAAATGACACCTACATTTTTGTTCTCCCAACAGCACTAGGTGAATCAGTTATTCTGAAAAGCTTTGAGAATCCCAGAGAAAGGAGCTGCTATCACCACAAAACACGCTATCATTGCATCCTAAAAGGTTCAGTCCTACCACAGAGATTATTTTGACAGAGAATAAAGCCTTCTGTCCCTTTGAAAGGATTCAGTATCAGGGTAGTGCACAATATTCAGAGACCTCTCCTGCTCTCATGTTCATCCTTCAAGTTTTGTTTTTAATGGGTAACCAGGTCAAACATGCACCTCTCAACCTTTCACCAGCTGAGGAACAAGGAACATCTTTTTTCACTGTCAGTGGACACTGCCATTACCTCAGTGCCTGGACAACTACCCGGGCCTCCTGATGAGCTGCTGTACTGCACACCTGCCCTTGCGCTGCTGCTCTGGATGATATACCTTCCTCCTGTAACCATATACCAGGCTGGTTCATTTGTGACACACTCAAGCAGGTAACCATGTATGCCACCCCAAGCAAAGAGAGCAGCACACCTCCGCATCCTCCCCACAAGAAGCAATATTACACCGGGGTACTGTGGAAAGGAATAAAAAGGAGGAAGTGTTGCTCTGTGACATCCTCCGCTTGTACTTCATTCCCAGAATAAAAGAAAAGCTTGTGACTTGAAAATCCTGCTTGCTAGCATCAGACATCACTTAAATGTGTAGAAAAGGAAGGGCTTTTCCCTAAATAGTATGTAATCAGACAGACTCCAAGTAGAGAGAGGCTAAGGGATTTAAGAGACCACCATACATCCTATCAGTAAGCAAACACCTCTGGATGCATTTCCCTGGTGGAGAATTTATATTCAAAAAGCTGGCAGGTAGGAAAACACTGCAAGTAATAAAATCAGGGGCTGAATTCAAGAAACTCCTTTTCCTTTCGAATCTCATCTCGTGCAAGGTGAGCTCTGAGACCCCCTGGGTCTGGGCGCCAGTGCAATATCAGAGAGAAAATTTTCCACTTGCATCTTTGTCAAGATTTCAGCAAAAAGGGCCTGGAAGAAAGAACAAGCCATACAAGCTCACCAGTCACCTCACATGCTATGGGTAGTAGGGGGAACTTCTGTGAAAAGTTTTGTCTTAAGTCAAGACAAGACTGTATGGGCATTGTCTTCTTCATAGTGTGAAAGAAGTGTGGTGTTATACCACAGAGAGGAAATGGGTACCTTTCCTTGGCTGTTGTCCCATCTCATGGCTACTTCACATTAAAACGTTAACTCATGTTTTGCTACAATGGCTTACTTGTCTCAAATGCACCAGATGTAAGTATTTTTGAGATATCTCTTTAAAAAAAAAAACCAACCCAACCTGCATCCCCTAATCTGTATTCAGAATTCAGTCATGACATAAGGAGGCTAATGGCCAACCAATTAATCAGTGGTAAGTTCTGTTAGTAGCAATAACAGTTAAATATAGTGTAGTGCATACAAGGGAAAAATAATTATTGGTCATACTTGTAATCAAGGTAATTTGCCCATGCTAGCAGGTGGCTTTGGCTTTGTTTCAGAATTCAACCCCAAAAATATTTGGTATGGCCTTATTCCCAAAATAATGTAGAATTTATGTTCTTTTTAAATTAGTTACACAAAAACCCCACAGCATTTTAGGAGCAACATGTGGAATGAAACTGTATTATTTGAACCGCCCATCCAAGTCACAAAACTTTGACCCTTACTAGCTCTAGCAGAGTGCAAAAGCAATCCTATCCATGCAGTATAGTCAAGCTCTAAACAAATTTCAATACTCAACCAATCCTAGTAATTTCAGCACAGGAATCAGATCTGACTTGAACAGTCCTGTTTGTCAGAGGTGCTAAAATTGCTATTCCACACACAGGTGACCATGTGGAGACAAGAGCTCAAAGCACTTTTGCCTGTGACCTTCTGAACCCGCTCACAGACATGACATGACTCTCACTCACTGCAGCTGAAAAGCTGTGGATGCCAACAGGTAAAAAGCAGAGCTCTCTGGCAATACTGCAGACAACAAAGCAGCTGCTTTTAGGCTTCACAGAGTGCATGGCTGTCAGTTGAGGAGGGTATGTTTTGGTCTGTGCTGACTCCTTCCACGACACTGCTGCCCACACAGGTTAGCAGGCATGGAGGGACCTCCAGCGGCACATGCACCACCGAGGGTCTGGCAGCTCACGCCACCTCCATGACCTGTGATATCTCACCCTGCTTATAACAGCTTACTCAGTTTTAGCCAAAAAGCCATACCTTGATTCTGAAAAAAAAAAAAAAGGTCCACCACCTTCTGCAGTTTTTTGTGCTATGGAATTCCGCCCCCTTCCTGCAGAAGCCTGTTTTCTGATTTTATTGTCACCAACGTGACAAAGGGCTGCAGGGAGCAAAGGGAACTTGTCAGTGAGAATTTTTTAATGGCTGGGGGGCCTTTGTCTAGGGTTCACTCCTCCGCCGGGGTGAGCGTTAGGATTGAGACGAAGAGAAAGCCAAAGTTCCCAGCAGAGCACAGGAGGAACAGGGCTGCCAAAGGATGAGTAAGCTGCAAAGGGAATGTGTCTGGGAGATACTTTTCACCTGGGCTATGATAACAGCAATTAGCAAGTTGGATAAATAAGTTCACACAATGAAAAAAAATGTTCAGCATTTCCAAACGTGATCAGCTAATGGAAGGTGGCTATTTTGCAAAGATTCTCTAGCAGAAATACAAATAAGTGACTGCACATGTCAGGCACTGGACAACAACGACAACAACAACAGACTTTCCAGGAAAAAACAATGTGGAAAAGGAGGGAGAAAAATCTAGAAAGGAAAAAATTGGGGGGGGAGGAGTGAAACCCACTTACGCTGTAAATCTTTTTCTTCCTGAACAATAAGATAATGTTTGAAGTGATATTGCACTTTTACCCTTCCAATTGCTTTCAATTTATTAATGAAGTACCTCTATAATCCTTTATTTTTCAACCTATCGTTCAAGGTAATTACCTCTCATATATTGCAGGGAAAATTTACAGCTGGTCTTTAATGCTGTGCCATTTTTAATTACTATAGAATAAAAAACTGTATACACACACGTATATATGAGGGTGTCACACTTATTTTCTTGTGTTCTTCTCAAGAAATAGAAATTCCTTCTCTATCTGTGCAAAAACATTACGTTTCAACTTACAGAATCTTCGTAAGCACTGTGGATACAATTTTCCAGTTACTTTGCTTGTAGGTTAGTATTAACAATGCTTTCTACTTTCAGAGATATTTTTTTGTGTTTTACAGCTATGTCAGCAGAAAAATATGCATTTGTACACCTTCATGAGCAGCACAGTTCTATCTATAAAAACAGATATATCAATCGTTACCGTGTAGTAAAGAATTTATAATGCTCTCATGAATGCATTATCAGTAATTCCATATGCTAAATAGATTGCATCATCTCATTCTTAAGGTTTCTTAAAAAAAAGAAGAAAAAAAAAAAAAACAACTTAGCTCCATACAGTTCCTGCAGATGTTGCAATTACCCTCTCAAATTTTCCCTTTTCCTGTGGAAGAGAGACTTACTGAAAAAGGAAAAAATAATTAAAAAAAAAAAAAAACTACACTTCATTTCTCTTCTCCTCATCTTAAAAATATCTGGACATTTTACTTATGTCTTTTCTGCTAAAGTCACAGGCTTAGGAACAGATTCAATACAAATATTACCCCCTCAGATCAAGCCAGACAGGTAAATTTTCATTAAAAAACCCTACAGGGTTTTCTGACAAATAAATACAATCTAATAAATGCAGCTGCAGTGGAGGTCTGTATCAGACCTTGTCTAGATTGCAAGTCTCATTTTACTGCTTTATCCCTGGTTGCCAGAGGCAACACAGAGGCACAGAGCTAAGAGGAGAAATAAATCTTCTATTTGCAAGTAAGACCAGATGAAGACTTACACCAAGTGAGTTTGAAGGGTGCATTTATTTGAAAAAGTTTAGCTGCCACCTTCCATTTCTTTGCAATTACAGCTGAACTGTGCACTTGGGGAGGCAGTTATTCCCTCCCCTCCCCAGATCAGCTTCCCCAGGATCCCCAGGGTGAAGTCCTCACCCTGCTGTTGGGACACCACAAGCTGCTATACGCTCATTGTGGGTGCTGCAATCCTGCCCTTACTCTTGCTATGCTGAAGCATGCACTGCAGAGAAACAAAGCCCCAGGTTAACCCCCCGCATGTACATGCAGTCGAGAAATTTGGAGAGATGTTTTGCAGCAGATAGAAGTGGGCTTGTGAAATCTTGCAGGTTGAAACCCCCCTACTTTTCTCAGCACAGAAAAGCACAATAGCTGTTTCAGGTAAACCACCACCAAGTGCAGCAAAGACAAAGCCTTAAGTAAGTTTTCAAATGCCCCAGTTTTGGCAGACAGTATTCAAAGCTCCAGAAAAACCACTTTTCCTTCTTCCTCAGCAGAAACCCTCCCACAATACATGTGTGTTTGTTACTCTTGCAAAGGAAGCTGTGCTGAAATCGTTGGTAACAAAAAAAAATAATCTGAAGGCAGTCACACACCATGCTGTAAAGCACAGGCACTTTCCAGGTAATTCCTTTTTCCCAGCACAGATATTTTCCCCTTCCTCTCCTGTTAGAGAAACTGAGGCAAGTTTCTCCATCCACATCCAGAGAAACAATTCCAGTTCCCCCAGCACAATGACTGAAGGTGGAAGCTGTCCCAGGCACAACAGCTGGGGCTCCTCTCTCAAACTAGCAGTAATGGGCACCTTCTCCCTCCTCTACCTTGCCAGGAGCTGGCCATCCCCAACAGGGACCATGGAGGCCCTTCCTGTGCAGGCTCCAACTACGTGCCATGCAAAATCGTATCCATCTGACTTGCCAAAGATAGAGATGTTGCCTGTCAGGAGCACTTTCCTAGCAGCCTGGTCGCAGTGACAGCCTCTGGGCAGAACCAACAGGAAGAATTTTGGAGCGATAGCCCTACCACTAGCACAGCTTGCTACATGCAAGTTGAAGGGTGGTGAAAAGCAGCTAAGTAGTTTTGGCAGTAGCTCCACAGAAAACATCGAGGAGGCTCAAGCCATCACAGGCGACTTCACATCTCATCTGAAAGCCTTGTCTCTGCAGTGTAGCAAGACACAAAGGAATTCTCCTGTTAATCAAGAAAATATTACTATTCCTAATAAGCCACTATTCTTGGGGGGAAAAAAGTTGACATGAACATCCATTTAATCACAGACAAATTTCAGTTTCCTTTTAAGTTTCCAAGCCAAACATGGCTAGTATGCCTTTAAGAAGCCAGATTAGAATAAACAAATCAATACTAGCTCATCAAACAGAAACATACGCTTGTAAGCTTGGAACAGGAATAAACTAATCCAGAGAAAACTCAAAATAATTGACTCTATTTTTCTGGGTGAAAAAAAACCCAACTTTTTTCTTCTACACATTACAGCATTTCTTAAACGCAGCACTCTCTTCTAGGCAACTGAGGCTTTGTGTTCTAGTATTGAACCACATTTTTACAGGCTCTACAAGTGCATAGACACTATTTCTTGGATAATCTGATGTTAATTTGAGGAAAAAGCATCACCCAAAGTTACTTGGCAAGTATTTTCTACAAAGTTATTGCCAGTTGTACACAAACACCTACCTACTTCTTGGCAGTGTTTTACAAAATGCAAATCTGTGTGAGCTGCAGCATCTCACACCTGGAACATCCCCCCTGTCCTTTTCTTCTTCCTCTAGAAAGAGGGGAGATAGTGACAGAAGAAGAGAGATCATTTTGATCCTACATAGATAATAAATTGCAAGATAAATATGAAATAACATCCTAAAATTCCTCTTCTAGAGACAGATCTGTTCAAAACAGATAAAAAAGAAAGCTCACTTAAAACAAGTGAGGCAGGGAGAGTAATAAGGAGAGCAGACTGGGCAGACCGAGTAGGCAGCACCGCTTTGATCTAGACCACAAGGTGTCAAGCAAGGCAGCAGCTACGGGAAAATCCCATGGTCGGGCCACCAGCTCTGCACTGATGAGTCAGCGCCCCAGGTGGGAGCCCTGCTTAGCCAGGGCACAGCATGTCACACCACGCTACACTTCAAGGGGTAGCAACCTCGCACCATTTCAAGTGAATCACTCATGTCTACAAAGCCAGTGCACGCAGGGCCTGAAGCAGGTGTCCCCACTGCCACTGCCACCCAGGGCTAGGTCCTCTGCTCAGCTCACAGTAATGGGGCTGAGCTGCCGGGTGACCCTGTCCATGATAACGAAGCTGGGCAGTTGCTATGGAATCTCTGGAGCTGCTCCATGAAAGCTCGGTCCTAGAAAGTGCCAGATGAAGCAGAAATAATCAGCAGACCTGCATGAACAGAGGTTCCCAGCCAGCAAGGAAAGAAATACAATAATAAAGACCAGCTTGACACAAAAGAGTATCGCAGACACACAGCTGAGCTCTGCAAATCACACAAGTGACCATTCTTTCCCCCTGTGCTGCAGCTGAGCTGCTGCAGCCCCTGGCAGCAGGCATGGGATGGCATTTGGCCAGAGAAGAGCTACTGCTGCCTTCATCCAGCAACAACCACCACTCCAATAACATACACAACTACTTCCTTGCCTTGCTCTGAAGCAGGTAGAAATAGAAACCTGGCACCAAGGAGAGAAATGTCACATGCACCAGGTTTTTCTCTTTGGCTAAGCAGGAGAGAGGGACACGCACCATTTTCAGCTGTAGCATGGCTTTACAAAGCAGCCTCTCAACGGAGAGCAAGCATCAAGAGAGATGCCGGATAGGCTGGAGTTCGAGAAAGACATGCACCAGGGACTTAAGCAAAAGTTTTACAGTGCCGCAGCAGCAGCAGGAGGGCATGTCTCCCCCACCACCGCAGCCCCCTTGCACAGCCAGCTTACCTACAGCGAGAGGGACTCTGACCACAGCAAGGTGTACCGTCCCAGTTCTGGCCGCTCTGAAGGGAGGGGGCAAAATCAATTGAGGCTTGGGTCTGGGCATGCCTCATCACCACTGCTGCTTACTTTTGCAGCTATCCATTATCATCTTGCTATTCTTACTCTGCTGGACACCCCAGCAACACGGGTATTTGCATATTGTGGTTTCTATGGTTTTGCATACAAACAGAAAGCTGGGCCTGACTCCGAGTCACTAACTCCTTGTCACCTCCCACAGCTCTGCACTGCAACAGCTTGACTTCTGGTTTTAAGACACCAAAGCTCTCACTGCATTAAATACAGCCCGTTTGCCATCCCTCACCTACCAGCCCTGCCAGCACAGGCAGCAGACCACAGAGTGGAAAGATGACAACTCTGGGCACCTGACTTTCTGCATTTGCAGCCCATGGGTGCTGGGAGAGGTTACAGTGCCTGGCAAGGAATTGGGTCTCTCCACCTCGGGAGGAGACAGTTTGGAGTTAATGTGCATAAACCGGGCAGTTCTGCTAAAGCGGTTAGATGTGAAATAGCTAGCATTTCCATTTTCCCCTGTGAGTTTCAAGATTAACAAGCCCCCAGAGAGTGAAACAAAGCAGTTCATCCTTTCCAAAGGTTTTGTTTCAGGCTGTTTGCAGAATCAGGAAGATAATGCATCAATTTATCAACACTCACTCCTTTTATATTTCAAAAAGTTTCTCCACAACCACAAGGGTCAGACAGCACAAAGGGAGCTTATCCGAAAAGCCTTACAGCTGCCTCAGAGAAGTCCTGGTCACCAATACACGCTGTTCCTCCTAATCCCAGGCTCTCACCTTTCATGGTCATAGGATTCCTCCCTGTTGCAGTTCAGCTGATCACCAGAGAGCTAAGCCAGCAGTGAGAGCAGATGGTGCCCTGCTGGGTTATGGAGCAGAGGGGTGGGTACAAAGTGCCCCTTCTCAGCAGCAGGAAACTATTGGAGCAGTTCACACGCAAAGTCAGTACTGGCAATCCTGGGGTATGAATATTTGCTTTAAGGCAGATCTGCAGCAAATATTATGAATCCCGGCTATCTGGCATCTACACTCAGATGCTGATCCAAGGAGATGGCTTGCATATATAATAGGGTTGCTAAAACAGCGGATTTATAAACACGAATCTGCTGCAGAATGAAACATCTCCATTCCCACTGAAACCCTTGCAGGAATTACATTTCTCTTTCAAATACAAACCAGACTCAGTAATTCTGGTATGATGAGAGTCTGGTAGCAGAGGAAAGCTGCCTAAACCCCATCCATTTCCTAAACATTCCTTCAGCAACTCCAGGAGCTAAATGTGGTAATTTGTATGAGCATTGGTGAAAAGGACTTGTGAGTAATCAAATCAAGTTGATTGCAAAGGTAGATTCGTCTCACTATAAAAGTTCTGCTTTATTTTAGTATTGAATATTCAGCGGTTAGAAAAATTGTGCGCATATGTGTAAAATATACCTAATGTAAGAGCCAGATCTCTTAAAACAATGGAAAATGTGATTTTAAATACTATCTTACTGGCTCCTATTACAATTGCTGTGGCATAAGAAATGGAAAAATTTTAAGTAAATTTATCACATCTAAATATTACATGATCCAGTTAGTTGCTCTAATTGCTGCTAGGACATTTAAAGCTGCCTGGTTACACCTGAGAGCAGATCCTCTAGGGTCCATTTCAATCTAAAAGAACAGTAAACTTGGTTCTTGGGATAGCTTTTCAGTGGGCTTTAACAAACGGAGGAGGAAGTTACAGCCAGAAGACGCACTTCCTCTCCACTCCCCATCCTGGTGGCCCACTCCCATTACTTCACCCACACCAGAGGAGATGAGCACAAGTCAAAGGAAGTAGTTGAAAACTTTATTTTTTCTTTCAGGGTTACTTTCTAGTCAAATCAGCAGCCTGATTCAACTCTGCTCATTTAGGTTGCAGCAGTACTGCTGTAAATCAGCTGGCATCTGCAGTGAAACTGTACCCACAGGCAAATGAAATAATGTTGTCAGCCCTTCTTTGGCACATGAATAGTCTTTCCCAACTTCACAACACAGGAATCTTTGAGTAAAGACATTAAGGAGGGAGTGGCAACTGCCACGCGCTGTGAGTCTAGAATCAGAAATAATTCTGCATCTTAGCTCACAGCAGGGAAAAAAGCTTATTTCTTACAATAGCCCTTATCTCAATGTTAGTCTCATGGCTTGCCAGCACCAAGAGCTTTACTTCAGGCTAAGTCTGACGGATGCCAAGTAACTCCTTTCAACATTGAGAGGGGAAAAAAGAAATTACAGAAATTAAGTTTGAGTCCCTTTGGCTTCAGTGGGAGAATAGCAATTGCAGGTGAACTAGTACATATACAGTGAGGTATTCGTACAAGTGTGAACAGACAGACTGACAGGAAAACAAACC
This sequence comes from Falco biarmicus, assembly GCF_023638135.1. Lineage (NCBI taxonomy): Eukaryota > Metazoa > Chordata > Aves > Falconiformes > Falconidae > Falco > Falco biarmicus. The sequence goes on along the minus strand of NC_079294.1, from coordinate 24,996,760 downwards.
CAGCGATGATCGCTGCCAGGCCCTTCCACTGCCCGCTCGCCGAGGCGAAGGCCACCGCTCTCCCAGCAGTAGCTCAGTGCTGAGCACCTACACTGCAATCATGGTCTGCGGCTGAAGAAGTATGGTCCTGCCGTTAGGGTGAGAGCACACAGCTTCTCCTGCTTTGGCAGGGAACAGTGCTGGCGATCAGAGCCTTCTCTCAGGACAAGATCAGATGCCCTCAGCTTGCCAAGAGGAATGCAACACAGATATCCATCCTCCAGCAGCAATCAGGCTGTAGTCTAAGCAGTCTCTTCAGTTGTCAGCTCTACTACTAAGAGATCCAAGGAGTCTCAGCTAATGCCACTAGCCCCAGCATGACTGTGACAGGCTCGAGGTTTACAGTCTGGGGGAAAAGAACAAATCCAGCCCCGGTGCTGGGAGCCATCCAGTCCCCAGCAGTAGTTAGCTCCTCCTGCACAGTGACACGATGCAGCTGTGTCTTCCTTAGCACTGGAACCCACCCAGGCCTCTTTCAGTAAACTCTGACTTTTCAAAACCAGGTAACAGACATACCTCCGCACCTCACACCCTGCAAGACCGTGCTCAGCTTCTTCAGGCTTACAGGTGCATGAAGTTGCCTGTGGACATTTTCTGCTTATTCCAGCCTCACACCCCATGCCTAACACTGTAGTACCTGGGCACCTGATCAAGACCTTTCAAATTTCAATTAGCCACATGTGTTAGTTGCAAACTTACATTTGCCTGTTTTTAAATTAGCAGGAGCAGTAGCAGATTTCCACTTAACCCAGGCACTTAGTGTTACACACTCAGAGCCTAGGAAACATGCCGCCGTTTGGTGCCAGCAGCCACTCTTTCCAGTAAACCACTTGTGAGGAGAGGGTCTAAAGAAGTGAAACACAACTACCCCTGGGGCTGGAGCTTGCTTCTCACTTGATTGCACAGTGTATTTTTTTTTTTTAAGTCATGTAATCGAATACTGATAGGAAACAACACTATTCTTCTTTTTCCCCTTTCTAAGCTGTTAGCGCAGTACGCAGCAGTGTCAGCCGCTTCAGAAAGTACTGAAATTTTCTCTCCCTCTCACTCAAAGGGAAGAAAACCCCCTTGTTTTCAGCTACCTCTTTTTTTTTTTTTTTTTTTATTCAACACTACACTGAACAAGTTAGAACACTGAAAGCCATCAGTGCTCTCTCAAAATCATCCAGTACACTTTAACGTGGTTACATTTGAACCTCCATCTGTCTGGACAGTATCATACCAATAGAAGGCAATTAACACTTATTCACAACTGTGATTGATCAGGTCTTCCTTCGTCCTTCATCTTTTGCTTTTTCACAGGTTGCATTTGTATTTGTGGGACTAAAAGGCGAACAGTACCCAGGTTGATTTCCTGCTGATAGGGACTTCCTTCTCTGCCCCCCACCGCCCAAACCAGACAGCTGTTATCTTTTCTCTTCCCCTTTGTTGGCCCATGTTGCAGAAAACCTACTACTGAATTCTCTATACTAGAGAAACAGGGGTGAAAGAAAACTTTAAAGAAGGTGGGATACCTTTTCATAAAGTTCAAGTGAATTCCTTCTTGACCTTGGCAGGCTACTAGCAGCCTTTCCTAAGCACAAAGGAAGATTATACTTAATTTAGCACAAAGCCCATAAATATGATGACTCCCAAGGCTACATGAACCCACATTAAAAAAAGTCCAGTACCTCCATCTTCTGTAGCAAAACAAAAACGAAACACGGAGGCTACATGTATGTATAAGGGGGCCTAATTTTTTATAGGCTAAAAAGCTGAAGAGAACAAACCTCAAAAGCAAGCAAGCAAACCATGTAATACCTGAAAGTAATCTGTGATGAAGGATCCAAGTTCACTCTTCAGCAGCCGTCTGTAGACAGAAGGAATGCAGCCATGAAATAACAGCCATTGCTGGTCATTTCTTACAGGTATATCCGCACTTTACTACCAGTCATACCAAAGACACGTGAGTATGTATGAATGTGTCATTTTGGCCACAGTTAGATTACTTTTACATTTAGGTATATATTCTACAAATGTCTACAGAGGCTATTCTCAAATCATGAAGGAATGAAACAGTTTCCCTGAAGTCTTCTATTTATAAGCCATACAGCTAGAACAAGCAAAAACCCGTTCACCTCCTGAATTCACAGAAAGTTGGGGAGACAGTTTAAAGTGGCTTCGTTTGAAATTCACTATTTTTCCCTGCTTTTTGTTTAAAAAAAAGATGCCTTTCATTTTCACCGAAGATAGCATATCTCCCTAATGCTGTACTTCCTTTTCTCTTGGAAGTAGAAGGTAGGAGGATAAGGAGAAGAGCAACGAAGTAAACACATAAGCAGAAGCTGCAGCTTCCCCATGACTACCTCACTTAATAAAAAATAAAAAAAAAAAGGCATATTTTTCAAGAAAGAAATTCTAGAAATTTAACAAGACGTGTTTTAAATACATGCAGGCAGAAGCCACTCTAAAGTTAATTTCTGATACAAACTGCTGGATTTTAAAATCAGGCTCTTATAGAAGTTTTACATCCCAATACACATTTGTATTTCAAAATTCTGATACCAAAGTCAGGATTGTTTTACATCAGAAGAAGCATTAAAAACACACAACACTTCAGTGCATTTGCACTTTTAGTGACTGTGAACATAAATTCTGTAGCAGTAAACTTTGCTTAAAATTTAAAAGGTTCCTAACACTTTCCACTGAGAAACATTGAATTTTTTTTGCTGTTCCAAGAGTTCTGCTTTTCACCAACATGAAGTATAATCAACAGTGCTCAAAAATGGCATTTTATTAAGGACCATCCAGTTCTCAGGCTATGTTGTTACCAATAAACTACACCACCTTTTCCTAATCTTTGCTGAAAGTTAAGTTTGACAGCAACCTTCCTCCCAAACCATTTCATAACACTTCTACATTTATTCACACACCAACATGCCTTTACTCCTCTGTCTGAGTGGTTATATTCAGACCGCCTATCTCAAAACACATTTCTATTTCTATGAGATGGATAAACCAGACAAATCTTTGGGGGTCCATTTGCCAGACACTCTTCCACCAGCTTTGGCAGAATATCTGCAGGGCTCTCCAGCAGCTGATTGAGAAGCCCACAGCAGGTAGCCCAGCTACCAGAGACTTGCACCCTAGAGAGAACCCAAGAGAGAAGTCTCCTACTGCTCCTCCTGATCATGGCCAGGTCACCTCCTTGCTGTGACAACTGACTTTCAGAGCAGTAAAAAAAAAAAAAAAAAAAAAAAAAACCAAAAAAAAAAAGTATCCAGTGAGATGATACCAAATCACAGCAAGATAAAAACCTGGTGGCAGCAATCCAGAGCAAAATGTTGCCACCTGCTTGTCTCCTGGTCCTGTCATTACTGTCCTACTTTAGAAGTCTCCTGGGTTTCCCACTGTCAAATAACTAAGCGCTGTGCACTTAAAGCACTGCATCTAATAACTTCCAGCAAGGAGCTGAATGGAGAACTACAGACCAGAAAAATCCACCGGCTTGACCTCATGGCACACAAGAGTCGGCTGTCTGACAGGTCTGGCTTTTTGCCCAGTGTCAAGCTAGAGATTCACCTCACACACACACAGAGCTAATATTGTGTTGCGAGCTACATCAAGAGTCACAGGTGCGAGGCTGCAGGTGTGCATACAAACATACATGCAGATGCATGTCCTTTGCTCCTTAGAGGGACATTATTGAGCTACTTGAACGGTAAAGTGGGCTATTTAAAGAATGACCTTTGGATATGTAACCAATGCTCAGGGCACCTGCGGGAACATTAATCATGTATTTCAAGGTGAGTGCTTCCAAGTACTGCCTGGGAATGCCTGTCCGTGGAAGAGGACCTTTCCCCTCCCACCATCAGCGCTGTTTACAAAGCATACACAGCTCACAAAGAATTTCCTGTTCTTCACCCAGCTCTCAACAGCCTGGATCCACTTCAGCACCCCACAGGAAGGGAGTATGGTCCTGCCACCGGGGTCAAGCCCAAGCAACACAGCTCCTCTGCGCAGCACACTGCCTCCCCACGAGGCTGGGAAGGAGCACCCACTTGCACTGGGAAGGCAAACTATGGTGGGCAACAGCCTGGCAGACGAGTCACAAAACCCGAAGCTGGTTCCCAGGTCTGCCAAAAGGCTGTGAGTTAAGGTATTTCTGAAGTCTTACAACATTTGTTTTTCTTTTCATGTACAGAAATACTCATCCCATGGAGAATTAAGACTGCTCCAAGTACTGAAACATAACTTGAGGACTTCTGACCTGAACACACTAAAATACCATGAAAGCATGAGACGCTGTCCTCACTCAGCTCTCAAAAGGAATTATATTAAACTTTCAGCTTTGGGAGCAGACCAAGTAGGACAGAGCCTTGTGCCTTGCAAAGTGCATTTATTTTGAAATTAGGGAAAGGGGTAGTTTAGATTGCTGCTTAGTACATACTTAGCCGAAATTGCCATTTGAATCCTGATGCTAAGGAGAAATGCAAATGGAGGCGGGGGGGAGGTATATAAAAGGAAAAGTGGAGCAACCTATATGACAGAATTCTTGATGAATGAACGCAAATGTAGTGGGAAAGAGGGAGGAGGAAGTACACCCATGAGCTCTGACAATACTCCTCTTAACAGCACTTGGCACAAAGGCAAGAATAAATTGTTCTTTATCTACTCTACAATCCTATCTATTGCTAACCAAACTTTCCAAATAATCAGAATGAGACCACAGATAATCACGAAACCTGCTTTAAAAAAAAAAAAAAAGTACTTTTAATCATCAGTAGCGTCAGCGTTGGAAAATGTTAGGTTTTCTTAACTTTAGGGATTGCATTTTCAGATCTTGCTCTGCAATTATCATAATGAAGATTAGGCTTTTAAATGAAAAGCTGTGTTTTGCTTTCATTTCAAACACTCGATGGTTCTGAGAAGCTTCGGTTCAGAAAAGAGATGTTACTACCATCATGAATGCCCTGATAAAAACGTGTAAAAAACAGCCAGGAGAGGCACACTCCCTGGGAGGGGACAAAATCCTTACAATCCGAGTCGATACACATCCTGTCCTTGTCAAAGCTACACCATCCACACAAGTCAGAGAAATGCTATTGAAGCGTCCCATGCTATTCACTCCACCCAACAGCAAAAAAATAAATTAGCCTGAAACCCCAAAGCTGTGCCTAAATTTGGTCCAGTCCCTGCTCTACCCACCGATATCCTCTAACTGTGGTTCTGTAGGGGAGCAAAAACAAGCAAACACCTAACAAGCAGCAGCAAAAAACCCTTTTCACACATTTCAGCAACCTACCTGATATTTTCATTGAGGCTGTAAAGCTCATTGTTCTGCAAGCCTCCCCCTTTGAACACATTTATCACAGCTGTTTGAACACTGCCAAAAAAAGAAGTGAGACAGTACAACATCCATAAATAACAGCCACCAGTATGATTTAACACTGAGCACAATGTGAGCTAGCTGCCAAAAACCGAGTGGTCATAATGGGATAGAGAGGTTAATTGCACTTAAATACTTCCATTCTTTCTCCCCTGGAAATCATCACTCATATTTACCTACATCCTCAAAGAAGACAGGAGAACCAACCTCAAGTTGTGCCTAGAGTAAGCAAGGGAACGTTGTTACAGAGACATCGTTCACAAAGAACACATTCATACCAGATATTTCTTTTTAACAGAGCTGTTTAGGGGATCTCTGCTGCATGCTGCAGGCTAGTTACTTTGAGGAGACATAAATTTTTGGCAATACCTGCCAAACACATCACATTGCATTATCCAGTGATGCTAGCAGGAGCCACCCAATTTGTAGCATCTGGCAGGACCCTGGCTGTGCTGGAAAGCATTCTGCAGCCAGCATCACCTCACAGAGACCCAGCTTTAAGCCCTGTTAATGCTTGTAAAGTGCTGTTGGATCATCCTCCAACTCATACTTCTCTCACCAGCACAGAGGAAGTCAAAGCGACGGTGTAAAGATGCTTTAGCATGTCTTGCCATGGCTAACAAGAGGAGTCATCATTCCCTTAACAGGCTTTCCTTTCTGTGGTCCAGTTAAGGCATTCGCACGCTTCAGAGAACTCAGCTCACCATCCTGCACAAAACTGCCATGTTTTTGCTGGGCCGCTTTTGTGCAACATTAATATGCTGAGCTAGGTCAGCAAGAGAGGGGGGTCTGCAGAGCACAGAGCTGGTGCATAGTAGCAGAAGAGAAAGTAGAAACACCCACTTTTGGCAACAGATCAGATTAGGATTTCTCACTCTTCACCCTACACCTTGTTGTTCCAGTTGCCATTGCTGCGTGACACACACAGCAGACAGGATTCGGCTGTCAATAGGAAATGCTGGTGGAAGCCACAAGCTTAGCAGTTGCCGGAGGAACTTGACTGTGGTAAAAGCTGCATAATATGCAAATAAATGCCTGTCGTGCATTAAGAAACTGGTCTTTATTACCATAGTAGGAATGTGTTTTCCTAAATGGTTCTTAAAAGATGTAACTATTAACAAAGAGCAATTCTGTTTTACTTCAAGACAGTACTTCTGAACAAACCTGGCCAAAAGCAAGGTTGAACACTAGTAGGTCTAATTTTTTCACCTCTATGAAGGCTTTCAATGCTGGCAAAGCTTGGGCATGCCAAAAATCCATGCATGCTTATAAACAGACAAGCTTAGCTGTAAATGGTCTGAAGCACAAAGATAAGACACGCAGGATTCTTATCACAGGGCTGCTGCAAGGCGAGAGTTCAGCCCAGGTGGGTCCTGCTCACCTGTTCCAGGCAGAGTTAGAGCTGAGCTGCAGAGCCTGCCGGGCAGCCTGGAACCGTGGCAGGTCACTGAGGACGGGGGAGCTCATGAAGCGAGGTCGGGGCCTTCTGAACGAACCCATCTTGTGGAACTGGAGAGCAACGGATGGAGCTATGGTGAACCCTCCAGTCATAGGGTCAGGTGGAGTGACGCAAGGCTGTCAGAAAGCCTCTTCTCTTGAAGGTCCAAGTGTTAATCTCAGTGATGTCAGCAATTCTTCACACCCAAGGACTCAACCTGCAGCAAGAGCAAAGAGTCAGCCTTGGACTAGCAGTTTCCCACAGTGTCAGGCTGCAACATGGACATGCATTGCAAGATGTCAAAGAAACTGAAGCAGTCCTGCAAAGCAAAAAGAAAGGAATATAGCAAGACAGAGAAAGGAGGGATGAAAATATCCTATCCCACTAACAGCAAATTTGGGCAAATCTTGGAGAGTTCTTAAACAGCATCCCCCTTTCCCATCTTGCCCCTTAAATAATGACCCAACTCAGCCAGCCAGAAATACAACCATGGTCTCTTGATTTCAATTAGCAGAGATGAACATGGTGCCTAAACTCTTCTGCCAGAGTTTACAAATTACTTTACAAAAAACCCTTTACAAATACCTTTAAATACAGTTAACCATTCAGCCTGTATAAAATAGCAGACACTGGAGAAAGAGAAAATAAAACTATTTCACCAGTAAAGGAACAAAAGATGAACAATGGAAGAAAAGATGAACAAATACAATGCTTTTTTTTTTTTTTTTTGAGAAGTGTTGTGCAAGGGAATAAACCCACTCGTTATTAGTCCATCACAAAAAAGATATAGCAGGGAGCTTCTGCAAAAGAGGTCTGGCAACAAGATATTCTGAGAGTTTTGTTTGTTTTGTTTTCTACAGAATGAGAAGTAATTGCTAGGCCAAATACAAAATGCCGGTATTTTCCACTCTGATCATTGTCTCCATATAGATGAATATGTAGCCCCAAGTAAACCACAGAAATATAAGTTAGCTTGGATAAAACCCACAAAAAACCACTTCAGCAAAGCTTCTATACTTTGAGATCTCCCCACTTCAGATGAATACAAGCAGTAGATGTAGTTGGCAGTTTGGACAATGGAGATGTGGGAGAAAGGAGGGAAAAAACCCCAACAAAACAAATGAAAAAACTTGTGTAACTGAACTGCACACAAAAGATGTAAAGCAAAATCTCTTTTCCACTTCACCTCATGCTGAAGATGTACAAAGAGACAATCAGCAAAAGAAATGTTGTGTATCTATACCGTGCTTCTAATTTGATGAGTGCTCAGCTTCAGGAAACTCTTTCCACTCCCCAAACTGTAATTGACTCTTTTACATATAAGAGAACAGCTTTCTTCTCACCTGACCAGTCCCATTTCATGCTGAGCATACTTTGCTACCCCGCCTCTGCATGGCCTTGTCAGATTCTGCTCGGCCACCATGAAGGCCTCACAAGCCCATGCTGTGCCACAGACACCACATACCCTGTCACCAAGGAAGTTAAAGAAGAAAACATCTCATTTTTTAGGCACTGGAATATGTGGTACTATCATTCTTGAGCAGCACCAAGTAGTAAATACAGTTGTTATTCCCCCACAAGCTAAATACAGTTTGCACAGATCTGTGTGGAACTGGAACATGGCTACAATTGCAACTTTTTTTTCTCTCTTTAGACAGCTCCTGGCTGTCTTTAGAGATGATAAAGCCCAGACAGTCTTTCGTGACATAAGCTTAACGGTTATGGCTTGAGAGACCAGAAATCTGTTGATTCTGTGTCTGCTCTGCTCCAACATAAAAAAAACCAACAGCATGTCATAACTTTTAGAAATCAAGAATAAATGTAAACTAATACAACTAATCAGCAGGGTCTTCTGTGTGCATTTTTAAATAAGAGTTCATTTGAGATTGCCCACACATTTTCAACCTGCTAGCAATTTCTCTATTGGCAATTGTAACCACATCAGAAGTTGTCAGAGGAAAAAAGCTGCAGCACCTTGGAGAGCCGAGGGCAAGCTTTTCTCACAGCATACCAAAAGGTGTCTGGGAGGCAAAATGCAAGTATAATGGATGTTTCTGTTGCAAAAAAGTTCTTGTGCCAATGTTTGTCATCTCCAAGTTCCAAAGCTGACAATGTGAGGAGCTGAATGAGTGACAGCTCACTTCTCCCAGCAGTGCAGCAAAATGTCTAACAATTTTAATAAAGGGAAAACAGCATATATTTTGCAGACCTATAAAATGCAATATAAGTGTTACTTTAGATCAGTTGTAGGCATTTAACAAAGCTAGAAAGGAGTGGTTAAGATGCCTGTGCTAGCCCGCAAGCTTTCTCCTATCACTGTTCCAGGTGCCATAAGGGCATACAAGTATCTTTCTCCCCAGCAATGAAATCATTTTATAAAACTGCATTTATATTAATTTGAGTTAGATTAAATTGCAAGGGGAAAGCTTAAATTCAGAAATGTAAATTGGGAGAACAACCTCTGTGCCTTAATATACATAGATTTAGAGTTTGCCTAGGAAATTATTTGGCCTGTTCCGTGCAGGCGGCAAAACTCTATGATCAGTTATGTCCCTCCTGAGCTTGTGCTATGGATTTATGAGACTGATTCCACAGCAGCAGAACTGTGACATTACACAGTGCCCCACAATAAATTTCCTGAACACTTCTTACCAAGGGAATGTGCTTGTTTCTGCTCACAGAAACATACATGCTGTTTTCCTTAACCTCTGTTAGAGTCACGTAGACAGATAATAACAAGCTTTTGTCTGCGAAGAGCAGATAAGACATCCCTCTTCCCCCTTCCTCCCCCAACCCCAGCCTGCAATTCTGTGTTACTGTCAAGTCAACCTTACTTTAGGTTCTCATCAGGAATTTAAGACAAGGTCTTCAGCTTTAGGACCAGATTCAGTCTTATTTTCATTTCTTCAGGATTCACAGATACAAATCTCTCCTATCTTATCTAAACCAGTAACAGTTAAATGTCAGGCACAGCAGACTTCAGTTACTCTGAAAGCAGGCCAGCCACCAAATGGTATCCAAACATAACTGACCCACATGTTATCAGAACTGCAAATGCCAATGTCTGTGAGAAGGACCATCCTCTCCACATGCCCACAGCCTATTTTAGCTATTTCCAGAGTTTCATAAAGCTTGAAGTAACAGAGCATTTACCGGAAAACGGACTTTTGGCACAAGTGCATCTGAAGGCATAACAAAACACCCAAGCCCAACCAAACACTTCCATCAGACCAGATTTTCCTTTCATAGCAACTAGTTTCCACTGGAAGCTTTCCCAAAGCAAGGCAGCCTTGTAAATACTGCTTCATTTTCACAGTGAAGTTGCATTGGCAGTTTGTTGGCAATGTCCATAGCGTGCATTCTGCAGCATGCATTTTTTTGGCTTTTTACTGAGAGAAACTACCCTTGTGGCAAGAAAAGCATTAACATAGTTATAGGTTAGTGAGAAGCCCTCATGGTATTCAGGCTGGTTTAGCTATTGGGAATGAACAGTATTTAGCAAAATACTGAGTACAGCAAGGAACAGTTTTCCTCTTCACTTTGCCATGAGAACTCTCACAGAATTACGCAGAAATATTCAGAAACAGATACTGTCCTCCTAGAAGCCTTCAGTCCGAACGCCCTCGCAGCTACAGTCTCCTCTTCCTAAGATTAAAGTGTTTTAGAAGACTACAAAATATCACCTACTTCTAATAATCATAGTCCTATTCTTTATCAACCACAGAAACTAGAAAAAGCTTTACAGAGAAGTAATTATTTTTTTTTTCTCCTTTTATACAGAGTGAATGGAGCTATCAGGGTGCAGCATGTTCTAGCGACCAAGCAAAACTCTCACCATTGACTATAAACTGCACAAAGACCCGGAGACTGAAGTGCAGCAACTGCATGAGAGATACAGCCGCACCAAGATAATCTCTCACTGCCACATGCTCCAGCTGCTGGGACAATGCTTTATGTGGCATCACGGCATTTCAAACTTCTTGCCAGCTGATAACATCCTAAAACATTCCCCACTCTCCTCATCTTGCTTAATGACCCTGCACATCTTGTTTTGAGAAGAAGCTTGTCGTAAGTAAGTGAGAGACAGGTACTGCTCTTCCTTCTCTTTCAGCTATCCTACCCCCGGTCTTTTTTTTTTTTCCCCTCTTATCCTCAATTATCATCTCAAAGACCAGCTATCAAAACCCTCTAGATCTCTAACAAGGAGAGATGTCATCTGTGTAAAACCCAGGTCTTTGAGTGAGCAAACTCTCCAGAGCTTGAAACCAGTGTTCTCAACTGGGGGAGCAAAGCAGGACAATGAGTCAATCTGACAACAACGTAATTTCATTCACTTGCAATTCATCACATCTGAGTAAACACTTCTAGGATTAATCTAAATCTTTAAAGAGAAGAATCAAACATGGAGACAAATCCTCTTCAAACACACATAGATACAGACATTTATATAAACATTACGGTCATCAAGCTAGGATTTTTTTTATTGTTTGTTTTCTGTTAGCCATGAAAACCAACACAGAAATCACTATAAAATGATTTCATGAAAAGACCTTTCCCTCCCAATGGACCATAATACATCTGACTGTCTGGAGGAAAAGGAAGATCAGGCAATATACCTAGGTGTATCTCTACCAAAGAAAAAGTTGGCAGCATTTCCTCTAAATTATGAACCTTCATGATAATCTTGGGCTAAACAACAAAAAGCCCATGGTAACTGAGGTTAAACAAAAGAACAAACCATTTTAAATTCCTCTGATGCCTTCTTTGCAAGACTCTGAGCAACACTCACTAATGGAAGTGACAGGGCAGCAAAAATTAGAACTGTTTTTGCTTCTTAGAGTAAAACTTGTACCAGCACTACTTCACACCAAAAAGCCACAAGTCAGAAAGTAACTTTAAACCAGAAGGCAAGGGAGGGGAAGCAGAGCAGAGAAGTCACAGGATGCTCAATTCATCCAAACAAGCACTTCCCAGGTCTCCTGAAACAGAGCAACAGAGAATGAGGAATGCATTCACATATAAGAGAAGTTCTGCCATTTGAACTTCTTTTAGTGGTAAAACTCCAGCCCCATCTTTAAGAAAGATATCCACTTGCCCATTTTCCTCTCCTTTATATGCTTTGTACAATTGTGACATTGATGACCTATGACCATTAAATACACAAACTGGGTACTGCAACATGCACCAGAATTGTTTTGTAATGATTTTGGATGTGGAAGAGGCATAATCTTAAGAGAAATCCCCCACTGTAGTAGGCCTACAGACCCACAACGAGCAGTTTCATCCTACCTCAGACACAAAAAACACACAGAAAACTGTTAAGATTCTTGTTAGCTGATTCTTCTTGCAGCCAAGTAAATTCCTAACAAAGTACGTGACTAGCCAAATCCTTGATTCAAGTTCAACTGACAAGACCTGATGACAGTATTTCTGACAAAAATCCCCCATTGATTTTCTATGCAGCCATATGGAGAAGTGGAAAAGCAGCCCACAACCTGTAACTTCAAGTCTGTTTGGTAATCACAACTACACATGCATGAACTTCGTTTACATTCTACAAAAACAAAGGCAGCACTTGCCAGTGTTAAATTTGCAACACAGTTTCTCTTACAGCCCCCAACTGCACAGTTTCTTAAAAGTGAAAAAGGTCTCATTTTCAGAAGGAGATAAGATGAATAAATCGAGATTTATTTAATAACTAACAAAGGTCTTTTCTGGTTAACATTAATCAGAAACTTTGTCTTAGACATATATCAAAAGTAATTAAAAGCAAGAGTGTAAAAGATTTTGGAGGCAGCCTGGGACCCGATTGCAAGGCATGGTCCTTCCTACATTCATCCTTCCATGCCTTCATACCTTTGGAAATCTGACTCGTGAAAAATTTAGTGCTTAATCCACAGCCCATCAAAGACAATAGGAATCTAAATATTGGTGTTAACATGGTTTGAGTTAAGCCCTGAAACAGCAAGGAAAAGTGCAGATATTTTCTTTGGTGAGCAGACCCTCACATAAGGAACAGTTTATCTTCAGGTGTGCTCATGCTAGCACCAGGAGCACAGACCATGCCCTAAGAGATATTCCCAATGCAGGAAGGTAAATGGAAGAGTGCAAGACCAGCCTTCAGGTCTGACAATCTTGTCAGCAGGATTGATTCAAGTTGCAGACTTTAAAAGACAGCTTCTTCCACCCATATATTAACGCCACTTGTTTCTGAAATCCCACCAACAAAACCAGCTCAGAAATTTTGCAAGGGGAAACTCTAGCAAAGCTATGATCAGGTATCGCGGGCCACAGGCACACTCAGGGGCAATGCCCCTACTCCTCAGCACAAGGGCAGGATCCAGGCAGTAACAAGGAGGGTGTTCCACCAACACCACTGCACTTCATCCAGCTGTAACCCAGATGCTGCCCCAGGGGGCAAAGCAAGGTGATAACTCAAACTCTCTGTGCAGGTTACATGCCAGCTGGCAAATGCAGCACTTCAGCCAGCCAAAGCATATTACCTGCAGCCCCACCACACACCTGCTGCCAGCCCCTGGCTGGCTCCAGTGCAGGCAGTGCACTGCTGCTGGGGTTGCCTGCCTGCCCACCCCACACCTCCAGCCTGCCCTCCCCACCCTGCACCGCAGGAAAGCCCAGAGGTATCCCATGCAGGCTCAGCCCCAGGTAGATGAGCCACTCAGTCCTGCAAAACATTGATTTCGTGAAGAGCTCTTGGAGGGTTACTAATAAGAGTGAAAATAATTATCTCAATTTTCTAGCTGAGGAAATGAAGTTGCAAATCCAGTGAAGTCACTTACCCAGGTCTTCTACCTCACAAGCCAGGATCCTATTCACCAAACAAAAATATCCCTCTGAGCAACTTTAATGAAGGTTTTCAAATTATTTCACAGAATTGGAGAGAACAAGCATTCACCTGATCTACTTCTCCTTTTCAAAGCTGACTCAATACCAAAAGGTGTCTTTTTATCATTATTATTCCTTTGCTGGGCTACCCCACCATGAAGGCAGCAACTTGGTGCCCCGTAAACAGTCTGGAGATGTTCTAGTGAACTCACCTATCCTTAATTAAACTTAATAGATTTTTAACTACCAAGATGAAATATGTAAAAGAATTGACATAAACAGAATATGGGAAAACAGTTCTCTCAATACAGAGTGTTGACACTCTGGTATGCACCCATATATCCAATAACTTTACTGCTACTGTTTGACTACCCAAAACAAGATCTCACCTTCCCTATCTTCCTAGTACACACCCATCTCCACAAATGAGACCCCAGCATCCCTGCCTTCCTTCCCCATCTTTTGCATATTCCCTCTTCAAATTGGACCCACATCATGCCTTTATTCACAACACATCTCAAAAATTCACAAACAGATCTAATCTGGCTTTGACAAAAGAGCTATGTAACATTTGAAAAGAAACTCAGTGGTTTCTACTAGTTATGCTTTGAGTTCCTGAGGTTAAAGCAAACCTGAAACTCAAAGCGAAACTCTGCTTACAGCAAGAGGAAATATATGAGGAGGGGGAAAAACCTTTGCTTATATCCCAACATGGTCTGAGAAGCTTCTCTGTAATTCAGAAACCACTGTAACCCATTTGGAGTTGATGGCCAGTTAGAAGTAGGACTGCTGCTTCATGTCTATATGCAGTACAGTTCCTCATTAAAAAGAATGTAAGAAATCAGTAATGGCAGTGAACCAGTTCAATGTAAACTAAAGCAATCAGGTCACAGTAAAGAGCATACAGAAAAATAAGTATTTTGTAATATAGGAGTAGCATCTAAGACAACAAAGTTATTTTGTTCTCTACCACTGGTTTTCTATGTTATTTCAAAAACATTACTTAATTCTTTGGGCTCACATAATTCAAAAAATGGAGAAAATTGTCATAGCTATTAAAAGGCACCACATGTTTGCAAAAAGCTCTGAAATTCTTGGATGGAGAATAGAGAACACCTCATTAGAATCACTTAGCAGATCAGTATGAATTCAGCTAGAGACAAATTTGATTTAGATGCACTAACAACTGATGTAATCTGATTGAAACGAATTGTGTTCCCTGTATGAGCAAATACCACACCAAAAACCTGCCTATGAAAGGCAAGAAACAAAAGCATAGCAGAGTTTCAGAATCATAAAACTGATGGACTGGACTGGGACTGAAAAAATACGCTTACCGCTTTGGTTAGGTAAGAACCCCATCCAATAGAGAGAAGGAAGGGATAAGAGAGGGGAAATTGGAGATACATCACCATCTTCTGATTAACTGAAAGCATTGGGGTTTTTTAGGCATTTCATAAAGTTGTATCCATGACAGTTACAGTAACCATCCTTTCAAAATGAAGTCAGTGCAGTGCTGTCCTAATCCACGGCAGCTAGTGCAGATTTTTTAAGCAGCAGCTTATCTGCATCCCTCTTTCGAGTTTCACCCATCAAGACATAGCTCACTTCAGACAGCAGAGTTAAAATCACCATTGCTCTGCCTCCAATTCTATAGCAAGGCTTTACTCAAGCTGTTACACTCTAAAAAGCATAACTGATTTAATAGCAAAGTAGTACTTCAAGGAGCTCAGGCCCCCGATTTAGTGGCCTATGTTATTCCCAGGCCTACCAGTCTTAAACTCTGTTGATTTCCAGAATGACTTTTAATCAGCACAGACATATGGAAACAAGCCATAGCATGAAAACAAGGAAAGAAAAAAAAAAAATTACACAGACATAAGTAGTTATTTCCTTCCACTGTCAGGAACAGCATTCAATAGATGCACTAGTAAGTGCGTCCCTACTGGAGCAAAACAGGCCACACTTGAATGATACAAGTATGAGTAAGCTATCAAACTTTTTGCTGTAGAAAAGGCCTTTGGATTGAACTGACTTGTTTTTCAAACCTAGAAACTAACATAGCAGCTTCAACCTGTTTCAAATGACTCCCGAGTAGCATCTGCTGCAAAATTCAGGAAATACATGTATTAACTCATTCAAAACAAATACAGAGTACATTGAGCAGTCTGCAGCGATCACAGCAGTTTTGCTTAGCAAAAAGGAATAAAAGTCATAGCTGCTCAACAAGTAAACTGTTCATATTCTGTAGTTAACATGAGCAGCAGAACTAAAACAGCCCTGCTCACCCACATCATGCTCTCTTCTGAATTTCATTGTGCAGGAAGGGATAATCCCCACCAAGAGCCCTTCTTTCAAGCATGGGCTCTAAAAACACTTTCACAAAGCTCAGAGAAACTTTGTCCTTTTAGACCTTTCCTTCCTTGGTCAAATGTGGTGAAATTCATGAACTAATTCATAGTTACAAGAGGGGAACAGGTAAAGGAGAGCTACAGGGATGCTTTCTTAAAGATGCCAGGCAGAGGTGGGGCAGAGGTTGAGAGAGCACAGCTTCAGAAGAAAAAAAGTCCTATCACTCTAAATGTTAAAAATGTTTAATTTTCTAGAAATGTTGATCAGAAAGCATGCAGGATACACTTCATCAAAATCAGACAGAACATCAGCAACTGCAATTATTTTAGAAACTATCTCTGCTGCAGCTAGAATGACAATCTATTATCTTTGTGCTTTCTTGCACTTCATACTTACTCCTTTTTGCTTGTTTTTTCTTTTCACATTCCTATTGTTGTTATTAAAAACATAAGTATGCCCCACATTTTTAACCCTGGGGCTACAAAACATAGCAGTTAAGTAGCCTGCTTATACATCACAGCCTACCCTCACCCAGCTCTAGTATAAGCAGGGTTTTTTGCTAAAATCTTAAGCACAATCTTCCATCCTCAGAGTTGCTCATAGCCCCATCTCCTGTAGTAAGAACAGGTTGTTATGCCCTACTAAATAAGCCCTGGCACGCAGAACATACTTAGTGTACATTTATGCTTCAATTCAGATCAGCAGAAACAATGAGTACAAAAGGCCATACATTGCGGTGGGGAAAAAACCCAGAAATACTACAGGCACCTAGAAAACTCACATGAAAACTGAACTCATTGAAAATGAGTTACAAAAAGGATACAATTCTAGTACTCATTTGACTGCTACTTCTAATCCCTTGCTGATACATTCAGGTCCCATTCCTCTACTCTTTCCCTAAGAATGGAAGCTACATCGATTTATTTCTCATATAAAAGGTTAAATGTCTCACCTATTCTGTGTCTTTGGTTTCTGGAAATTTAAGGAATTGAAATTCTTCCATAAGGGATTGAGGAGTCAGTAAACACTACCTGCGTTCCAGTCGAACTTTGGAAGTCTTATCAAGAGTCTCCGCTGACATCAGACAGCCCATAAACATGCTGCATAAAAATAATTACAAAGAATTTTATCTTGAAGGCTGAAGAAAAATGCAAAACTGTCACCTTAACTCTGCTGTAAAACTGCCAAAAGGAAATACTGCTATTAAACTGACATAGCAAAAAAGACTCTCATATGCCCTTGAACTTCCCTGCCCACCCTTGGCACTGCCAGCTTCCAGGTACCATCCATGCAGAATCCAGTGAAATGCACCATAGCTGACTTGCCAGCTAGTTCAGTCAGATATCCAGGACATCCCCACATAGACAACCACAGCACAATCTACTTCTGGAAAAGCTTTTTCCTAGCTTCACCAAAAAGCAGCTGTTTCTCAGCCCAAGTCCAAGAATTTTCCTCCTCAGATATGCCATAGAAGTCCATGGCACTAAAATATTATCAAGAATGCTGTAAGTTGCCTATGAACTGTGTATCAAGAGCATACATTGTCTTACATAAATGTGAAATTTTCATTTACTTGGGATGGGAATTCTGCTTTTGCTTGTGGTTTGGAACACAAGAGAGTCATATTTTCTTTTCAGTTCAGTACTTTGGTAGCACTTTTAAGTTCATTAATATCTTACATGTTACAACTAAAAGAAAAGTTGCAAACCTTCTGGGGGAATCTATCAGCACTCTGCACCCTATGTGACAGGTCAAGCAATCACAATGGTCTCTCTTGGCTGTAAAAAATATAAATAGCTTTAATAGGAGAAATTTAATCTACACAGCAAAACCAGAATGCAAGTGCTTTTTAATCACGTTTCTCTACTCACCTACACAGAAATGCCATTAGATTTGGGCTGCTACCACAGATCACACTCTCAGTCCTAATGTCCTTCTCATGGCTGTGAAATAGCTTGCATAACTTATTGCACTTATATTCAGCTACAGGTCATTTTTTTCTTGGCAAAACGTTAACACAGTTCTTCACAGGGGTCAGAAGACAGGATTTTACCCCTAGCTAGTTTCAGGGAAGTCTGCAAAGCACGTCTTGACTCCGCTGATCTATCTATACCATCAGGGACCACTGCACAGCTGGAGCATGGCATCTGTTTTAGAAAAAGCTACATTGCCTAGTCATCAGCTTCTCTGTCTTATGCATGCTGCCTCATTATGAAATAAGATCTACAGGTATATACATTAAATATACATGCACATATAGCGCTATAAGCAAGATGTCAACAGCTCTTGCACACTGACCCAGTGAGTTCTGCATAACTGAAACCTTTCATACCACAAAAATTGCAGCATTGCCTATAAATACGCTCAGCACTTGTTGCTGACAAACAAAAAATCTCTCTAGTCAAGACAGCCCACCTACATGAACAAATCATCATATGACTGGAAAAGGCAGGGGAAAAAAAATAGCTGTGTTTTGGACTATGTTTTTCAGCATAGACAGATAGGAGCTGTGTTGACTGGGGTCACTGCTGGACGTGCCGCTGTGGCTGGTGTCCCGCAGAGAAGAAGGTGGTAGGGGACGGGTTTAGAGTTGAAGGAACCGAAAAGTAGATTATGTCCACGAAAATGGAAAGCACTGTAACTGCTCCTTGGGGAGAGAGGTTCTGAGCACTTGTCGGGGAAACACGGGTGGCATCGCCACGAGGTAGAGGCCCGAGGGAGACAGAAAGGGATGGAGCTACACTTCAATTTTTAAACAGGCAGCCTGCTACTCACAACTTTTGTCTCCTCTTGCAGTGGCTACGTGCTAATTCAATTTATTTAGAGAAAGAAGGGAGAAAAGCCTGTTTCCCTTCACCCCCGGTTTCGGAATTATTGCGTTGCCTGGGGGGAAGGGTTAGACCGAGACATTTAGTTTGGAAATGACTCACTCGGCAACGCTACGGAGCCGGAGGGTCTATTTTTAATATTTTTAAATGGAGAACTTACCCAGGTTTTATGTCTGCGCTTTGCTTCGGCGGCACCGCCGGGCGCGGGGGGCCGCCGCAGCCGCTGCCTTCCGCAAGCATCCCCTCCGCGCCGCCCGCCCGCCGCCAGCACCGCCGCCGGCCCCGCTGCCCGTGCGGGCAGAGCCGGGGCGCCCGCACCCCCCGCGGCCGCGCAGCCCCGGCCCGCGCCCGGCAGCGCCTCCCGCACTCACCCCGCCGGGCCGCAGAGCGGGCGCTGCGCGGGGCGCGCCGCTCCGCCGCCGACCGACGGATGTGCCGCCTCTTCGCCACGATCTGGCGAAACTTGCCACCAACCGGCCGGAGTTTTACACTGCCTGGCGGCCGGCCAGCACTTGGGGTGGTGTTTCTTCAGCAATCTGCCTCTTGCTGGCTCCTCCCAGCAGAGACAAAAGCAGCCGGGCCGGGCTGAGCCGCGCCGGGGGGAGCAGGGGCAGCTCCCCCGGCCTCCCGCCCCACCCCGCCCGGGGGAAGCTCGCCTCGGCCCGTCCCGGCAGAGCGAGGAAGTTTAAACGCTGACCTTTGGCGAGAGCAGGGGAAAGGGGAGGATGGGGGGGCTCCGGAGGCCCTTGGCGGGGTGGGGCGGCCGGCCCGGGCCCCGCCGGGCGCCCCCCAGCCGCTGCCGGGCGTCCCGTCGACTCGGCTGAGAGATGCCGGAGCTGCCGCCGGCCCCTGGCAGGCCCGGCCCGGGGCACCGGGCTGCGGACCAAGGGTCGTTACGGCCCGCCGAACGTGCGGCGCGAGGACAGGGCTCGGTTTACTCCGATGCCACGGTTCCGGGGCCAGCCGCCGCCCCGCGCGGTGAGCTCTGCCCAGCTCTCGCGGTCTGCGGCAGGTACCGGGCAGGAAACTGCTGAAAAAAACCCCACGTGTAATTCAGGGTCCTTCGGGAGATGACAAAGCCGCAATTAGTTGCAATTAGCGAGCAATCGCATGGAACGTGTAACTCGTATAGCGATGACTTTGGGAGAGCTGCTCGTTAATTTAAAGCGCTGAGATTAAGTGTTCAAAGGAGACCGAGCAAGTTTGTAAAATTGTATCGTTTTCTCTTAACCGCTTGAAGAGGCTTTTGTGAATTAGTTTACGCACCGTAATGCTGGTGCTTGACCACCCAAGTCACTGCTGCTTAAGAGAACTTAAATCGCGGCTTTACACCGAGTTGCATCTGGTCTTAAAATGAGAAAAGCCGACGCTACTCTGGAACTGGTGTGTTAACCCATCAGCCCATGCAGGGATCCTTAAACACTTTCAAGTTGTTCTCTAAATATCTATAGTGAGCTTAGATGAGAACACTTGTCATACCTGTTTTTGTAGGAGAGGTATTCTCATGTCTCTTTTCCTACTTTTCTGTCTCTAGATGTGTAAAAGAAAGATTCACTGAGGTACTGTGAACCTTACCTGCTGCCCGTTGCTACTACTAGTTATACAAATAGGATTTACTATTATGAACACGAAATCAGTACCTGGGGCCTGCAGACAGGACTTTGCTGCAAACTGTATGAAGAAATAAAAAAACATGTTTCCTGTCCCAAATTGTGGCATGCGATACCTATCCAGCACATAAAATTTTAGTGCATCTGTTGATCTGCTAATAAAAATGCATATTTTCATTTATCCTTGCACCTGCTTTTCAAACCAACAGTTACTACTTTTTCAGAGACAGCATTGCTGAAGTGGAGTTTGAGTGGTGATCTCAACCTGTAGCTCATGACACAGCTGGGAAATGACCACCACTATGGATAGACTGACTGCAGAAGCAAGGATGTGATTTATCACAGTTGAACTGTTCTTTGTGGGTCAGCAAAGATCCTAAGGAATTTGCTGGTGAAGAGAATGATGACCTGACACAGGTGGTCATGTGGCATGCTCCATCTGAGAGAAATTCTTAGGTTTTCTAAAAAAAGCCAGCACACAAGCTGACATCTTTCCCCAAATTTTAACTCACGCGGTTATGAATCAAAACTTGACAACACATTTCAGGTGTGGGAGAAATACCTGCACATGCAGAGTTGTGGAACTCCAGATTTGTGAGGGGGAAGCTGCTCACCATAACTGTGTGGGTTTAGCTTCAGGACTACCAAGGGACATCATTGCCACAACACAGGCTTACTGTGATCATCCTGATGTATGGCTGGGCTCCTGCTTGTGGGAGAAAAGGGAGTAAAGAGCTGAAGAGGCCCCTGCCACCTCACCGGGAATAAGTGAGAGATCCTCTGATTTCCCCATCAGGAAGAAGTGAGCCTTCTGTGGAAAGGGAAGAGTCCTAGTCACTGGGAGCGAAGGTCCCCAGTTATCTTATGCAGGAGCATAGGTAGTGGGAAGACTTTAATATACAGCAAGGGCAGACAAGACAATTAGAAACATTAGCCCAGCAGAGAAAGATAACTTAGTGAGATTCATTTTACCTAACTTTAGCTATCTGAAATTATGCAAAACACACCTCGCTTTCAAAGTTAGGTAAGGTAAATCCTGCCCTAAAGCTTACCTGAGTGGAATAGGGTAGCAGTGAAAGGGATCTGAAACAAGTGATGTTTACATTGAGAGGTGAGAAAAATGTCCTGTAATAGTTCTTTTTTCCCTTTTAGCTTTGATTAGAGCGAAAAGAGAAGAATATGGTTTCTAAAGAAAGCTCCTTGCCTGACACAGATAAGTGATAATTTACAGACATCTGCTCTCAGCATCAAAGCCAATACATGGTGCAAACAGACTGCCATGTGTTTTGTGTGAGAGGAATCGCCTCTTCTGTAACCTTGTTCAAGTCTACAGTATCATCTCAGAAAACCAAAAAGCAGGCAAACTGACAATATCAATGATGTTGCCACAGATATTTATGTAATGAATAGATCTATGAAAAACAGCTACAGCCATAATTTTGGTTTTGACACTGCCTCAACACCACACATCCTCGCTACAGCTCACTCCATAGCAAGACACCCCTGAGCATACATGCGTTCTCACACAGCCTGGTATACAATAAGCCAAACCACAAGAGTTGTGACTAACAGATGTGACATTTCATTGGTTTGCTTTATAATGCACTTGTTGATGAGATGAATCCACAACATATCACCATTGCTTTGGCTGTATGATCCCACAGGTCTCCAGCATCGTGTGTTTCCCAGAATTCAGTTCTGGGCAAAGACCCACAGTGTGGTCTGTGAAGAGGGCAATGAGGAGAGCCATCATTTTTGATGAACATTCCTAATTCTGGTACTAATTTTTAAAGATCTGAGGGTTGCAGCTGAACCAGGTTAAGAGTCACCATCCTTCAGTTTATTCTTATCCTATCCACCAAAGATCTCTTTCTCTTTCCATCTGCTGGGAGAGCTTGTATTTGCTCCAGCTGTCCAATGAAAGAGAAAGTGGGAACACAAGCAAGCAAGAAAAAATCTACTTCAACTGAAGTGGATGATTTTGACAGCAAAGTATTAGGAGTAGCTGCACTTGAAATTACCTTGCAGATTCTAGCGAGGAGCGTGAGGCAGATGGCTGGGGATCAGCCGGGAGGAGCAACCTCCTATTCCAGCTTGACAGTCAGGACAAGTCCAGCAGTCCTCAGTGACATTGTGCAAATTATTCAACAATGCAGTTCATCTCTCTCTTGGGGCTCTAGTGAGAAATTTCCATGTTATCAGTGATGCTATAAAGCTTTAACAACTCCTGCAAAGGGAACAACAACAAAAAAAAGTATTTTTTCTTTAGTTGTCTTTTAATATTCATTTTTATGGTTTCAAGCTTGGGGAGGGAAAGGGAGGGAAGTACCTCCAAGCTGTGAGGTTGAGGGTACATTATTCTATTAATTTTACAAGTTAAAGCTCTGGCACAAATGATATTCAGGACACAAAATGCAATTCCACAGGGAAAAATGCAGCTATACTGTGTCTGGTGAAAAATAATTCAAATCACAGCTATTCATTGGGAAAAAGGATTATCAGAAGTGGTAACAGTGAAAGAGACCTAAAATAGCAGGAGAGCAGACAGTTAGACGTGCCTGTAATTTGAGATGACAGAAGAGGAAAAAAACCCCCAGAAACAAGAAAACAATAGGATAGTAGAGTTCATAAACAGAAACTGTAACAAAGGCCACTGTTAGTAGTATTGTAGTGTAAACCCCCTGGAATACTGCATTCAGTGTTCATCATTTTCTCATCAAAAAGACATCAGCAAACATAAAGGAATTATTTTTTAAAAAAAGTAGAAGTGATGAGGATTGATTTAGAGATGCTGTCATATGAACTGAAAGAGCTAAATACAGCTGTGCATGGCATCTCAGACACAAAGCTACAAAAAGTAGGCACCATGGGAGAACAACTATTTAGCTTTGCAGAATTGACAGCATTATTGTTGTGAGGAAGGAGAAACTAGGGTGAAAGGAGGCAAAAAGTTTAAGATGAGTCCTGTTACAATGGCTTGGCTGTAAGATCCACTGCCTGGTGGAACAGTTGCTCCAGGAGACTTCTTCTTGCAGTATTTTAAATAAGCACAATGCTAGTGTTTATCCCTTGGCCTACCAAGCATGGTGGGCTAGCTGATCTTCTACAGAGGAATTTTCCATCTCTAGTTTCTGTGTTTCTAAAGCTTCCTCCTCTGTAGAGCACTGTTTGTCATGTCAGTGGCAAACCTCTGAGAAGACAAACTAGCTCACAAGGAGAGAAGATCTAAATGAAGAAAAGAACTAAAGCATGTTTATATATGATATTTTACGGTCACATCACAAATCATAGCCAGGCAAAGGCAGCGGCAGCTAGTGTTCCTTATATTGACCTCTGCTAGAAACCATAATATAAATTTCCAAAGTACACAAGCAAGCAGAGCAGACCCTTCTTTCCATCCTCGTGCTTTCATTCTTCCCATCCCACTCCTGACTTTATTTGTCTCTCCAGCATCGCCATCTGCTCCATCTCTCTCTTGTATTTCATCCCAAAGGTCGGTAAACCGAATGTTTGAATTCATTACTTGGAATCCTATACATCCATCCTAAATCCTCTCCAACCTCCTTTCTATACCTTAGACACCAGAGTAGTATGTCACATATTCTAAATACCATATTTCAGTCAACCCTCAGAGCAGTTCCCATCTTCTCTGATGCATCAGTCATTTTCACAGCATAGCTGTCCTTTTCCCTTTTGTTTTCCCTGATGGTCCTCTGTGTTTTCTTCTCTTCCTTAACTGCTTCATCATTGTACCCCCCTCAGCTTCCTAAGCGAGGGCTTTTTCTTTTGGGCACTTTCCTTCTCCTTCACCGTGTCTGCAGGTAATTTCACATACACAAAAACAGTTTAACTGTCAGCATGGTTGTACTCTCCACTCCAGTTCTCTCTCTTCTTTTTCCAGTTTACTATATTATACTATATTGCCACACACACACACACATTTATTTGGTCTTTGGTTTTAACTGAAATCTTTCTTTCTCTAGGTTCTTATATTCAAGCCATGTCTAAATTTTGCAGATGCTTTCTGTGTATCTTCTTTCAAATAATGTCCTTACTTATCCACACAGCAATATATCTCAGGCTGACTTTTGTCACTTCATATCAAAATTACTGTGATATCTTTTCCTCCAGCTTTCAAAACTGTAATCTTCACTCATATCTATGCAGAGCAGTGCTACAAATACCATTGCCCTCACCTCTCATGTTGAAATCAATACCTTTTATTTTCCATCCCTCTCTTGGCCTGTCATTCCCTACTTATCACCACAGCTCTCAGCCTGTCTTTATGTTACTACAATTCCTTACACTACAGTTTCACTGAATTAGCTGTGACTGATTGCTGCTGAAAAAGGCTATCTCACTCTCACACTGGCTTTGGCCAGCACTGTCCCTCCCTTGTGCTAGCAAATATCTATGTGACTGCACAGCAAATTGGATCAGGAAGATGAATGGGGTTACAAAAATGACACTGCCCTCACTCCCCATGGGGAGCTTGACCTGACTGTTCTGTTGATGGTACTGGAAAAAGGCAATTGGACCCATTGTTGTGTGAAGTACACAGTGATACCAGCCTAAAAGCCCAGGAGAACCTCAGTGTGCGCCCTTAGTGTGAGGAAGGCCCCGAAAGCAGCACTGCAAGCTTCTTTGCCACATGTGCTGCCTTATTGTGAGCGTGCTCCATGGGGCTCTTTTTCAGGTCATTTAGGATCCATAGACTGTGCCAGTAAAGAAGTCACTGCAGGAGGTAATTCTGGCATGCTGATGAACGGCTCAGTTACCAGCTGCGAAGAGGTCTGATATTTCATGTATCAGCTGTCTGCTGGCAACAACTTTCGGTTATATTGTCTTTCAAAACTGCACACCCAAAAGAGTATGCACGTGGTATAAGACATCTTTCTTACAGCAAAACAACTGAATCACTAAGTGTTAGATGACTCTTGTTGGTGAATGGATGCCAAATCACACTGTTCTAATTACAGGTTTCTAAAGTTCATCCCTGACTTGCTATGATTGATCTGTTGCTTTTCAGTCTGTCTTTTTTCACTTCCTACACCTCACTTTACTGACTGTGCTATGCTCTGCAGGACAGAAGCACTCCAAAGCAGTGAAAGCCACTACTGGCTGTAGATCTCTCTTAAGTGAGAGAAAAAGAGATTTTTATCCTTAAAACACCTGAAGGCATTCAGCACCATCACTTTAATGTAGCTCTCAGAGCCAGCTGAAGTCAGTGAATCTGTGTGGACACAGCAGAAGGACATGTTCACCTCCTGGGGTGACTGGCACGAGAAACAGTTTAGTCAGGGGCCAAGAAATCATGTGTCATGCCAGAAGTGACCACAGTGGCTCTTCTTGTATTTATATTCAGAAAGAATGCAGGAGAGACGTGAACCTTCCCAGCCATCCCACAGTTGGTGGGACGATACGCAGACATGCCTTTTCCCCTCAGAGCAGGTTTCTGACTTGTTGTGTGGCATATGCTGCTGGTTTGGCACAGTTGCTGACAATTTAGCCTCATCTCCCAGGCATGACACTGCCTTCCTTGATAAAGAAAGGGACAACAGAATGCAGCTGGGTGCTATAGTCTGCATTTACAAGTTTACATCTTTGTGCTTAATCTGCTCTTGACTCCCACTGTAAATGCCAGGTAATTTCTCCCAGATGTAGCAGTGCTGAGGTTGGGCCAAACTGGGAGATGCCTTTAATAGCTAAAGGACCTTATTGTTGTCTGCCCAGGAATTGGGTTGTGCTGTGGAGGAGAAGGCTAGGGGATGTCAGTGGGGAGAAGAAAACCCTCAGCCATTCAGAGTTTATTTACATAGAGAAAGGGACTGGCATAATTAATGAGTTATAACTCTGTAACTATATTTGTCTTTCTTGACCAGTTAAACTCCTTAGAATTTTAGGATCACAGAATCATTTAGGTTGGAAATGACCTTTAAGATCATTGAGAACCAACAGGTAATGTAGCACTGCTAACTCCGCCACTAAACCCTGTCCCTAAGTGCCACATCTATGCATCTTTTAAATACCCAGGGGTGGCAACTCAACCCCTTCCCTGGGCAGTCTGTTCCAATGCTTGACAACCCTTCTGGTGAATAATTTTTTTCCTAACATCAGTTTAAACCTCCCCTGGTGCAACTTGAGGCTGTTTCCTCTTGTCCTATCATTTGTTACTTGGGAGAAGAGACCAACAACCACCTCGTTACAATCTCCTTTCAGGTAGTTGTAGAGAGTGAAAAGGTCCCCCCTGAGCCTTCTTTTCTCCAAACTAAACAACCCCAGTTCACTCCGCCACTCCTCATAGGTCCTGTTCGCTAGATCCTTCACTAGCTTCGTTGCCCTTCTTTGGATGTGTTCCAGCACCTCAGCGCCTGTCTCATAGTGAGGGGCCCAAAACTGAACACAGGATTCAAGGTGCTTGAATAG
Organism: Falco biarmicus; assembly: GCF_023638135.1. Lineage (NCBI taxonomy): Eukaryota > Metazoa > Chordata > Aves > Falconiformes > Falconidae > Falco > Falco biarmicus. The sequence continues at coordinate 24,969,853 of NC_079294.1, read as the reverse complement.
ATGTTTCCATGTGGCATAGAAGTGCCAGAGACTTCTGGCATAGAAGTGATGTGTATGGTGAGGCTATACTGTAAGATTTAACTAGAGACTGAGAAGGTTTGGTGGACAAATGCGGGCATTGGAAAGGTGGACTGCATTTGAATATACAGAGTAAGACTAAGATGCAAATACCCAGAATATGCACAGCTTATGGTAGTTATGTGGATGGTAAAGTAAAGAACAGCTTCATGGAATATTCCTCCATGCTATTAGATGACTCTGATCCCAAATTATCTATTATTATCAGGTAGAGCCTTTGTATCACAAAGGCACTATAAAGTGGGAGCAAGGATATAGGATGCAAAAAGTGCTACTTAAATCAAGGTGCAGTCTGTGTATCAATATTCTGCATAGCGTGAGTCTTTGCAAGCCAGTAGGGCCTGTGCACTTGTGAGATTCAGCTTGTTATTACCAGAATAAATGTATTTTACTAGCGAAACCCATATGCACGTGTTCATATTGTTTATGAGCAATACTGTATGGTGATCACATGGCTGTCTGTACAGACACACTCTCCTCCAGAGAGCTAACATGGGTGTTTAACACCAGCTGTGGAATATGTGTCTAGGGCTCTGTGTTTTTATGGAAGAGAATCATATCCTAACTGCGCCAATATGAAGCTGGGCAAATCAGTTTGACACATCTCCAGTTCTCAGAATTTTTCTGTCTATTAGGTTTCTGATTTATTTTCAAAAAATCTCCAGAGAGAATGTTCTTTATGTGGAACTTACCCTTCTGCGAGGCAAGACTGGAATTTCAGCCATCCATAAAGGAAATCCAAGCTTTTTTGTGTGTGTGTGTGTAGTGCCAACTCACAAAAACAGACACAGGGCCAACACTTGGGCTTTGCAAACAAAAGAATTCAACGACTAAAACATCCTGCCTCCTTTCTTTGCCTCCCTCTCTCTCTCCCTCCCTTCCCCACCATTTTCACACCTAAAATATGTGAAATCAAAATGGCAAACCCCTTCCAAATAAACCATAATTTACTCTGCAGTATTACCCACTGGACCCATACACACATGCCCTGGGCAGGCATCCTCTCTCACATCTTCCCTCTGCGACAGCAAGTGCATCTGCTAGGTCACGGAAAGGCACAGTCCTTAACGGTGGAAAAAAATAGCTTTAATGAGACCTCAGTAAAGCAGTGCCTGGGCTAGCATTGCACTACATCATGGGCCAGGAGCTCTACTGAGTGAGGCACATATACAAAGAGCAACAGACTCTGATGTTCACCTGCAGCTGGGGAACATCAGAGTCTTCCCTGCTCAGCTGGGAAACGTGCCTTATGAAGGGACTCTGCAATAGGCTGGACCTAGCACGTGGTGTTGCTCAGTGAAGGAGAGGTGATGTTCAGGCCTAGGCAGAGGATTTTGGAATTAAGAGGCAAATGCAGGTGCAGCTACATGTTGTCTGACAGATCCATTTTCACCATGAATGATCAACCTGTTTAAAAATGTAGTAGTTCCACCACTGAGAGACACTTGCTTAGTCTAATTGTACAGTTAGAAGCAACTGGAAATAGGGAACATGTCTGCATGAATCTCAGCTCAGGCAGGCTAGCAGGGACATTGGCTAGCCTGTGTTTGGTTACTAGACAATGATACATATTAATGGCCGGAATGGGTCTCCTTAGCTCAGTCTTCTGTCTCCAGCGGTTGCCAAAAGTAGATGCCTTGGGTTGATCCTAGTAGCAGGAAAAGCATATGGAAAGATGACTTCTCTCAGTCATCTCTACCAATATTTTTACCTGGTTTAGCTTAGTTAAAGCTAGCAAGAGGTGCTCCCTGCACTTCAATCACTCCCCTACAATTGCAGATAGATTTGAATTTATCTATGTTTTCCAGAGTCTGCAAAGGGCAGGTGTCTTGCTGGGGGAAACTCCATTTGGATGGCACATGTTCCTGTGAGGAGGCAAAGAGAAATAATGGGATTAACATGAGTTAAGCTATGTTGCTGCCAAGTATGTAGCCACAGCCTGAAATGCAAAGTCAATGAGGTCAGTTCTAAGAAGCCATAATCTGATTCCATATTCTGTGCTTCTTTACATGCAATGGTCATAAAATTAACAAAACAGAAAAAAAAAAAGTCTTCCTCTGTTTTAAATATGCATGTTTAAGAAATGAAACCTTCTGTCACCTCCATTACCCTTGAAAAAGACATTTTGCTGACATAAAGGTATTTTTTTCATCTGATGAAAGTTACAGCATGCAGCAGTGCTCAGGGAAATGACAGTCTGCATGAACGGGATGCAGACTGCCTGCATCTACCTTCTTGCATTAGCCTGGCAGCAGGGAAAAGAGGGCAGAAAGAACCAAGATTAGCAGTTGGCCAGGGAAGATGTGGATTCTTGTAGCTGCAATGCATTATTACCACTACAGTGAGCTTCCACTGTTTACTGGACACATACAGATTGGCATGCAAGGAGATGGGCTGTCTGAATGAAGAAACAGAAAAGGCCAGGGTCCAAGTCTGTCTGGCTGAACAATACAGTGAGGAGAATGCAAGCCTCCTCTTTAGCTGACTTCCCTCCAGGAAACCCAACTCGTAATAAAATCCTCCTGTATCCTGTGCTGTAGTCTGGGGGTGTTGACACAGTTCCAGCTAATCATGTAGATCATATTTGTAGAAGATGGCGAGTGCAAGCTGCTGGATGCAACCAACAAAGTATTCTGGATGAAACATCCCTGCTCTATATGGGAGGAGAGTTGGCCTTAGCATTTTAGAGAGGATCATCTGTTCAAGTTCCCTCAAATGTGACTGCCTCTTTAGTCAAGTTACTGGCCAAAGATAGACCTAAAAAATTCAAAACTCCTCTCATGCCTCCTCTTGAGAAATGGGAACGGTTGTCCAAACACAGTGATTCTCATGACTCCAACAGAAGATTTTTAGACTCTGAGGCTCCCACTTCAAGATTTTGGGGGTTTCAACTGCACAGTATTTGAAGCTTACCTATTTGGGTTAGTGAGTCTTCTGAAAAAGAAATTTCTCTGCAATGTATAAAATGTATAATGCATCAGGTTTTCAAACTGTGGCTTTAAGCTGACCAAGAGAAAGACAGAGTTGGGACAGGAAGTTTCTAACCAATAATCAGTATCCAAGTCCAGACCTGGGACATAAGAAATATGGTTCTTAAGCTTTTGTGATTAACAACCCAATTTTTTTAAATTATTATTATTTTTTTGGGGTGGTGGTGGAGGGGGGAGTGGGGAATCTCTGGAACACATTATATACTACTAGTGTTTTTCAATTAGGAGGTCACTACATGAAGCACCTGAAATCTAGTTCATAAAATGCTGTGATTTTAGAAAAATTAAATTACATGTTATAATCAGAGCCATTTTAGCTGGAGCACTGATATTGCTCACTGGCTTGCAACAGTCAGTCAGAAGTCAGCAAGTATTTCATTGCCTGCATTTTTACATTTTATGGACTGATAGCGGTTCACAGATTGGAACAGTTTTGGAGCTTCTGATAGCAGTCTTGAAAATCAAGGCAGTTAAGATCTCTGTGTGCTTTAGTGCTCTCAGTGTCACTTCAGAGAGAACTTTTTCAATATGCTGCATATTCATACCTGAAACTGGTTAGCTCATTATACTTGCCTTTTCAAAACAAAGGTAGAGCCTTTTTTTTTGGCAAATAAATGAGATATTTTCACCTCTTTCAGCAGGATTTGGAAGTAGACTATTCCTATTTTTACATTTCCTGTTCCAGGAAGGAAAGAGGGGGGTTTAATTATATTTTTTTTCTACAGACTTTTCTAGTTGAATCAAATCTGAATGAGTGGTGATAATGAAAGAGTTATGCTTCCTGTTTGCTTCTGCTTAAGAAAAAAAATTCTGCTATGAATTGTTGAAAATGCAGCATATTTTTTCTGTAACAAATTAACATCCCATTTTCTCTAAATACTGTCCTTACATTAACCAGTATGTCAAATGCCTTTCCGTTTAGAAATGCAGACAGGAAAAATATCAAGGATGCTATGAGTACTCTTTTTTTTTTCTACTGTAGAAACCATTTTTTCCAGGACTTCTGCCTCAGTGTGCTGAATTAGAGCATTTCCAGACTACATTTCCCCATGAAATGTAGCTGGGAGAATTCTGAGTACTTAAAAATCACATTGAATCTTATCATAAAAGCAGAGGCAAATGCTAATCTGAATCCAATTTCAGTTGTGATATGCTGATTTTTACCTGGAACATGGTATTCTTTATGCAAACTCCCCTTTTTTCCCCTCTTCCTATAGTTATATTGTATTTATGTGTGCTGACTCAGTGAGTAGAAGTGGCTATATTTTCAGCAACAAATGAAGTGTTAACCAGTTATGTAAGTTGTGAAATATTTTAGAAGCTATAGCACAAAATAACATCTTTTCCTCACCATTATCAGTACATTTACGGCAATGACACGTCACTTGCAGTGGTACTGTGTAAGCACTAATTCACTAAGGATCATAGTCTATGGAGGAGCAAAAATTTCACTTGGTCCATTTCATATATGAAGAAGATGAAAGAAAAAATTAGGAGCCTGTTTTTCTGTAGGTCCTCTCAGCCCCTCTCAAAAATCAGGTAAGGTTACAAATCTGCATTGTAAGGTCAAAAAGACCAAGAATCTATACTGCAGATGCTCGACACAGATGCTGAGGATCTGAAATGCACGCTATTTATATTCCTTTTTTTTTTTTTTTCAATTCAAACCACCTTTATTTGGGTTGCCTGGGCTGAATGCCTGTTGAAGTCTGAGCACATTAGGTGCACCTCTGGAGAACATTTTCCAGTTTAATCTAACTGAAGATAATCTAGTCCCTGCACTCCAAAATCAGGTCCTGATGTAAAATGAAACACAGGCAACAGAGATGATCGGGAGATTTTTATCAATAGTACACTTCTGATCTGAACTAAAACACTACTGAAGACACATTATAAATACTGCTGGCAGGACTGCTATAATGGTTATACACTGTCCTGAATTTACCTTATTTCATTACAACCACTTATTTCATTACAACCAGAAGGCAGAAAAGAAGGCATAACAGACTGAGACATGGTGTCCAGATTGCTACCTGATTGCTACTTGCAGGCATATATCCTGAGGTACAAAGTAACTATACTTACCTGAACTGTAACAGTTTGTAGCTGAAGATAGGAAAACTCATTCTGCCTCATTTTGAGACATGCAGATTCAGAATAGTTGGTGATGTGAATCGGCCTTACTACCAAAACCCTGTGTTTGTGTTGATGTAAGCATTATTTTTACCAGTGGAGGCAATTTTTCCTGAATGTAGTGCTTCAGCTCCTTGGTATTTGTGTCACTGAGTAATGAAGTTGCAAAATGTTACACCACTGTATATTGGCAAGACAGCTTGAGATGAGGATTCAGGCAGCAATGCTCCCATGTAGCACTGGCATGAAGAGTTACAGGCAAAAGCAGAGGAGCCTTTACACCACTGTATTTACGCTGCCTTTTGTAATCACAGGTTTGTATGATATGTGGATACACTGTAACTGTAAAGTCAGCCACCTATCTCCAGCCTTTCTGTTGCATGTGTAGGTTCTCTTCCTGAGCTGACACAAATCCTCAGCATACCTATAGTTTCCAGAGGAACACTACCAAAAAAGCCATGTCTGCAGTTGACTTCCCTGAGCTCCTGTTCCCCAGGTAGTAGCTCTTCTGCTGATACAATCTGTCATAGTGAGGCTGCACAGCCTGAGTAAAAGCGATCGAGTATCCTGGAGCCAGAAACATCAGTAGCTGTGAGTCAAGCAATGACTTCCTAGTGTTGCTGTTAGGCTCATGGTCACTGGGTTTTCAACTAAAAGGTAAATTTATAACCGTCAGAAGAAGATGTTTTTAATCACAGAAATACTGTGTCAGAAGAAGATGTTTTTAATCAGAGAAATACTGGGGAGCTTTTTTTAAGTAACAGCTATCAAAACAAAAGAAAACAAAATCTAGGTTCAGCTTCATAGTTTTATTTAAGGCTGTGACACTCCCCAGTAGCCCTTAGAATCAGTCTCTGGTACCATGAGGCACCAAGCATCAGTTTAAGCTGATCTGAACTAAACAATGCTGTCATTGTGGGGAAAAGGAATGAAGTTGGGCTGTCTCCTGGATGTGCCAGTCAGTAGGAAGCAAAACAACAAGCACAACAATGCTTAGGTGCTCTTCTCAGCATGGCAAAAGATTCAGATACCATGTTAATCTACATGTCTTGGGTGCCAGGATTAACTACAGCATGTCCTAAGAGGCTGGGTTTTTTGCAAGCTCCATTCTGCAGTTTACAGAGAGGAAAAGACCATAAGTCACCACAGAGTGTTCTGAATTTTTTAAAATCCACAACTATTCAATTAAATTTAAAAGAACTAATGGGAAACTTACACTATAAACACAAGAACTTTATGCTTTCAGAAGTAATTAACTGGTTCCCATCTCTGCCGGCTGACTTTGTCCCCGGCAAAAGCTGACTTGGCCAGGGCAGTGGGCTGCCATGCCGTGCGCACAGCAGTCACTGCTGTTGTCACCCTGTTCTCCTTCAAACTAGACCTGCCAAACCTTCAGTGCAGAGTTTGAGTCAGAGCACTGATAGCCCCTCTTTCCATGCCATGGCTTTGTTTCCATCTTGCTGCTGCTCTACATCCCCTGCAGAGGCAGGGCTGCTGTGGGCCTTGCATGGAATGGCTATGTGTGCCAGGACAGTGATGCCTGCAGCGCCATGAACGCACATAAAGAAAACAGTTTTGTTTGTTTTCAACTCCAAACAGCACCTCTCTCACGCTTACAACTCAGTGCCTGTTACCATTACAGAATTAGTGTCCTTGCAGCTCTGAAAATACCCTTAGGCTTCTGTCTTGCTGTTTTTCATTCTTCCCATTTTGTTTGTTACTCAGGAGGTATCTTGTGCTGTGCTGACTCCTGTATAGCAACACGGGCATCAAAGGCTGTCAGAGTCTATAGTGAATTGAAATAGGTAACTTTTGGCCAAATGTGGCTTAAGGCTTCCTTAGTGGAGGTAGAGTTTTCCTGAGCCTATGACACAGGTGACAGAATTAGGTGATCTTCATTGAAGCCATGCTATGATTTTCCCGCCCACCAGCAGGGTCATGTATGACCCAGGCAACAGAGTTATTTCTACCTTGGCCACCCGCACCATGGTTTCACACCTCTGTTCTGCACTGCAAAGGCCAGTTGACACTCCGTCATCATACTGTGCTTGCACAGGCAGAGCTCAATGACCAGCTGGTGCCTGGGCACACTAACTCTGATATATATGTTTATATATATGTATGAATGCTGCTGGAGGGTTGGTCTGCTTGGCACTTACTGCTAATTCAGTGGTTACTACCTGGCCAATTTCTGCTTGAAATAGTGCCAACGAGTGCAAAAGAAATGGAAGTTTCAGAACCCCACTGTTTGTAAATGAAGTTCTTTTTGTTGCCAAAAGCACTCTTTTTTGAATGAGAACTCAGAGATACAATGAATGTACACATTCTTCTTCTTCTTTTTCATAATTACATGGCTCCCACAGTGAGGAAATGGCAACAATAGGAGGTGGACTGGAGACTGGGTATGGTATGATGCCAGCTGCTGTTACTGCAAATCAGCACCTTTGCTCTGAATATGTATCTCACAGGTAAATGTTCTCTCTTGCCACATACCCTTGTGATAATACCCAATGACAGTTACCTACTCTCTGCCCTTTGCATCTCTCTACCTACTTGTCTGACAAAGTTACTCTGTCCAATTAAGTCCTTAACCTAGGCATGTATCAATCTGATTTTACATAGGTCTTGTAAAATTGTCACTTTAGAAATGTGCTGAAGAAACCCCAGTGACCATCTTCCATAGCTGCACACACCACTTCAGAAATTTTACTGCTTAGAAAAATTCTACTTCCCTCTGACTGTAGAAAATGCTGATTTTAATGGTTTGGAAAAAAGAAAAGCAAGCAGATTACAAGAGGTTAATGATGCAATTAAAAATTTTAAGTGATATCCTGTGATCAATCCCTATGTTTCCTTTAGGCTTACTTGCTCAGATTGTAACACAGCGTTGATACTGTGTTAATACTGCCTTAATTCTGTTTATCCTTTCACAACTTCCACGCTTACTGCTGATGTTAATAAATTCTCATTTATTAATGCAGGACTTTATCTTACACAGTTAGTTACATTACCCTCCTGACACTCAGGTTACAAAAATGACCTACCTTGCTTCATCTGAACACTGAAGCCGGGTCAAGAGAACGTGATTCCAGTTTCCGGTTTCTTAAACCCTGACCTCTAACTGCTGCCCCATTTTTTGTCCTTTCAGATGCTAATGTTTAGCCCACTGGTTCTGCAAACCTTTCATCTTGCAAACAAAAATTAGGATCCCACTGTCTTTCCATTCACATTCTGCTCTGTTCCAGTATCTAGTTTACAGATACTGCTGTATTTGTGTAAGTGGAAAATGATCGCTGTGGCGTAAGTACAGAGACAATTGCCGATTTCTCTGATACTTCCTCTCAGGAAGGAATAGACAGTGTTGCCGGTGTAGCTCATTTCCCTTTTCTGATCAGAGTATTGAGTTGTATACTACAGGCACCTGGATAAGCAATGGCCATCCACAAGATCCACTGCCCACACAGTCCCGCCACCTCAACTTGGCAGCACACCTGCTCTACCAGGAAGGTCATGCCCTGAAGATGACTCCACACAGCTAACCCCCAGCTTTACCTAATGTGCCGCCTGTGCTGCGTTAGATTTGTTGGTGACACAGAGCTAGAGAAAGCAACAGATACGTGCCAGCTCTTCTACACTTATCAATCACACTGATTAATTTCAAGAGGCCACAGATGGTAAACTCATACCCCAAAACAGTTCCCTCTGAGCCTCATTTCCTGTTGCTCATGAAAAATGATTGAAAATAAAATCCTCTCCCTTTGGATTCTTCTGCCCTTCAAGGTTTCCCAGCATGAGAGGGAAACCAGTTTCTCTCAGGAAGCCCTGCCAAACTTGTGAAGCCCAATGCAAACAGCATTTACATACTTGCATTTCTCACCGTGTGTTACCCTGCTTACAGCATGATGCAAATGGAAACGCGGATGAGGGTGCTCTGACAGATGTAGCAATGGGGAAAGGGCATAGATTACTGATGCCCTGGAACCAGACATGCTAGGAATTAACACAAGACAAAGAGAAGACCATTCCTATCAGAAAGAGAACTTATTTAGATCCTGCACTAACCGGAAGATACACATGATTCAGTAAAATAATGGCCCATATCACTGCAGCAGTGCCACGATAAATCTCTTGCCTGAGTTCCTAGTAGCTGAAAACAGCGTTTACAGCTAAATTCTGCACGCAACGCACAGACTTGCACCAACAGTAAAAGAACGAGCAGATCGGAGAGGACAGTTCTATTATTTAAGGCTTGCCCTCGCCCCTCCTGCCTCACTAGCGACGCCGTGGTGCAGCTGCACTGCCGGGCTTCCCCGCTCGGCGGCAGCCGGAGGACGCCGAGCGCCCCCGCACCGGCACGCCCGCCCCGCCCTGAGGCCCGCCCCGCCCTCACGCCCGCCCTCAGCCCCGCCCCCAGCCCCGTCCCCGCCCGCCTCAGCTGACAGCGCCAAGATGGCGGTGGTGCGGCGAGCGGAGTTCGCCGCCCTGCAGAGCCTGCTGAAGGTGAGCGGGGTGCCGAGCTGCTGCGGGACGAAGCTCCCGGCCTGGCGGCGCGGGCTGTCTCTCCCGGGCCGCGGCTGAGCGCCCCCCGCTTTGCTCCCCGGCAGGCGCCGTCGAGGGACGCCGTGCGGCAGCTGTGCCAGGAGTGTTTCTCCAGCCCTCCCGCCCGCCTCGGGCCGCTGGCGCAGCGCGCCTGCCCCAGCCTCGCCGCCGGCCCCGAGGAGGCGGAACAGGTAGGGCCGGGCGGGACAGCGGGCGGGATGCCTGCGGGAGTGCCCCCTCTGGAAGGGGCAGCGGGACGGGACCTCCCCGCCTGGGCCTCCCCGTGCGCGACGGAGCGGAGCGGCCGCCGGCGGCGGGGTTGGCGCGGCCGCGCGCGGCGCCACCGGACTCCGAAGGACCGCGGCCGCTGCTGCAAAACGAAACGTGGTCCGTAAAGGTGGCCCTCGCCGGCAGGCCCGGCGTGGAGGAGCCTTACCGGGAGGCCGCAGGGAGGTGCGTGGGGCGTACGTGCTAGAGGACGGTGAGGACCTCGGCTCCAGCGGAGCCCTTTCTCCTCTTCTCTACAGCTGGTATCTGCTTTGCACAACCTTACCAGGCATGTCGTGTACCGTGGCTTGACGAGAGCAGAAGACATACTCTCTCTCTTTCCAGAAAACTTCCACCAAAACCTGAAAAACCTTTTGACTAAGATAATCTTGGAGAACATGTGAGTGCTACCCACCTGTCATTTCCTTTCTCCAGGAAAATTAATGCCTATATATCTGGTTTGGTATGTGCATAGTTGATGGCACATAAAGTTTTGTTTCTATGAATTTTGTGCATGGCTTGGACATAATCATGCAGGTTGGGATGAGCAGAGTTGAATGAAATGTCATCTGAGTGGAATGGCAAAAAACACACAGCCATGGATGGGTTCAGAGGGTTTTCCCAAGACTTTTGGAATGGGTGTGGGCTTTGTTCACATAATGCTGAGCCCTTTTTATCCTAACAACTCGCCTTTGTGATGGAAGAATGCTGCAGGTGATGATAAAACTTACTTAGAGGGCTAGATTTCAGCACTACAGAATCTGATTGGGTAGCATCTAGGTGTTCATCCACTTACCAACTTGGCTTAGGTGCAGGGACACTGTATGAAGTAGAGCATTTGTGAGTGGTGGTAGAGGACAGCAGTTCTGCATGCTTGTACATCTCACTGCTTGGTAGCCCGTTGCTTTGATAAAACCGGGGAGAAAGGTACATGCCGTAAGTGAGCCATACTTACAGAAGAACCAATACTTGGTCACCAGTTTGCCCACCATTGTCCACCAGTGACAGCCTTTCCTCAGCATAGGCAGTCTCTCTCCTCTGCTTACTGCTGCAGCCCTGGTGACCCTTCTGTCAGGGATAAGTCACTCTGAATGCTTTCCCTACCTTTTTGTCATTTTTCTTTGGTTTTTTTTCCTGACCAAAGCACTGCTGATACTGTTTTTTTCTTTTCCACTTTGTCATAGATCTGCTTGGAGGAATGAAGCACAAGCGAGTCAGAGTAAGTAGTCATTGGAGCTTAGAGTTTAGAATAGTGCATCACAGCCTGGTTTTGTAACATAGCACAGGGATACCCCCATTTGCCTTAGATGAAGCTGTGTGATTGTGGCATTGCAGAGCTTAGCAGAGGCCAACAAGCTTATATTCGGATCTCTGCTGCTGTGTTAAATTGAGTTTCCAGTCCTCAAGCAATTCCATTTAATAGTCTGTTGCTTCCTTGCAGAGTGAAGCATATTTGAAAGTGAAGCAGTCTGACCTCCCCATTCAAGTTACTAAGTGATGTCCATATTCAATAACTGTGCACTGTAAAGGATGTGTAAATATAGGAGAATATCTTATCTTTGCATATCTAGTAAATTTTGGGCATTTTTTCTCTTCCATGCATCAGGAAGTATACTGCATCTATTCATAACTCTGCTTTTTCCTTACCTTTCGAAAGAGTGATGTAATTAAGGAATGCAAGCTTTAACAATAGTATCATGGGCAATGAGTTACATCCCAATTAGGTGTTCCATGTAGCTACAAATCTTTGTTTTCTGCACATGAGGTTTTCTTTACAACTGCAGCACTTAGGGGCTTACAAACAAGAGCTGATACATAACAGAGTACCCTGAGGTCTGCATGGATCCGCCTTACCTTTTTCTTTCCCTGTGGAAGAGATAATGTCCAACAGCTAAACAGTTCGGCAAGACCTGGAAATACACTGTCCCTCAAAGTTTTAATGGAGTATAAATAGGGAGAGGGAAGAAACTATTGCATAATGTTAATACAGTAAATACAGCAGTTCCTTACAGTAAACAATGTTCTAGTGTTACCCAAACACATAATGCTTTTTCCTGTATCCTTAACACTGCAGTGCGTGAGAGGAAATGACAGCAAGCACAACACACTAGCATAGCACACTAGCTAGTCTTCACAACCCAGAAGCAAGGCTCGGTATGTGGCTCTTGGAACACCGCTCAGGAGCTCTGCTCTGACACTCATTCCTTTGTATTCATTAGATGATTATTGAACCCTGTTGGAATGAGATTGTCTTCTAGGAAATGATGGATTATTGTAGTATTGTATTAATGAAATATCTGACATCTGTTACATAGGGACCAAGGCAATGATTTATTGAACAGGCATTCCAATCAACTGATTTATGTTAACATAAAAAAATGGATGGTTTCCTGCCCCTCCCAACCCACCACCCATCAATCTTTGCAAATTAACATACAAGGCTAAACAGATGTATTTTATGTTGTTGCAAATACTGCCAAGCGCTGCCCTTGACAGGCTATGAACTGGAATTTGTTCCAAAAGCAGGAGCAAGGCAGCCAGTTCTGCACTGCCCCTTGGAGCTCTGCTCAGCGGAGCAGGAGGAGGAGCCTTTCCTCAGAAAGAGAAGTCTCTGTAAGCACTGTTAGGAAGCAACCTGAGCATCTGGAGCCAGTAGGAAGGCCAGCAATCAACCCTTGGGGAGGAAACTAGGCATTTTATGACAGGCAGGATCCAGACAGGCTGCAGTTGCCTATTGAGGCTGCTTTTTCCTTAGTGCTCAACAGGGGTTTAGGTTTTGCCTCTTCACCCCCCTCTGGTACCCTTAAATAGATGTCAAGTAACTGCTGACAACCAGGTTTGATAAGGCTTTGCAGAGATGCTCAGACCCACCAAGCACCACAGCTGATGGTGTGAAAACTCTATTTTTAAATTGAGTTTGAGGATACACCATCACCTCTACAGTTCTTCTATGGTGTTGGTTCTACACTTCATTCAGACTTCTTTGAAAATCCCTAGCTGACATAAACAGTGTTTCTTCAGGCACCCTGTAGCCATTTACTCTGACATAGTTACAGCAGTTAATCCCCTTAGCTGCAAATGCCCTTTTCAAACCAAAAGTGTTTGTCTTTGTTTCCATGTCCTTAGTGTGGGCTTCCAGTGAGAATTTACGGTTTTTCCCAGGAAACTGGTGCTGTACTTTTGAACATAGGAAGTATGGCTCAGCTCTTACCAGAAAATGGAGTCAAAATAGGTGCAAGAGGTGTTCCGAGTCTTATAAACGTGACACTACCAAAGTGGCAATGACTTTTAAGCATGCCCTGTTAAACTGCTCCTTACAACTTGGTTTCCTTACATATATTTTAAACTAGGTATTTACCTTACAGACATTTTCTAAATTTCTGGATTCTGGTGGTAAATTGTGCTTTACCACTGGGCAGTCAAGTGTTCAAGCCTCATCTTTTAACACTTGCTGTTGTTATTTGGTTGGATAACTAATTATGCTTTCTTCTGGTTTGCAGTTTGTGTGAGAAAATACTTGTAAATCTGAGATGAAATGTCAATACTTTTCCTGGATTAAAATGTTGGGGTTTTTTTTAATGACAATAGGAGACTGCTTTGCAAACAAGGGGGAAAGGTATCTGCATGCCACTCATCTAACTACCTGCCTTGGTTTCACTTGGATATGTTCTTCAAACATTCCCTGTATTCATTACCAGTAGCTGAAAGATACTGTTGAAAAACATTATGCTTCCAGGAACTGACAAAGAGCACTTGCAGCCAGCCTGTTGGTGCCAGAGTTTTGTTAGGAGAACCTTAATCTCAGTTTTTATGCCAGTTTACACAGTGCTTAGGTACTCTTGAGGGTTCATGGTACAGTACGCTCCATTAAGTACATAACATCATGAGTGAATATCCTCATGTCCTGTCTGCAACAGATAGCTTCACAAATTTCTTGACAGGGTGACCAGGTCAGACCTGTCCTCCTTCCCTTGGAAGGCTCATGGGGTCTCCAGCCCTGAACTATTGATGTCAGTATTGCACCAGACTGTTGAATGATTTCTGTTAGGCTACATCTAATTAGGATGATATCTTCAATATTTTTAACACATTGGTAGTATGTGTGCAAAGATTGCAGTTTACCAGTACATATGCTGTACTGCAGGATGCTTTAGTTCACAGGTTGAGGAACTTGAAATAACATGTTTTATCCTGCTGAATTTTAAGAGCATTGGTGTGTGCTTTCTTATTCGTTATAGAACAGAGTAATAAGCATGTAGGTCGCGGAGCAATTAATGATGAAACACTAGTTGAATGTTGTAGGCAGCAAGGCAGGGGATGAAGAGGCGAAGAAATCTTACTGTTTGCCTTCTCCTTGCTGCTTTGTGAATGTACCTATGACTGTCTTGCACTGTACCATCCTTGCATGTGATGATGGGAGAACCCTCTTTGTCCTGCCAGTGTCTTCCAGAGCCCTTCAAAGACTGGCTTATTGCAGAGTGAAAATGACCTGAAACCACACAGTAGCACTAAAGTTGTACAGTTCCCAGGGCCAGAAGTACAGAAGCATGTACATGGTGGTAGTCACAGGTTCCAGGGTCTGGTGTCGTCATGTGCTGCGGGGCCTAACAGATGCATTTTTCAATCCCTCAGTCTCCCTGCCTCAGTTGGTTGACATGGATTGGAGGGTGGACATCAAGACATCTTCAGACAGCATCAGCAGAATGGCAGTCCCTACTTGCCTGCTTCAGTTAAAGGTAATGTCAGTGGCTGTAAAGGATACAGAATCAATATTTACGTCCAACACCTGACTTACCAGTGATAGTGCAAAACAGTTCAGCCAGGCATCTGGTGCTTGCCTATTGCCTGGTGGGCAATTAACAGAATTTCCCAGAGATGATCTTTGAAATGCCACAGAATGTGGGAATGATGTCTCTGATGAAAGCCCTCTTTTCCTTGCAAGGGAGAGTTTTCTTTGCGTGAGGATGTGAGAAGACAACATATTTGTTCTCAGTCACCATTGTTCTCTACAGAAAGAAAGATGATAAATTATGAAGTCATTGCCCTTTAATTCTAAGCCACTTGTCAGCATGTTTAACTAACTGCATTAGTTGAAAAATTACTTTTGAGTACTAAAAGCTTCCTTTGCTGGCCCCATGTATCATCTGGGGAGTATAGCTATAGTTGCTGCTTATGTTCTACAGAGTTGTGGATCGCCCCAACCAGTAAAAGTGGGACGAGTGTGTTTCAGAGGAGGAGGGGGGGAAAAAATTGATTCCTGTGTGTGGGATGGGGTTAAGTATCCTATGCAGTATCTGCTAAGATGCTTTTGATAGGGATGTGGCTTCCTGCCACGAGTCTTTTGAGAATTTCCCTGTACTCATAGCAGTATATGCTTACTTGCATTCTGTCAGTGGGAACACACTCTACTAGTGAGGCACACAGTGTGGAGAATGTGCCATAGTCCTTCAGGATGGAGCTGAATGCCAAATTTAAAGCATGTTTCTTTATCTGTCTACTAAACACTGACTTTCATAGTTGCACTGGAAAAACAAGTGAATGAATTTTTCATACAGCTGATGTCTGCATCCCTGTTTACAGATTCAGGAAGATGTTGCCTTATGTGGAGATAATCCTGTTGTTTCTGCACTGACTGTGGAACTTAGCAAAGAAACCCTGGACACTATGTTAGAAGGTTTAGGAAGGATCCGGGACCAACTTTCTGCTGTTGCAAACAAATGAATACTCAAGGGCATGGATTCCAGCAGTAAGGAAGGGAAGTATTCTCTACCTACAGCTCTTATAATTTGCAGCCTAGTATAACATGTTTTCTTTTTTAACAAAACAAAATTAAAGACATTTCTTTCTTGAGTCAATAAGATAGCTTTTTGAAGAGCTAACACTTAATCATTCCTTTAGTCTGATGCCAAAAGGAGTTTTCCTATGTTGTTGAACAAAAGCTGGTCTCTCTTTCAGAAAAGGATTTGAGGGCTCAGCGCTTGGCTTAATCACAGGGATCATAACTGGAAATAGCAAATAGCTGCAGCCAATGAAGCAAATACTGTCTCTGCCCTGAAATTAGGATCTGAAAAAAGGCTCAAGCTGGTTAATGGGCTGCCTTCCAGCATCAGCAGACAGGGAGAGTGCTTCTCCCTGGAATGTGCATGTACTGAGGTGCATGCTGGATGCAGCACACACTTCCTCTCCATGAAGCACAGCCATGCTGCAGATTGTTATTACAGGATAATGCTTTGAAATAGGGCAATTATGCTACAACACATTCCCTTCTGATCATCTTCATAGCACCATTTGCAAAATGACTAGTCTGAACATCTTTAGCAGCAAGTAATTTCCTTCTTCTGTTTGAAAAGAAAAAAGGAGTTTGGATAATTCGTATTTGGGTTTATTGGATTCTGAGTGTTGCCTTAGCTGCACAAAAAACAGACTGGGAAAGTAAAGAATTGATGGCTGTTTTCTGTACTGTAGGAAACCCTTCTGCGGTAATATGTGCTTATTATTTCCCCATAGTCTTCTGTTTGTTTGTACAAATAGTCATTTAATTAAAAAATGAACTGCTAATTGATTTTGTGAATCCTTTTCACTCTAGAAGAGATATTGTCCTGGGTTACCTCAGCCTCTTTGTGATGGTGCCTGGTTTCCAGGCTGGTTTCATGCATGTTCACATTTGTTGCTGAAGAGGGATCCTTTGTTTCCTGTTCAAATGGATTCATCTTTTAAACTGTCTTCCCTTCATTATAATACAGTTTTAGGGCACCTTTTTCCATGGACACCAGCTCTGTGCAATATTACAGGTGATGACCCTAATCTAAAACTTTATAAATACACGTGCATTGAAAGTGTGGAGGAGTAAGTGCAGATAATGAACAAAATTCAGACTCTTCTTTCTCATGAGCTTCCTGTAGTGTGCCAAACGAGAAGACTGGATCCAAATGCTTTGTTTATGGCAGAGTCCCACCTTTCATAAAACATTTGGCTCTCCTTCAAGACACAAAACATCTCTTGTGTTTGAAAACATGCGATCACTCAAGAAATGTGCATAAACTACAGAGCTTTCTTAATTAATTTTATACACACCCACAGAATGCAGGCTAGACTTTAAGTGTAAATGAAGCCTGTGCCTTTAAAAGATGCTGGTGTGTTACAGCTTGTGCATCAAGATGAGATGTACAAGTCACTTGTTCAAGTCTACCTTGAACAAAGGTCGTAATGATTAGTACAGTATCAAGGTAGACTGGTGGATTTTAGACACAATAGGGAAATCTGAAAGAAGAAGGTGGATAGTCAAGAATCTGTTCCATGTGGTTCAAGATGTGAAAAACATCCGTAACAGACCTCAGTTTGAAGTTCTGTTGCCCTTGTAGCCTAGCCCTAAAAAAATCCCAGTTTATATTGAAATGTTTATTTTTGAAGCTAAGAATCATTGAGGAGGTAAATAATGCATATTTAAGTACTCAGCATTAGAGGAGCTGAGGAAGTCTATACACAAGAAGTCCTTGAGATAAATACTGAAGTTACAGTAAAAATGTTGTAGGGTCTAATGAAACGAAGAATTGATGCTTGCATGGAGTTGTCATGTAAAACAATTCTACAACTACAGAATAGTTTAAAAGAAAATAAAGACTTAAACTGAAAAGGCTTTTCCAGTGTCAGAGTGGTGCAATCTGCAGGTAGCTAAAAGTTGCTCGTGGAAATTTCATAAAGGGGGCTGTCCACTGGATCAGAGACACGAAAAATATCTGATGACTTCAAGGGCTATATCTGAAGTAATTCTACAAGAAGATATTAGTATTTTCTATCCCAAGATTTAGGAGGCTATGAGAGCTTGCCTTCAAACCTTTGCCTAAAGTGTCAGGTATTTTCTTGTTGACTCTTATCACCTTTGCCAGAAGAGCTGAAACTGCTCAGAAGCAGGTATATAAAACGAGAGGCTGAGTAGGACTGTCGTTACCTGACCAGCAACAGTACTTCGCATCAAAGTCCTATTTATGGAGACTGGTGCACAGAGAGAGAATAATATGCCTGCTATTGCAGGCAATCATGTGTGATCTTTTTCATAAAATGATTGCTCTCTTAAAGTTGGTTAGATTTTTTATCCTCCCTCCACATATTGCTGCTATTTGGTAGGCTAGCCTAAATGTATTCAGCACTACTTTATTATCAGCTTGTTCCTGTGCCAACACTGTCTTCTTTACCTTATTTCTCTCCTGCCTTTCCATTTTTCCCTCATCTTAGGAAGCAGTGAAATCACCCTCCACTTCTGATGACTAAGTCTAGTAAGCTGTATAGTCCGTGCCTTTCAGCATTGTAGTGGCCATTCCTCACTTCCAGTTTGCATCTCCCTTGAGTGGGGTCACCACAATTCTTTATATCAAGAAGAATAGTCCAAGGACATTCACTGATAGAGCTGTCATAGTATGTGAGTCACCTGAATGAACCCCTCCTCTAAGGAAACCACAAGCCACCATTGTGAAGTGGAGCTCAAAACCTCCCATCTTCATTCCAGTATTTGAGTAATAGAAAAACTACCTCCTACATGTACACTGTTCATCACCTGATAATTACGCTAAGCAAAACAGTGATAAATTTATTTGTAAAACACAAGTATGCAAGTTAAATTCAAATTGTAATTTCACAGTTAAGAGACTGTTGAATCTGACTGTGTCAAAGAGTTGAAAAATCATTACAAACGTTCAAAACAAAATTTTGCTTCCTTTTACTGGAAGAAAATGTGTACTTCAGGGTGTTTAGGCTAAAATTTTTATAGATGTGACTGAGAGCAAGAGCAACTTAGGAAGAAAATGCCTTTATGATTCCTAGCTTCCACTTCATGATCTTTTAACATTGGTTTACAGCAGTAGAAGACTTTACAAGACTGATAATGATTTGTAATGTTATAATAGTTAATATAATGTGTGAGTTTTGGAGTTAATGTGTGATATTTACATATTCAGGCTCTTCCAAAAATGTCATCTATACAAAATTTTTGCTTTGTTTGTAACTGAGGTGTTACTATTTCACTTCAAACAAGTTATTTCATTACTAGTAGCCTGGTTTAGAAATTGTTTTGGCCTAAGTAAAAAATGTTAGTTTCAATTTTTTTGGTATTTAGTTTCACTGGAGATAACAGAGTTTATGTTTAATAATATATATGAGAGCCCTTGCCCAGATTAGAATTGAAAAAGGGATTTTTGGTAACAAATCTGTGATAGATCTGTTAAGTGAACAACATTGCTCTCAAATATCCTAAGAGCCCAGCTTAATCTCAGTACTAGCAACCTAACGGTGTAATTTCCTCAGCTGCTTTATAACTATAGCTATTCCGAGTCACAGTAACCCCTACAAAAGTCACCAGTTTAATGAATCCACCAGTCTTTCTCACATACCCCTTAAAAAATTCATCTCACCAAGCTGTAGAGAAGTAAAGGTGCTTACAGTTGCAATGGATCAGTGGCAGCACTGGGAGTTGAGGAATCGCACCTTCCCACGCCCTTTTCTGACTTCTTGAACCCTTAGTCGGAAACTTTATTCCATGACAGTGATTTTTCCCCCATCTACACAGATGTTGTGCAGGTAGTTGCCGATTCTGCGCTCTGTTTTCAATGTAAGAGATTCCTTAAGCTTGGGACGTTCGAGTCTTGCTTACTGAATAACTGCCACCTCCAAAGTGTAACTTGATTAACGTTATGTAATTTAGTCTCCAGTTAGTTTACCCCTTTCCAGTAACCATGCCAGGAATATTACTGCACTAGCATAGCCTTGTAGCTTTACAGTGCAACACCTTGGCTTACCCACCCACCATCAGTATTTGGTAATCCTGCCCAGCATTTCCAGACAGCTCTCACAGTTCACATTCACCTGGCCCCTGCTTTGAAAGCACTACAGCTGCGTTACAAACACCGGTGAATTAAACGTCACAACTGCAGCAGGGACACTTCTGTAGCCAGCCTGATGAGAATGTGCAAAAGGTCCTGAATTTTTTAGTTACACGCAAAAATCCCTAGGTGTCCTTACAAGCATCACTGAAGGCATCCATTTTTTAAGTGACATACAGCTTTCTCTGAAAAGTAAGGTGTTACACTGTGACTACTCGGTAACTAGGTAATCTGCTGCAGCTCTCATGATGTCCCTGTACTCCACAGGGCACATGTGGCAGTTGCTAAACAGTCCTTGCCAGTTTAAGTACGTAAGATCCTGACTGTTCCTGCATCTGCTCAACACTCTATAAACCCATTTTCTGAAGTTATTAATGTGTGTGAGTCTTGCCACTGACATTGCTGCTGCTGAAGTACATAGGAAGTATATAACAAAAATACCAACTGTGTACCCACCCTGTCACATAAATTCACTCTTATTTTATTTTAAGGAGTCTCATAAGAGGGACCACAGTAGGGCCAGCGCTGGGATTGCAAGCCACCAGGCCTCCTAAACCTTCTCATACAACCTTGATTTTCACAAAGAAAGAAGAGGGAGAATGAAAGGAAGGAAGGAATGAAATAAACTTTCCTGGAAGCGTAAATGCCTTTTCCCCAGGAGATGGCGACCTTGGTCTCCCATTTCTATTCCCTCACCAGCTCCTTGGCAGGGAGCAGGCAGTCTGGGCTGTCCTCAGAAGCTGGGAGCAATCGAGTGCCTGCAACAGCCCAAAGAGAACCATTCACTTTAGCAGCAAAACAGAAAGGGGGATATTATTTACTGATCAGCAAAAGGTCTGTCATCTGCTAACACATTTGTGGGATGAGGCAGCTGAGCACATTTTAGGGGAAGCTGGCAGTGATGGTAGTAGCAGACGGTTCTCTGCAGTGTGTCTGTCATTTTAATCACAAAGAAGTAGGAACCCTTCCTTTTCTTTCCAGGTTAGATGCAAATTCCTCGGCAGGGGCAAGGGAAAGAACGGTGTTGTATTGAAAGGGATGCCAACAACTTGGAACATTCCCAAACTGGCCCACCTCAGACAATGCAAGTTTTGCATAGATTTGTCTGTAAGCAGTGGTGAGCAGGGCACTGTAAAAATAATTTCTGGAGAAGGGAGTAAGATGGCGAGAGGGAGATTTCCTTCTCTCCCAAGCACATTACAAAACAATTTTAAAGAGTGCACTAAGCACAATGGCATCCTGTACATTCGATCTCTGTTCTCCATGTATATACAAATCCTCTTCTTGCTTTCTGGCTCACTTTTCCTCCTGCTGTTAATACAAGGTCTGGGATGAAAGCATCCCCTCTCCTCGCTGACCCTTCTGCACCCCCACCTCCCAGGAGGCATCATCTTGCCAGACTGACAGAGGAAGTGCTCATGCACACCAGCAACACTAACAGGCTACAAAGTGCTGTCAAATATGCAAAGTAAACACACTGAACAGAGACAGTTAAATAGCATCCTGTTCACATCCTTACTCTCTTCTGGTTACTGCTGTTGTGAAAGGCTGCTTTGGAACAACAGTAGGTATGGCGCTTTTTTTTTCCCCCTCTAAGGAAGACACAATTTTTCAAGCTGACAGCATGCCTTTATGCTGATGAGATAGTGAAGGTTGAGTGCCAACTAGCAGCAGAAATATAATAGCATCCATTAGAGCTGTTAGCTGCAGTCGGCCAGTGCTTCTGTTTGTAATTTAGAGGGTTATAACTCAGCTATGCAAATAAGATACAGAAGAAACTTTACATTGAAAATCTGGACCTTGCCGTGGGGTTTTTAGTTTCTTACAAAAGCATAAATATGAAGTTTGCTTTGACGCTCTGGACCATGCTGTAAGGAAGAGATAAGAAAGCTAAATGAGAAGACTGCAGTATACCAAAGCCTAGCCTTTGCACTGACAGGAAACTGGGCTATTTGGAAATGCTGACACCTTTACAACCGTATCAGTGACTAGGTCCAGGCGTGTGTAATACACATAAATATACAAAATAAAACATACCTATTTTGTATCAGTAATCTGGAGGCAAATGTCACCATCACTTCCAAACAAAGCACTATGTAAGTCAGCAAGGCTCCCTGGGCTGTGTCTCTGCTCTGCGTAGCGGCAGGGCTCAGCCCACATAAAGTTCACTGGAGATTTATGACCAGAACGAGCCAAGTTATGCACTGTCCGAAGTATTTTGGTTTCTCAGTGCTTTGTGGCATTTCGGCATTGGTGCCTTGTTCTCAAGCCTGTTTCTGCATTTATCTCATTTATATGCCTACATAGAGACATGACCCTTACTTTTGATCATTATTTTTTAAATCCATTAATAACAGTCAGTATTATTCCATGCTTTACTAAACCAGAATGGCAGAAAGTCATGAAGAATCTAAAAAGGTCAAACTGGATGTCGACAGACAGCTGATACGCTTTTGGGAAGACATGTCTGGTGATAAATAATCGGAAGATCAGAGTGAAATTAAAGAAACACAAAAGCATGACCGACTGTACTGCAAAACTGAAAGTTATGAGAAGTGCATGTAGAGGCAACTTTTTTTATCACCCCTCTCTGAAAAGGATAGCATGAAAGTGCACTTGGCCGCCGGTGTCTCAAGATGTTTTCCTTTTCCAGGGCACAGATGGTAAACTTCAAACATCACTATCACTCTCACCTACCACATCAGCCCTGTAAGCAATCTTATTTACAATTTCTACTGATTGCTTTCCGGTGACCTCATTTCTCCCTTTGGTGCTATCTTAGAAGTTCTGGCTAACAGCAAAGGCACTAAAATAGACATGTTCAAAGCTACCCTTGTGGGTGTGGTAGCATAGTTCTCAATAAAGTATAGACCCGTGAAAAGAAAAGAAAGCTGGACACATTTTTGCCTTGTCCTCAGTCAAGAAACAAATAAAACCCCTTTCCTATGCTTTCAAAAAATAAAATAGCTAAGCAAGAAATCTAACCAAGGTGCACCTGTCCTTCCCTGTTCTGGCCTAGTTTGCACACCACCTCTCTAGACCGTGCATTCTCTGCGGCAGAGACCTTGTCTTCATAGCCCCATGCAGGGGCCAACGCTACCACTGGTAGTCTCATCAATAACAACGATCCTGTCCCTTGGTTGTAACAGATCACTAAGATAGTTTAGTTATTTCAGGATCAGATGTCAGGCTTTCCAGTTGCTTGGTACAGCAGTGGTCTTACCTTTTCATAGGTAACTAAGGCTGATCCATGCAGTTTAACAGGTGGATTGTGTCCCCAGTGACAGCTCACAGAGAAACGGTCCAGTTTTCAGAAGTGTGGAGCACTTTCTTTGGAACTTCAGATACTTCTAGTAACCCTTCCTCTGGGACCATCCAATCTAGAGTATCAGAAGTGTTCCCAGTACATTTTTCCCAAAAGAAGTAATTTTTGTTAAAATTTCTTCTTCCTCTACATTTCCTTTTTCTTAAATCATTCTGTATCATACACACTGTCATTCTCCACGCCAGAGCAGACTGCACTCTGGCAGTGAAAGCACACCATCCTATTTCAAGAATTAAATAATAATAAATGAAAAGTACCAAAAATCTAAAAGAGAAAAAATTTACGCAGACTATCTTAATGACTGCTGAAGCAATGAAGAGAGCTATGAAGTCTGCTAGTAACAGAAAATGAACTTGACTTCCAGATGATGAAATTCAACTCAATGGTAATTCTCTAGAGACGGGGGAAAAGCTTTGAGGGTGATGACTGCATACAAAATAAATACCCTGGTCACTAATGATATTTTTTCTTAAGTACAGGCACCTTATTCTCATTAGCAGGGTTCTGGGGAAGGAGTATCATCTAGCGCAGGGCTGTTCTAACGGTAGGCAGTGGTACAACTCTAGACCACAGCCTGGTTTTGCTTACACCTTTGCATGCCGTACAAGAAATCAAACCTCTCACATCTCCTTGGATGCAGAAACAAAGAGGGGCCAAGAGAGCAGCTGCACCTCTCCGGGCTCATCAGCCATGTCCAACCCTGGGCAGTGGGACCAAGTTTAGCCTTTACAGGAGAACTGGAGGCCTCGATGTCACCTTTGGGACCCCAGATAAAACTGAAGCAGGTAGCCTGGCTGGGGGGAGAGCGATATCTGGAAATGCAGAATGCAGAGCTCTGTGCTTGTCTCTGGTGTGACTCTGAAGCCTCTCACTTTACCTCTGCCTTCTGTCCGGGAGGCAGAAAGTTAGGTTACGCCTATTTGGGGGGAGATAGAGAATTAACTGATCCACTTGGTATTAAGCCTTTTGAAGTGTGTAGGCAAAGGAATTTGCAAGTGTGTTGAGCATATTGCCAAGAAAAAGATGTCAACGCCAGAGTATTGTGCTTCTTATGATAGCGCAGGCTGAAATTATTTTCTGCTGCCTGCGAAGAAAACAGTGTTTTGCAGAATTTATCACTCTCTCCAGTTCCTCAGGAGTACAGTTCCACACAGCTTTGAAAATACAACAGGATTTGACTCCTGAACTAAAACCTGAATCACTATTACAATGCTCTTCAAAGGAATCTGATCCTGCTGGGGTTTATAGCTGAGAGCAAGTCTTCACCTCTCCCTGACCCACTTTAAAAGTTTGTCCTTTTACCTCATTCATATGAAAGGCTTAAGAAGGAAACTGAATGGAGGCCACAATGAAAAAGCAGCTCCTCTGCTTTTTTTCAGAACCCCCTTTGCTTTGTTTTAGACCTTCCGTGTAAACTAGAAATTATCAAGATGATTCCCCTGGATACACTCCCTTCTCCCCATCTCCAGTAGCATCTTGTCCCTTAGCTTTGCCTCTCCTTTCATATAGCTGTAACTGGGGAGATGAACTTGCTGGGCACAGGAAAGAAATTTCACGTGTTTAAATTCCCTGCTGTCTGTGTGATGCACATGCCCATGCAGAGCAAGGGAGGGATTGTGGCACTTCCGAATGAATCAAGCCTGGATGATTCTGATCAACTTACTGACATGAATTTCATTTTCACAGTTAGCTCCCTGTTGCCTAGAGTGTTTTGGTTTTGTCAGAGTTGCCTGGTTTCCAGTCATTTGCTGTAGGATTTGCTACAAAATAAATATGTCCTGGAGGATGGTATAGCCTCGGCAGGCCTTTAGGAGGGTCTGCAGAGCTTGCAGATACTAGCAATTTCTCATGGCTGGAGTGATCTATCACTCAAATAAACCTGAGATGAAGCAGATGCAGCGAACAGGGAAGTGGCCTAATAAGGCTTCAGCCATCCTACGTGAAATATAAATACAGGGGGTTTTTTTAGCTGAAATCAACCAGGGCCATCATCATTGCCATTTATTGCCTTATTAACCCACTTTTATTACAGCATTTATGATGTTTGGACATCCCACAGCTCACAGAGAAATGCCTGCAATAAAGTAGTTATGTTCAGGTGTTGTCCTTTATTAGGTCTGGCCCACAAAGAGGTTTATGGGTCCATTACCATCCTCTTGAGATCTACTGGACATTGCCTTACACAGAAAATATCACAAGCTCTTTTATAATTATAAAACAGCCCCTTAGCCAGTGTTTCTGCCTCTTCTTCCCCTCACACCTCTCAAGAGCCTTCCACTAGGAGCTCTCTGCAGGCATCACCAAAAAGATCATTTGTTTCTAGAGTCCTGTTATTACATGCAGCTATTGCATTACCGCCCTATCCTACTGAGCTTCTGAAAACAAAATAAAGAAAAGAAAAAAAGAAAAGGAAAAGAAAAGGAAAAGAAAAAAGGAAAAGAAAAGGAAAAGAAGGAAACAAAGGGAAAGAAAAGAAAAAAGAAAAGAGAAAAAAAAGAAAAGAAAAAAGAAAAAAGAAAAAAGAAAAAAGAAAAAAGAAAAAAGAAAAGTAATTGGCACAGCTTTCCCATCCCCCCTTAACCTGCACCCTTTTTCATACTTTCTTGGGAGCTTCATGACCAGTTTGGAGCATGGTCTGAAGGGCAGGTCTGCTGCTAGGATGCAGGAGTGGGGCTCTCTGGTGTTTGTACTGGATTTGCATGCCTGTGATGTGGCTGCAGGCAGCACAGGGCTCTGTAACCAGCCAGGTGCTATTAGGAAGGCAATGACAGGATTGATACTGCTCTGATGTCTACAGCTTGCCTTTTTTATGTGGTGCTAGGGGCATTACAGAAAAAAAAACATAGAGGGAGTGAGGCAGGAAGGGGAAGGATCAATTTCACTATGCTTGTTGCAACCAGCGAGACTGAAGACATTCACCAGTCAGCCTAGTGACGAGAAAGGGCAGGCTGAGACTGACCTACACAACGGTCCTGTTTTAATGATAACTGATTGCTAACTAAGATTAGACTTAGCAAAACTTTTGATTTAGAAGATAAATACCTATATTCACCTGAAAAAACAGCTTGTATTAAAAATATATCTACTAATTCTGGCCTGACCCAGAAAGGCTAGATCCCCCCCGAAGCTATGTAATGTTTAAAGTATGTAGCAGATGTGCCTGGCCCTGCAGATTTCAGTGCCCAGTTTGGTCAGTTGTTCAGTGATCTGGGCTGAGTACAGCAGTGGGGATCCGGGTAGCAGTTCAGAGGGAAGATTTGAGAATAGTACTTGAAACAGACAGTTGTCAGTCAGTATTTGCAATTTACTGGGCAAGAAGCAGGAAGGCTTCCAAATAAAAGAATTAACTGCTAATTAAGGGCTTTGTGCTCTAGCTACTAGCTGGCAACAAAATTTGTGCTGATTCTGATGCAATGAGCTTTAATCCTTCTGTGTTATCAACACTGTATTTCCAGGTTTACACACTCCCAGTAGGTAAAATGTCCTTGAAAACTCATTGCCTCTCTAATTCCCAAAACTTTACTTGAAAACATAATCTTAAATATCACATTAACCAATGGCCACAGCATCCTTCATCCACCCTTGGGACCCTTTTCTGTTTGGTATCTACCACATTTTCACAAGCTGAAGTAGCCTCAGAAGTGCTGTTAAGAGACCCAACGCAACACTGCTTAAGTCAGATGGTGGATCACCCTAAAACTGACATTCAAGGAGACAACTAAAGAAGAAATACCCCAGGAAAGGTAAAGACTTTCATAGCACCAAAAAGATGGACAGAGCACAGTAAAGACCGTCACATGCCTTCGTCTGATCACAAACTGAGGCTAGTCATGACTGAATCCTTCGAGAGTAATTTCATTTTACGGTTTTAAGTTCATACAATCTCAGGGTTCAGCCACACAATCAACCTATCACAGTTTAACAAGTTATTGCGTGTCAGCTGAGCTATGCTCAGTCACTAAGGCCTTCTGCTTCCAGTGCCTGAGAGCACACACAACTGCACAAACTTAAACTGCAGCAATAGGCAGGTTAACACCTTTCACTTACCTCGTTCAGACAGGATGTGGTCAGAATGGAAATGCCAAGTTAAGGCCATACTGTATCCCATTCTGAATGGTTGGGGCTAATCCATCTTGCGTACTAGGTTTAAATGTGTTTTGCTAGAAAAGGATTCACAGGAGATGAACCCACTCAAGCATCCATTCATCTGCTCTGCAAGTTTTCTGAACTCGACCCCTGAACTAATTTTTGCAACTGGCATCTACTCCAGTGGCCAACTTGGCTCAGAGCTCTGCAGTGCTCAAGAGAAGAGATAGTATGTAATTTTGCAGCGTGACCCACCCAGCCTCCTGTTGCAACAGAGACTCCTTGGCTTGCACGGACAAGCTCTTCGATGATCAGTCAGGAATGTGGGTCTCATGCCAACATTTCCTCTTGCACACTCTGTCCCTCTCTGAAGATCTGCAGCTCTGCGAGTGTCAGCTACAGCTCTTGCCTCGCAGACAGGCAGCGGCCTGGAATGATAATTGGAGATCATAACCTCAGTGAGCAGATCCCTGTGGCTTTCATCTCTGGCTGTTGAACCTTCAGCGTTATCAGAAGGAGTCAGAGAAAAATCAAATGTGATGGCATCAGCATTTAGGGCAGTGAGCAGGAAAGGGCAGGGAACACAGAAAAGTTATTTGGTGCTTGGTATTTAAATAATGAGGCTACCACTTTCAAGATAAACTCTTATGGGTTGCAAAAGGTCTCAAATTAATTCCAGCACTCCTCTCTGTCTCATCAGCCTATTTTCTCATCTGTTCCTTCACCTAAATGCATTGTGGTCCCTGTTCCTTAGGAGCCCTATCAGGGAGGCTGGGGGATGGAGGTCTGTTCCCCTCACGCAAATTCTGTTGTCGGGGACTGCATCTGACCTGAAGGGGACACAGGGCCCAGTTGTAAATAAGTGCTTCCAGCTTCGTATATAAATTATACATTACTGAGTGAAGGTACTTGCAGGTCTCGGATTCACAGCTCTGCAGAAAAAGACTGACCACAGCCAACATCAGCAACAAAGCAGAAGAAAACCACATGCTTACGAAGCCATCAGCAGGGAGGGGCCAATGCTGGGATTTTCAACTCTACCTGCAGGAGCTCCCACTGGTCAGATGGACAAATAGGACCCCGTGATCTGGGAGTCCAAACAGCATGTTCTGTCAGCCTGAAAGGAGCAAACGTTTCCCACCTTGTGCCATCGTACCGAGTTGCTCATTTGTACATGCTTGACAGTGAAAAGGTTAACTTGGAGACAGTCCCTTGATACCCTCTTCTGAACATGGTGGAAATGTCAAGTGACCCCTTGGGTTCAGCATGTTCACTCAGACCAGAGGCTGCTGCCTCATTAGCAACAATAAATTCAAAGCAGATGGAGAAACTGTGCTCCATTCTCTGATCCAGCTTTCAAAGGCCTTTGATTTCAGAATCCTTTGGATGCTCTTTGACTTTTCTCACCTGTCAAATTCCCTGGCAAGATTGATAGGGTCTGGACAGGAGGACATCAGTGCAAATTCTGGTATCAGTCCTCTCCCCTGCCAAGTTTTGCACATCTGACCATGTTAATTGCAGCTTCCCTCCCCATCTCTGATGTAAAGACCCTTTGATTATTTTTTTTCCTATCCTTCCTCCATCAACAGTGTATTACAGCACTTTGCAAGGGTCAATGGCTAACTCCTTATCATGTCTGCATTACTTCTGTCATACACAAACCATTGCCTGCATGGCCAAGCCAGGCTAGGAACCACCCAAAGCTACAGTAAGTTTCTTTAGAGAGCATGCCTCTCTTTTTTTTCTACACCACAAGCTGAAAGCCATAAAATAAAGGGAAGTTTGGAAAGTACAGCAAGATAGCAACCTAAGTACTAATGTCTGGAGAAGACTCCACAGCAAATGTAGCACCAGAACAGAGTCAGTGAATGAGTGCGAGATGTCCCCATGCCATGGCTTGGGTACAGCTGAGTGACTTGGGCAGGGAGCGGTGCAGCACTGCTTCTGACAACTCCTTCCTCAGCTGGCAGGAGACACTCCCTGCAGCCCAGCCTGTGCATTGCTGCCTTTTCTGCAAAAACATTTTTCCCAGTCCCCAGCCTGAATGTGGATTTTCAGCTGACTCTTTCTTGTCCCACCTGGGCAGCGTGAGGCCGAGGGACCCTCTCCCTGCTCCCTGCTGCCATTGACATCTCCTCTCACATCCCCTCGCAGCTCCTGAGGCTGCTTGAGAGGGCCCTGTGGAACGAGGGGGCACAGGAACAGAGTGATTTACTCCAGGGCAACCCAGGGAGCAACCCTCACCCTGGGGCCCTGATACCTCAACATCCTTCTGGAGGCTCTGAGCCGCCCACCTTCCCCCTGCCCCTCAGAAGAGGCGCATTTTAGCTGCTGCCATCCTGCCCCACTGAAATTCCCTGCACGACTACCACCTCTGAGAAAGGACTCATTTCCACAGGTAGAAACTCTAGGGAGCCACAGAAGTAGGTAGGGGACCCTTCTTCCTTCTACCCTCTCTCCCCTAAAAGCTTAGCTTGAACAAGGCAACGCTAGCTGATGAGGCCCGGTAGATAGATCCCAGTCCCATCATGGATGAGACCAGCTCTGCCAGTTTCCACCTTTGATAAGCCAACTCATGTTTTCCTGTAGATCTGTGATCTTGGCAGCAGATGTTTGTGGTCCCTGTTCCCCACTGTCCTCCTGGGCATTGCAGATGCTGCTCCTCACTGCAATCTAGGACAGGGGGTCACGTCCCATCAGAGACCGTGAAGAAACACACCTGAACCCTGGGCAGGTCCTAGCCATCCTGGAGCTCTCCTGTCTGTCCCTGGCTTTTCAGAGGACCACAGAGAAGATTGCCTAAGCAAGATGAGCTGAAATGAGGATAAAAAGCTGTTGCATTGCACACAAACCTCTAGGAAAACCTAAGTAATAAAATCAGCCTGAAATCACATTAGCCTGAGGTTTTGACCTCTCCCAGAGCTGATGACCCAACAGTCCTCCAAAGTACAGCAAAATTCTCTTTAATACATCACTGTGATGACTCTCTACTCTTTGCAAAAATGTAGCAATACGTATTGCTAGAACTAATGAATAGCTGCGGGGATGCCTCAGCTGTCATGGCACGTGCAGGTTATGAGAGCAGGGGTAAGACACAGAGACATTTCCTTCGCTAAAAGCAGCTCTCTAGTCATGTCAGCAGATTGAGCTTACGATGCACAAATCATCAAAAAGCTGATTCCATGTAATGAAAACCAACCACGTCTTAATCCATTCTTTGACTAGACACTTATCCCTAGTGCGTGATGATCCACCTTTTGCCCTCAAAACTATCGTGGGCAACGTATGTTTTTAT
The DNA here is from genome assembly GCF_023638135.1 of Falco biarmicus. Classification (NCBI taxonomy): domain Eukaryota; kingdom Metazoa; phylum Chordata; class Aves; order Falconiformes; family Falconidae; genus Falco; species Falco biarmicus. Next base: position 24,939,268 of record NC_079294.1, on the reverse strand, counting down.
ACACTCTGTAGTAACACAGACCCATGCCAGTGGCATATTCAACATACACGAGGCAGTGCATTTTGGAACACATATTGCACTTCCAAATCCCTCAGATGCTTTTAAAGATCTCCCCATCGTCATCCCTTCCCACTGAAGCTATGGCACAACTCATTTGTTGGAAGAGCAAGCCAGGATCCAGGGGTCCTGTCCCAACTCGTGCAGCAAGCTTTGTAATGGAGCTGTTTCACCTCTCTCTGCCTGTGAAGTACACCAGCATAAAAGCCAGGTCATAATTTCCTCCCAGCTTACACACAGCAGCTGAAAAGCTTTAGTTCTCTGTAAGGGACCGCATAATAGCCTGCATAAGTATTTTGAGCCAGGACTGGATGATGGCTGTTTCAGTTCTCTCCAGAGAGACGGTAGCGGGTGCACACACACAGAACTGATGTGTGTCTGCATGAGAGGAATCTGCCCTTGCTTAAGCTACATATTTATTATTCACTAAACCTAGTAAAAGGCACAAAGTGATGCTACATTTTCTTCTGAGAGTGAGCAGCTGCCACAGTTGTTTTGGCACAAAACGGAGCAGCAGCAAGCTGGGCCATCAGGGCACCCTCAGCTCCTACTTGTTTCTGCTGTGGGAGATGTGATCGTAACAATTTTAATGATCGGAGAGAAGGGTGCAGGAGGGAACCAGCGAACTTGCCATACAGCAAGGGGAGATGCAAGATGATGTTCAAAGGCTGCAAAACTGTCGTTTGGTGATTATGGAGACAATGAAGGCTGCTCTGCCTTCCTCCTGCTTTCAGGGTGCAATCACAGGCACAGCAGAAACAAAAAAGCATTTTGTTCACAGCAAACAAAAGCCAAGCAAACAAAACTGATTTCTAGTTCAGCAAGTCAGAAAAGGGAAGCGTTTGGCTGATGAGGCTGCTGTGGAGACTTTGGCCAACAGAAGAGCACAATTAATTTTTACTGCAAGTATCAGAATGTCAGGCACTGAAATACCCAAGTTTTGAAGATGTGCATGCCTTGGACATTGATTTCCTTGTCACTTCTGTGTAGCCAGCTGCAGATGAGGGAGGGGGTCACTCTATAGCTAAGCATAATTCTAAAACGCATTCCTTTCCGCCCAGCTTGGGCCTGAAACAAAAGTATCATCTCCCCTTCTTCCCACTCTGAGGAACTGAGTTTAAATGAATCACCTGTAACTTCCCAAGTGCTCAACACTTAGGTGACTGCTTCCAGTGCCATGGTAGGGGCCTGCAAATTGAGATGCAAAACACTAGGACAGGGAAAGCAGGCATAAAGAGGAGACGCTCCATTGCTCTGGCAGCAGAAGCCTTGGGAAGAGCAGCCATAAAATCAGTTTAGGGTTTTTTTCTCAGCCTGCAGTCTTGGGGCAGATTCCACTACCTATTTTTACTTTGGACTTGAAATAAGAAAATTATTTGTTTTTGTAATTCTGTCTGCTCACAGCAGCTTATAAATCTGAAGTCATAGTGTTTGTAAAGCAGTCTGCAATCCCCAGAGAGAAAGTACTGTTGAAAGGCCAACTAGCAGTATCAGCCACCTCTGTCACGGAGTACAAGGCAGCCCAGAGACAGTGCAGAGAGAGCAGAAAGAGGGGAGTGATGAGGCAGCCAGCCCAAGGGGCCGTCCTTCCCCAGCCCCTTTCCTGACTGAGGGAGAAGATACCCAGCTCGCCACAATACAGTCTAATACTCACAGGGTCACAGTGTTGACTTTTGCCTCAGGCCTTCCAGACTCTCTGGTACAGCATTTCAAATTGCATTAGTTTGGGAAAGAGGCAAACAAAAAAAAAGTTACATTTTTTTCCCAGGCATTGCTTAAAATAGAATGCAAACAAATGTCACTGCTGACACACAGCCCTGGAGACAGCAGTGAGATGCACAGACACAGACAGATGCATGCAACTGGTCCCTACGCTTGATCAAGACTACAGTTCCTTATATATCACCCTCAACATTTTGGATAAAAGGTGGGGTTTTTTAATATCAGATTATGGAAGATAATTAAACACCTTTCCACTCACATGCTGGGTGAATAACATGAATACTGTGGTGGTTTGTTCTCAGTTTTCCATCACTTTCTTTTCCTGTCTCCTGTGTAATTTGCTCTGTCTGGCTATTTCAAAGCACATCTTTATGACGTCCTTTTACTCTATTCAAGTCACCATCTGTTTGTTTCATTAGCAGTCCCACTTGGGGGGCGGGATGTATTTAGGAGGCCATTCAACGTTCAAAAATTAAAAGCCTTGGAACTAACATTATTCAATTGGAAAATGACAAAGTGCTGCTCCTCGGCATTTTTCAGAGGCTTGTCTAAAAGCACCCCAGTGCCAATTTCTTAATACTTTCCCCTTCTCTTTCACCTTTAACTGAGAATCACTGGTTTACTTGCAGACTAAAGAGAACTAAATGCTTCATGCATTTCAAAGAGACGTTAAATAATCAGGCTAATAGTTGATGGGTTCACTTTTCTATCGGAGTGCATGGCTCTCAGCAAAGAAATGTGATGTTACTGGACACAACCCCAGTCCCCCCAGAACGACCAGCTCCTTTGACCCTGCCATCAGTGGAGTCAAATCTAACAGAGATTGCTCTAGGCTACCAGTTCACAGGCCAGCAACACATCTGATTAACGAGAGGGCTGCCACACAGCTTATCCAGAATAATGCACAATGCCAAAAAATAAGCAAGCATAAAAAGGGGAGCATTTGTCACCCACAGCGACAGTGCCACAAGGAAGACAAAGGATCATTTTTCATGTCTCTGCCAGGGAGTGCAAGGTTGTTGGGACACGATGGCAACTCATTGATCTAGGAAAAAATCTGAGTAATTTCTTGCTGAACCAGAGGAGGAGCAATGAATTCAGCTTCTTGTCTGCATGCTCCCCTTGTTCTGTAGCACAGGATGAAAAATAAGCCCAGCCAGAGAAAGAAAAGGAGACTATCGCATTGCATTTGATTATATTACAGTGCATTTGATTTTTGGGTGATGAGGGTAGCTTGGCTGCAGGGGGAAAATGCAGATCAGGCAGACTTAGAAGCATGAAGGGTCACACAGCGATTTGTTTCTTCACTGGGCCATTAACTCAGCTGTAACTATCCCAGATGTTTTATTGGTTTAGATCCTGCATTTGAAAGGTTCTTCCGTAAGTTGTGACTCCCAGATTCACCAGACTGTGGCCAAAGCTATAACTTCTGGCTGGAGAAAAAATAAAAAAAAAAAAAAAAAAAAAAAAGACACTTGAAAAACACAAACACATCGTAACTAATGCACTGCTAATCTGCCTGAGCCCAGGGTCCTGCTTGCAGAGAAGTACGCTACCACTTCTATCTGCATGGGGAAAATACGACTGCATTAGAGAAGGATAAGTAGTGCCTCAGATGCTGGGTATGTCTGACGTTACCAAGCCATTGCTGGTGTACTGTTAGGGAGAGACTTCTCCAACCTGCCACCTCAGAAGGATGCTTACTCGCCTTTTCCCACTGGCCACCTAAAAATGGTGAGTCGAGATCCAAGCAGGTGGTCAAGCCACAGCAGCACAGCCAGATCTGCTCCATGCTGGCAAGCTTTGCGACAAAACTATCAGAAATAGTATCTGAAACAGTGTGGCCATCAGGACTAGGGAAGTGATTGTCCCCCTGTACTTGGCAGCGGTGAGGCTGCACCTCGAGTATTGTGTTCAGTTTTGGGTCTCACTACAAGAAAGACATTGAGGTGCTGGAGCATGCCTGAAGAAGAGCACTGAAGCTGGGGAAGGGTCTAGAGACCAAGTCCCACAAGGAGTGGCTGAGGAAACTGGGTTGTTTAGTCTGGAGAAGAGGAAGCTCAGGGGAGACTATCCTGAAAGGAGGTTGTAGTGAGATGCGTGTCGGTCTCTTCTCCCCAGTAACAAGTGATAGGATGAGAGGAAATGGCCTCTTAGGAAAAATTCTTCACTGAAAGGGTTGCCAAGCATTGGAACAGGCTGCCAAGAGAAGTGGGTGAGTTGCCAACCCTGGAGGTATTTAAAAGACATGTAGACATGGTGCTTAAGGACAGGGTTTAGTGGTATCGTTGGCAGTGCTGGATTTAGGATTGAACTTGATGGTCTTAAGGGTCTTTTCCAACCTGAATGATTCTGTCATTCTAAAATCCACCACACAAGAGGGTACAACGCCCATACAAGATGGTCTCATCCCAAATTGCGATAGGAACAGTTGGCAGATGTTGGGCTGTGAGAATACCCCAGAAAAGTTCAGAGACAGCGTTTAGTTGTTTGAATTACCTTCCATCATCAGGACATTGTAAAGCAGTCACATAAGCTGAAGAGAAAGCAAGGGCAAGTGCCAGACCTTCACCAAAGGGACGCATAACAGGAAGCTGACAGAAGAGATCTAACCACAGGCACAATAAAACAAGAAATTCTTCAGAGCATCTTAATAAACTCTCAGGCTGAACAACAGTGAAGGCAGACAGACTCACTGGCATTTCCACAGCAGCCAAGAGTGGCAGGGGAAAGGCCCCCATAGCCTCAGGGATCCCTCGTAGGCTTGGCTGACAGTGTGAAGCCCGACTCTCCAAAGAGTACAGCATAAGCCTGTTTCCAGATGACATGTTCTTACCCCTCCTTCCCTTTCACTTCCCCCCGTTTTGCTTTTGGACCTGTCACAGTCCATTTGGTAAAGAAGAACTGCGTTGCTTCTGTTTAAGGAGGTGCTTGGATCCCCTAATGTGGTTTAAGGGCTTTCAGACAGACTTTCTCCTGGGACTGCCATGCAGGCTCAGCTACCATCCTCAGTCACTAGAAGAGGGCTGAAGCCCAAAGCCCTCATCTTGAGCATACCTAGACATCCAAGACCTCCCCTCATATGGATCCAGCTTCAGTGACCTGAAAAGTAAAAATCCTAGCAATGATTAATTCTTTAAAGTGTCTCTTACTTCAGAAGTAGAATAGCCACCATCAAAAGTCCACTCAGCACAGCTCAGCAGGACAAGAGATAAACCATTAGCTAATGGTGATTGTAGAAGCTCCGATGAGACCTTCCACTGAAATAAGTGCCTGTTTCTTCAAAAGAATGTGAAACCTTCAGGTGTGCCTGTGCAGGCAAGTTCTGTGTCACTGAGAAATAATGGATAACACTGAAGCCGCTGGTGCTACCCAGCACACCATGCAGCAGTATTAACCTCGGCACGGGGTTTATAAGCCTCATTAGCCAGCAGCTTAATGGAGGCCCATGCTGACACAGCAGTATTGATTTCAGCTCTCACGCTAGCTGGGATGTCACCACACACATGGCGTATGCACACCCCCAGGAAAGAAGCAAGGGTGAAGGCAATTTCTGCCTTGATGTGATTAGCAGAAAGCAATGCTATTAGCCCTCCAGCTCCCTGCCTCCCTCTTCCCCCCAAGCCAGCGCTTTGTCCTCCTGGGATTTTCATTCAGTCCTCTGGCTCAGTGTCACATCACACTTTCCCCTTACAGCCCAAAGCCCACCTTGCTATGCACAGTAAGTGCTTCTCTGCGCTGCACCTAGCCTGTGCTGGAATGAGAGCTCCTCTGCTTACTTTATCAGATTAATAAAAAAAAAAATGCTCTCGGCATAGCAGCAGGCTCTTAGTATCTTTGCTGGCGTCTTTAATGGCCTCGGATCTCACAAGGCATTTCACTCATCTGGTGACCACCAGGCTGCAAGAACACTGGGGTGCTCTCCCCACCCCCCGCACCCCCTTCCTCAAAGCAGAGATAAGAGCATAGCTATTTTAAAAGCAGGAGGTGAGATGAAAGCTCCTGCTTCAGATCAGATGCTGCTGCCATTCCATAATTAACTTCACCTAAATTTTCAAAGGAAGAAAAAAAAACCATCTAAAAATCATTTCAAGCCACTCTCTCCCCGTTAGTCATCTCGTTCTTGGTATTGATATCAGTATCAAGAAAAGAAAGTGGGAACTTTTTTTTTTTTAATATAATATTACTAAGCCATCTTTCAAAGCGCTATGTTAAGCTCATTTTTCAAATATCAGCATAAGAGGCAGCCAGGTCACTCTCTTCTCTCTGTAGTTCCCTAAGTCACTTTGGGCTAACTGTACGCCCCAGGTCAACATGACATTTCTCCCTCCCACTTTCTCTTTGTCCTTTCCCAATTGCATAAAGCAAAAAATGTTGGTACTGGCCACCTGACAGTGTTCCTACAGCCCCTGTTCCCCCAAGGAACCTGTGCCTCTACCCTCCACACACTGCAATTGCAGTTTTCATCTTCAGATCAGCACGATTTATGGCAAGCCATTTCCAATACACCCTAGCTCCCTTCTGGGAGACATTCACAGTCCACATATTTGTTAACCTGTGGAAAACTACAGAAATATGTACTCTAGGTTAAAGTCCCAGTCTGGATACTTACTCTAGGAGTAGAATCCTCCTCCACACAAAGAGCTATACAGGATAACTGTTCCAATAAGTCTGCAATTATAAATAAGGCAAACAAGTACCCAGAGCTTAGGAGAAAATACAAAATTCAAATATTTGTTTCTGGTTTTTGATAGCTACCTGAATTTTTGCACGAAGGAAGAGAACTTGAAACAGTTACCTGCAGGTCAAACAGTTACCTGCAGGTCCAGACTTTGTTTTTTTAATTTTGTTTTTTTTTTTAATCTGCAAAAATCTTCTGTTAAATTGATTTGGTTTAAAAGATTACATGCATGGATAACACCAAATGCGGTGGATAGATAGCATTACTCAGTGGTCAGGAGGCTGGATCTTGGAACATGCGGGTTCTGTTATTGCTGAAACTCATCTTGATGTCTCTCCCTGTGTCAGGTGTCCCCACTTTAAAAACAGCACAGATCTTCCTCCAGTCCCTGCGACTGATAAGAGAGAGAAACAGGAGTGCTTAGTTGCTTGAGAGACATGACTTCAAGAAAGCAGCTAGAGGATTTCTATCCAGCTTCCTGAAGGAAGGTGACAATCAGTCTAGAATGATTTTTCATGTATTTCTGGTATCAGATACCAGACAGACCAATTCATACTACCAAAACCGTAACAGCCATTGCTTTCAACTGTGGATGCTGCATCAGCACCAGCTCCACCTGGGCTCGAGGCACAGGAATTTCTAACCATGATCTGCAGCCAGCTCCTACAGACTGACTGGCTTTGCTGATGAAGATCTGCTGCACCTCTCAGATTCACAGGGTTGTCGGGTTTTTTCCCTGTAGCAGCTCAGGTATGATTTTACCTTATGTCTTAACCAGTATATCTAACACAACACCTTGAAAGCGGGTATTTAAACCAGCTCCATTATTTCTGAAGCAGAGCACTCTCCAAATCCACCTTGGATAATTCATTGGTTCTGCTAACTCCTTTGCTCTGCAGAGGCTGCCAAGGGAGAATAATACATACAGCAACAGATGCATGGAGAATTTTTGCTCTTTGCATTGTATTTGAGGGAACAGAAACTAGCAAAAGAGCAGCCAAATATCAGCCACGTTTCCTTAGTCTGCAAGAGTGCTTACTGTACAGCATTTAAATAGTCCTTATTCAGGTATAACACCTGAAACACTTAAACCTCCAAAGGCTTTATATCTGCATCAAACTGCCAACCTTACTGTCCTTCCCTTACCCTGTACCTTGGCAAGCTAGTGCTACTTCGGCTGCAGTGCTGGGCAAAAAGCATTTTCTAAGGTAACTCTGTCACAAACTAATGAGAAGAAAAATCTACTCTGTCAAATAAAACATCATGCTTCTTCATCACTGTGCTGCAACATGACTTGCATTTGTCAAGGAAATAGCACGTATTCCAAATAAATGGAATAGACCAATTGTTCATTCAGTCAAATTGATGCTGCCGGGGCACTACCCTAGGAGTGAACTGCTTTGGGTCAAGCTGAGCTATTACTCCTGTTGTTCTCACACAGATGAAAGCTCTGTACTTTTATGCTGAGAAATGACCATGATTTAAATTTGAAGGAGTCATGGGCTGTGGTATCATAAGTAATGAGATACTAATTTTTTAACCTCAGGGTAACCGGTAGGAATTAACCTTAGGTAAGAGCCACTGGCAGGAAGGTGGGGGGTGGGGGAAGTACTTAACCTTGGAGTGGCTGTCAGGGAGCCTATAGGAAGTGATGGTCCCAAATCAGTTCTCAGTGAAAAGGTGTTTTCCCTATGGTATCCAGCACCAAAGCAACTGCACTACTGAACCACTTTTGTGACCATTCCCACAGAAATGAGATAATTAGATTAGCTATTAGGAAGAAATTCTTTACTGTGAGGACAGTGAAACACTGGAACAGGTTGTCCAGGGAAACTGTGGATGCCCCACCCCTGGAAGTGTTCAAGGCCAGGCTGGACGGGGGCTTTGATCATCCTGGTCTAGTGGCAGGTGTCCCTGCCCGTGGCAGGGGGGTGGAACTAGATGATCTTTAAGGTCCCTTCCAACCCAAACCGTCCTATGATTCTATGAAATGCTAAGGGCCGGATCAGCCGCAAAAGTGCTCTACCTTTTCATCTGCAGTGGTCGCCTCAGTAAGGAATACTGTTGGGATTTTGTGAAGCAAAGGATCACATTTCTGTTTATCTATTCACAGTATGTTTTGGCAGATAAACAGAGAAGTTAATTCCCTAGAGAGATCAATCCGGTACTTACCCAAAGTACTTTATGCAATATGCATACCCTCAACTTTGCTTTGAAAAGCAAAGAAGAGCTGTGAATTTCCACATGAAGATGCCCTTACTTCAATTAATAACAGCACACCATTTTGGACGACAGCTCCCCAAAAAGTGAAAAGCTGCTTAGTTCTCTCACCAATAGATAACTGAGGCTGAATAATTAGGAGACTGTTTGCAAATCAGCAAGAAAAGATGCTGCACTGAGATCACTGCTGAAATAAACTGCGTATTTAATTTTTTAAGGTGTAAGAATTAAGATTTTTAAATAAATTGAAGCAGAGAGAATAAAAATGATTAATCAGGGAGCTTAGCTGGAGAGTATGCTATTTATTTTCATAAGCAGCTGTCTTCTGCATCAACATTTCTCAAGCATAGCTCTTGCTGGGACATGGCTGAGTGAGCCAGCTCTGAGACCCCAGCGTTCCCTCCCTGCAGAGAGCTCATTGTGGCAGCCTCGACAGCTCCATCTCCCTTATGCTGCCGGTGTGAATTCTGGATCCACAGCTATTTATCTGGGGGCAGTTTGCCAGCATCAAATGAAGATTACCATCTGAGAATTTCAGTGATGGTATGTGGCTTAATTAACAAGGATAATGATAAAAATGACATGTCTTTGTGACAGACAGTAGCAAGTGGAGATGAGTCATTGAAGCGAAGTATGTCAACCTCTACATACTCATATAGATTGAAATATTTAGATGTAACATTTGCACCCATTCTCCTTAGTCTGAGAAAATAACTTCACAGGAGGTATTTCTTAACACTAGTCCTGTGGGTGACAGGACCTTGACAAAAAGAATGGCTATGATCCACGTGTCAGGTGGATCTGGACTTCATGGGGCTCGATGGTTCCCATGATAGTGGTGGTGCCTGCATCAGGCATCTGCTGGGAAAAGAGCCCTGACATGGGACTTCAGCCAGACACACAGCCTCCACAGAGCATCTCAGCTTGAACCTGGCTCACGCACCTGGCATATGGATCATGGACCTGGATATAAACTGGGTCATCGTGCTGGGAACATAAGTGGTGGGGAAACGTTAGGTGGAAAGGGAGAGACAGCAGCTAATGCTAGAGGCCCCTTAGTTCTGCTAGGAAATCTGTATGCAGCAGCCAACACAGAGCATTAACCTCTGCTGAAGCATCTAGAGCTTTGCTATAAAGCAGAAAACAGAACATGACTGCTTCAGATGCCTCATCTTTGATAGTATGATCAGAATGGCAAAATAAGAACAAGAAATTATGAAATTACATAATTTCATTTTTATAAATATGAATAAATATTATCAGTATATTTTTATACACACTTGTACATGTGGGTTTCCAATAGCACTTTTTAAAAATATGTTTAACACCCACAAAGAGGTAACAGAACTTAACACTGAATGCAAAAGAAGTTGGAAGAAACCTCATGTAGAAGGCTATAAAACTAACACTGAGACTTCATGAGACAGCAGAAATCTCACTTGTGAACAGTATTAAAACACCAACTTTATTCAGGAATACAGAGTACATTTTTGAAGCTTTCCAGTTTACAAAAGTTCAAGACAAGGCTGGGTTTCAAGATACAACCTCCCAAAAGCTCTTATGTAACATCTCCATTTCAGGTTGACAAAACCTCTCAGATCAGAGAAAAAAAAAAACCAAAGGACAAATGAAGGCCACAGTCCTGTACTGGGATACATTCCGGCAGAATCCAGCACAGTATTTAAATTCTTTCTGCAGTCCATATTTTAGTCCATGGTGCAAAATAACCTTGTGTTAATAAAAAATATTTCAGATCCAGTATGAACTGCAAGACCACCATTCATTTTACCAATTTAGTTCCAGGCATTATAGGCAAAGTAGCCTCCGATGAGCAAAAGTTAAAAACAGTACTTGCCATCTGATCACCACATAAAAAATACAGCATTAAATTCTTCCTTCATTTATACAATTTTAAATATTCATTAAAAATTAAATTCAGAATCAGCGTCCCTCTATCCTTTCCATCGTTAATAGTTTTTCTTATCTACTAAAACCATTTGTCTTTCCTAAGATGTCTAAAAAGTAAAGCACGCGAGATTAACAAGCTGCAGCATTAATTAAAATGAGAGTCATCATCTCTTTCCTCCACTCAGCTTCTAAATCTATCACAAGGGCCCTATTAGCTGTATCAAAGTGAAGTGGTGTAAATAAAACTGATTTGACTTAAAAGGAAAGGAAGAATCAATGCAGTTATTTAAAAATCGCAATGCAGTCACTGTTGTCATGTGTGTCACTGTAGACAAGAGCAGAGAAAATTCTTCACAGGCTCTCTTTTATAAGCATTACTGCCAGTTTTCTATTAGCACAATACCAGAGAAGTAAACTGTAATTTGCCTTACAAGGAAATTCAGATTATTATCAAGCAGATTCACTAATGGCCTGATTTTAAATACACATCACTCTGGATTCAGCAGAGGTTACGCTCAAAACTCCTGAAATTTATTTCTTTTATTTTTAAATAACCCAAATCTTATTTCCAACAGGCTAATCCACATTCCTTTGTCTACCTCAAGTACTCATTTCTTCAAATTGTTTTGCTGGAATGAAATATATTAATACCTGCACTGTGAACTATTCATTACAGTGCTCACTATTCAATACAGATGTGGAATCAGAATTTGGCTCTGGAAGAAAACTGATCAGTTTTACTTTTGTAAGAATAGGTCTTTGAAATAACATCCACTTGTTTATAAATATTAAGTATAAAGAAAAGCTCCTGGAAGACTAACCTCAAACTAAAATGTGAAAAGCTATTGCAAACAACAGAATGATCGATTCCAATTTTAGCGGCTACCGAAACGAAACTCTACCACCTGATATTTCATGAACATTTAACTTCAACCTTACAAGCTGCAGGATTTTCAATGAAATATTTAATTTCATCAGCACGGTTGTTGCTACCATGCTTTCCCAAAGATTCCACTGAATAATGCAGTATAACACTGTATTAACACTACTAGAAGTGACACATTATAAACAATTTCTGTGTGACACTACAGCAATTTCCAAAGAAACCAGCTAGCAAATCTGCTTTACAAACCAGAAAACGGGAGTAAGATGAAAGGCCCCCTTAAAGTTTCAACATGCCTTTTTGGAACAAGATACTAAAGTTCTGTACTCCTCAAAGTTCAGTGGTCTCCATAAGTAACAACAAAGAGGAAGACAAGACTTGTTTCTTTTTGGATCTCTAGACAATGATATGTAACAACACCCAGGAATGTAGTTAATAGCCTCCCAAATCAACATTCAATCAGAAAGGCACAATCTCCATTTATTAACGCATGTTCTCAAAAACTAGAAGAATCCTATACAAAGATAAATACACCCTTAACTGGAAGGGAAAACGACACACCGTTCAGAATGTTTTTTCCTTCTTTTACTTGTAAAGTCCAAATGGATTATCTTAATGCAAAAGATACGTGAATATATACAACCTGAAAGTTTGGGGTTTTTTTTGTAGTGTATATATATATATATGTACATATATGAGTGACTGACACAGAAGCCAGAAGAAGCCGGCTATGTCCACTCTTTTCCTACTTCTTAGTAATGCAAGGCAATGTTTTTCTGATGCCACAGGAAAACAATATTCAGTTTGCACACACCCTGGTGTCTTAGAATACACATAGTGAAATGCACTCCCCATGGAAGACTTGCATGAGGAATACATGCCATGTAAGCTACACTGAACACTGGTTTAGTTTCAGAAATACAGCCTTAGGCAACTGTAAAAATATATTTACTTTAACGAAACTAAAACATAATGTTGAAGAGTTTGCAGTGAAGTCCAATAAAATGTTTTTAAAACTGGAACAGAAAAACATTAAGGCTAATTCAGATACAGCATTATGTAGCTCTCTTACAGAGGCTGAACAGAAACAGCGAAAGGCAAGAGGGACAGTAGGGTCCAGTGTTCACTGGAGACAGCCCTGCACTGACCTTTACTATTAACTCAGCTAGTTAAACCCAAGTTTAACCTACCTGCAAAATGAAATGGAACTGTCTGCTAGGTGGGGATGACAACAGTTTGCCTATGAAGTCGGATGGAGTCATTAATTAGCCACGTCCTGCTTTGTGAAGGACAGCGTAATTACATTGCTTGAGCTCCCAGCAAGGATGAAATCTGACCCGATCTTGTACATTGCTTTACAAGGACCTTGGAGCATCTCCAGCAGCACAATTCAAGACAGGCTGCCTAAGTCTGTATGAAAGGCTGCCATTCATCTGCTTCCAAAGTCAGCGTTAAAATTCTCCAGAACTCTTCACTGTATCATCTCAGTTCTGGAATGACCTGTGCTTGTATATCCACCTGGCCCCCGCCTCTTCGTTTCCAGCTACTGCTATGGTATTTAAAAGGGAAAAAAAAAAAAAAAAAAAAAGCAACACCACAAAAAAATTTGTACATGTGGAAACTGAGACTGAACCCAAGTCGTTCCCCTACCTACACTCAAGCTCAAAAATTCTTGGGTTCTGAGCATAACCTTTGGGTGAAAGAAGTTTCCTTAGAAAAGTAGGGAAGAAAAAAGCAGATGATGTGGGCCGTCGGCTTCCTTCATTTCCATTACACAGCAAAGTCTGTTAATGACACTTCATTACATGAAAGGAGGCATGGGAAATGTGTCTGATAGACAAATATAAATAATTTTTCAGGGCCAATTTCCCTCTGGACAAAAGGAAGACACTGCATTGTTTGCTGTACACTGAGCACAAGCACAGCACTGTAGTGGCATTTAAATTCACAGCTTACCTTCCCTCTTGCCACTCTGAATATCTTTACCTCCGAGACACTTTCCCAGGGATGATTCAACACTGTGCACTGAAACACACTTCACAGGAGACCATTTCAAGAGTTAAGACAAAGTGAACACAAATAATTCTGTTTTTCTGCAGAAGCTACAATTTCAACCAAATGAACACAAATAAAGGCAAACTCCGTAAACCCCAATGAGAATAGAATGAGTGGAACATTGACATTTTAGAGTTCTACTGGTGCAGCAGAACTAAACCTATGCAATACACATACATACACACAGTATTAAATGTGTATCCATGCATGTACATATACACACTGCAGACAGGGCCAACAAGCCCAACACCTTTCACTACATGACCTGCGTTCAGTTAGTTTACAAATATAACAAACTAGTCATCCTCACTAAAGCTTTCTGTGATGGGTGTTTGCCTCAGGCTGATTTTGGTGCTTAAGATTTAGTTGAAACAGTATAGGGTTTTTTTCTGGTTGGGGTTTTGTTGTTGCTGCTGCTGTTGTTTGGTGTGCCTTTTTTTTTTAAGTAATGTTATTTTGCCACACTTGAAAAGAAATCTTGTGCTGGTTTGTTGAGAAGCTTCAGTGCCTCTGTACTCAGCCTTGAAGTCGGACAGATAAGCCAACCTTTGCACTGTTCCTGAGAAAGCCTGTAAAAATTTGGCCTGGATATTAGCATCTGGGGAAAAAACCCTGATTTGCTCAGAGTTGTTGCATCCTCACAAGCTTAAACTTTGAAAATTACATTCACAGTGAGAATGTTCCAGGCTATGAAGAGAAGGGTCAAGTAGGACATCTGCAATTTGATCACTGCCATTGGGCACCAGACCTCCAAGCAGAGAGACTGCCTCTCACGTGCTCAGTGACCACCAGCTGGCACCAGGCAGTAAGACAAAACAGCTCACATGTCACCAGGACGGGAGGCAGTCTGAACAAAAGAGTCCTTCTGGCATAGCTTTTGTGTGCAATACCTGTATATTTTATACATGCACATATATACATTCATGTACATAAAATAGTTCAAGAAAGACATCACATCAGTTCTTTGACACAGCACTTACGGGTTTTTTACTGGTCTGAACCAGAACTTGCTTGCAGAAATATTGCGGAGAGCTGATATGACTCTAGGTTTAGCTCTCACGGCTCTGTCTTTGATGAGCCCAAAATGCTGAATCCAAGTATTAACTCAGTGTGGATTCAAATCAAGTAATCACTCAGGCACGTGTCCCTCTGAAACCTATTAGCCACAGCCAATTAACCCATACAGAGTTGAAACAGTAAATGCCTTCCTGCCCATCTCAAACACTGGAGCAGTTACACTTCTCTTTCAGCAGTGTGGTTGATGAGAGAATCACTTTGATCTGCTGTCCTCTCGAGAACAGTTCTGTGGCCATCCATGCTGTCATGGATGTCTCTTGTCCAACTGGTGGCTGTGCCCAGAGGGCTTCCTGCCATGGGAGTGTCTGTGCTCACCAAGCTTCCCGTCCGAGATCGGTAAGGAGGAAGATCTGGCTGGCTAGGGGATTCTGATTCAGAACAGTAAGGCGGTGGAGGAAGGTCAAACCAAGGCGGTCTGCTGTAAGATATGCAACATAGTAAGAAGTTACTGAAAGCAGTAGTAGGTAAGAAACTACACAGTTTTTCCATTATGAAAAAAACCAAACAGTATTTCTTAGCTTTTCCATGATGACACCTATCATATCAGGACATCTTCTACAGACCTGCCTACGTTATTCAGGTTGTTCCGAAACACCCACACCACCACTGGGCACTAAGGTTCCTGGTCAAGGTGCAACATAGCTAATTATATCATACTTAACACTCTACATTCCAATATTCAAGGCTATGTGCTTCCAACAAATCGCAGCTTATCCTCAAAGACAGCTGCAAGAGGTAAGAATTCTTCCTGTATAACATTTACCCAGCCTGAGAAAGCACTTTAAAAGAAATAAGTAGTGGATTTACACCTATAGACAATGATGTGAACACAAGAAAGATCTGGGGAAACCTCCATTAAGTGACAGAGATTAATGGCTTACAGTCTACACATAAATAACGAACTGAGTTCTCCACATGACAAATCACTTTTGTTGTCACGATACCATATGCAGAGCAACTGCTAAGTAGGCATAGACAAGATGAATACTGGATTCAGGAAACCTGGGTCTTTTTGGTTGTGATAGTAAACAAGATTGATAACAGGTCTTGGGAGCAATTAGCTCTGAAATTGCTGATGGTTTGTATCAGTCCAGGTGAGAACTGATTACACTCTGGACAGTTGCTCATTTAGTTGTCCTTACTAATGAAAAGATACCGCTATTATGCGTGTCAACATTAAGACAAGGGAGCTGCTGCCAATGCAGCAGAGAATAGGAATGTTTATCATTCTTAGATCCCAGAGTTCCTACTAAAACATACTAACAAGGTGACAGTGAACAATCTGGATAATTAAAATTCATACCATGCCCCTTTTTGTGTACAAAGCATGTCAGTCTAGGAGTTTTGTTAGGAAAGACTGTACAGAGAGAGCTTAAAACAAAGGTTAATTACCTACAAATAAAACCAGTGCCATAACTACAAAAACATCATAACCCAAGCCACACCCACCCACAAAATTTCAAAGCACCTTCAGATATTTAAAATAAGAACAGCACTTTCCATTTCAGAGTCCTGTTCTTTTCTCCTATTGGTAAAGGGAATGTAGCAGAGAGCAGAGGGACTATACAATTTCTTTATGCAAGAACAGACCTCTCACCTTTATATACGTATAATCATATAAGACCATTTTTTTTTAAAATAGTATGACCTACAACCTAGCTGGGTTTTTTTTGGCAAAACTCCAACTTCAGTTTTCATGTTTTGATTCCAGGCTGGCACTACTAGACAAGTGATACATTTCTTTGCATTCTCTGCCGTCCTCAAAGTCTCTGCTACCAATGACACATGCTAAGAGAGCGTGACTTAGTTTGCCTTAAATCCTTTTAATATCAGTAGCAGTAAGGGGACCTCAGTACCATGAATTTTTCATATGCAGGAGCAGCTCAAATTTGCCCAAATTTGGCCCTGTGCATGTGACAGAATTGCAATGCTGTACTTGTTAAAAGCAGTAATAAGCATAAATGGGGAGCAGAAGTACAGATTAACAGAACTGCAACCAGCAGCGTGAAACACTGGCGAACACAGAATTAGCTCTTGTACATACCTTTGGTCGAGCACAGCCTCTGAATAGGATGGCGGAGAGTCCAGGTCCACTGGCCTGTGGTAGCCCTGGTTGGACATGTACTGGATCCCATTGTTGACATTGTAGGTGACGCTGCAGTGGTGTGGGTGATCGAGGACCACCAGCCGGGACAGCAGAACAGGGTGCTGCAGTCGATGCACTGGCAGGGTCATGAGATTGTTGCGTTTCCGTTGGTGATGCAGGACTAGAGCAAGAAAGGCCACCACAAGTACGAAAATGACAGAGCTACCAATGATCGCATAGGTAATACTAGGGTAGTAAAGCAGCTGATTTTCTGAGGTCACATAATCTTGGCCGCTGCCTGCCTCTGCAAGACAAAAGGAAAAGGAAGCCTGAAACATGTTTCAATAAAAATCTGCTTTTAACCTGTGCTGTGTTTTCCATTAATGTACTGGGTGACAAAAGCAAGTTTCCCTTTCTTCTTTGGATTGTGGAAAATTAGCTTATTAAAAGCATATGCATGCAAATCAGAGATTGGCTGACTATCAAGGTCCATCCTCACCTGCAGATAAACTACAAAGGAGAGACAAGCTGAGAAAGATGAAAATACACACCTTAGTAGGAAGCATATGCACTATCATGTGCGTATCTGCCCCATCCCTACCAATCAGTCATAACTTTTTGTTTCCAAAGGTGAGACACCCAGTTCCAAGGCATAAGCACAGTACTCCAGCTGTACCTGGCAAAGCACACTAGAATCAGAGATATAAAAGGCCTGATCTTTACTTTTAATGATACCTTGCAGTGCGAAGTTTACATACTTTATCAAAAAAGGCAGCAACTAATCCTGTGCTCCACAGATCTAACAGTCCAAAATAAGTATGGGAGAAAATATAGATAGCTGCTTACTAAAAGGGTGTTATTTGGATGTTTGTGATCAGAAGACCTCCTTCCGGAAAAAAATTCAAAAGAAGAATGGACACTGAAACAGTAAAAACAGTGTTATAAGCCTGGTAGATGTGATACCAGTAAGAGATGTGAAAGTCTAATAAAAGCACAGAGTGCAGTGAAAGTAGTGAATGGTAAAAAGAAAACAAAACCCCCAAACCAAACAAAAAAATCAAGTTAAGATAGAACAAGATGAAAAGAAAAAATATGAACTGAGCTAAGGCCATGAAAGATCGCACAAGTGAGCTTCAATTTGAGATGGAAATGATGAAGGGAATGGCTGGAAATGGTATCAGAGTGGCAGGGAGCAGGAACAGAAGCACAACCCTGAACAACAGTATTACAGGGATGATGGGAAGAGATGAGAAGACTGGATCAGAAGACGTACTTCAGACGGCATATAGTGTATGTTTTATTTGCAGGAGGCGCTGAAGAACTGGCAAAGTTACTGAGAATCATAAGAGAAGTTACAGTTGGGTTTGTAATGATCAGTCATGATACAGGAGAAGAATTCCCACCCAGGCTCTGGGCCCAGAGAAGCAGAGAGGTGATGGAATGACAACTTTGGACAACATCTGAATGGACTTTGAACTGCACACAAATCTTACAAGAAAATACAATAAAAGGCAACAAAATGCAAAGGAGAAAGGAAGCTCAGAGAGGCAAAATAGCATAAACACACTGATACAACTGCTGCATCTGAGGCCAGTGCCAGCACCACAGAACCGTGTTCCCCTAATTCCGTTTCAGTCCCATGGTCACAAGGTCATACAGCTGTTGAGTACTGTTTTCTTTTTTTGGGGAGAATTTCTATTTCTGTGCAGGCTGTAAGTCCTTATAGCTTCAAAAAGAAAAATTCTATTCTGATACAAGACATTCATCTACCTCAAGAAAAACAAGAGGCTAAGTAAAAAACAAATAAAACAAACCCAACCCCTTGACCTCCAAAATCCACACAATTACAAGAGGACTACACATTCAAATTTTTAATCTCCCACTGCAAAAGGCTAGACAGTACATCTTAACATAAGATTTTCCTTTCTTTCACCTATCACCTAAACCTGCTTTTTGGGCACTCAGAATTGCAACTGAGCCACTTAAGACATTTCCCTAGCAACAATACCGACTGTGTCTGGCATAAGAGAAGAGCTTTCCTCAAGCACCCACTGTTCTGCATCAAGATGCTTTGGGTATTTCTCTGAATATTTGATTTTGGTAATTCACTTCCACGGTTAAACATGAAACCACATTTTCCAGCATCACTAAAAATAACTTGGGCATTGGCTAGGTAAGATAATACAGCATAAAATGGCTAATCCTTTAAATGTCTCCATTTTAAATCACAGATATTTTAGTAAGAAGGGATGAGATGGGAAAGAAAGGCTGTACCAGAACTAAGAGAACATGATTATTTGTCCTGCTACCGAGTACCAAAACTACCACTCTTAAATAGATCTGTTTTACTGATGATGCCCCTACAACCACAGACCAGAGCTTTGCAGGCCAGCTGCAAGCCACACAGTTTTCTTGATACCTAGTGTCACACCTCAGCAAGGATCCTTACTAAATTTATTTCCCCATGCAACTGTGCTGGAGAGAAAGCAGAAATCAGTTACCAGTCAACACTAAGGTCTCTGGCTCACTCAGCAAAGTGAACAAAGTCTACATGAAGAATGTAAATCAGTGCAGAAGGGAAGAAAGGAATTTAAATGTGTCAGTAATTTTAATTACAGCTCATCACATATTGCTGTAGCTTCTTTAATACACTCCCTAAATTCACCAGTTGAAAAACGAATTCTGGTCACATATAATGGACGAGGGCTAGAGTAGGGAGCATAGTGACAAGCAGACCATTTTTATGCAAACAACAAGAAGTGTATTTGCAAGGAAAGATCCATGGATGAATATGACTATCTGCAATTCTTCAGTGCAAGGAAGGTAAATATATTCATGACATCCCAGCAAAATGCCACAAGACTTTCATTCAACTTGGCGCACTGGTTCATTAGCATGAGACTGAGAACAGGATGCCTTTGCAGGCCTGATGAGACCTCATCAGTTACCATGGGATCATTCTGCAGCAGCTTAGTCCCTTCTCTTTATAATCTCTATCTTATTAAAAGAGAAGAAAAATGACAGACTTGAATTATACACCAACTTTTTTTCAAAACTTTTAAGGTTACCCGACTGTTTAGGATAGCATCTTCCAGGTCCCGCACGAAAAGCCTCTGTAAATCCAAACGGTTAACCATATTGTTGAAGATAAAATATTTTGCCAAAAGTCAAATGGGATCTGATGACCAGCTTTAGGACAGTCTGAAACAAAACACCTATTTTATATGGGTTGATGATCCTTTTCATACAACAACCACCCACCTATCTTGCAGAGATTCTGGGTAAATTTGCAGTTAACATGCAGTTTTGAAGCTTTGGGGTTACTGTGGCTAATGAATCATTTGTTGACCAGTAGAGCTGTTCTTTTTCAGGTTTTTAAATCTGTTGCTTGTATTCCCATTTAGTTCACTGTATCTCTGAGAACAAGAGCACTCTAAGGGCATGCCTACACGAGGGACCACAGGTCTGTGTACATCTGAACCAGAAGTACAGCTGTGAAGGTGCTGTTTTGAATAGTGCTGTCTGGTGCAGCCTTTGAACTGGCCAACTCAGCAACAGTGGTTTGGGGCACTGAATTCTAGCCTGTATGTCTAACACCGAGTTGCACTGAGAAGGATGGATATATCCCATGAAGAGGAAAGATCTGGTTTATCTCTCAGGTGCCCTTTCATGTGCCCTGGACAGTGCTGAGTACTTTGCACAGACACACACTCTCTACCCAGAAAAAGAATCCAGCTCCCTCAACAGGCATAGTCTTTATACCTTTACAGGAGCAGAGAGAGTACACCATATCTCTGAGAGAGTTCTGCCTAAGAAGATTCAGCTATCATCCAAACAAAGTCTTCTTTCACCACAACAACAACCTTATTCTTGCCTTACGGATGGGTCTTCTGGGCCAAGACAAGAACAATGTTAAGGTCCCTTAGCAAAACATGCTCACAAGTCCAGTGGTATTTTGCTTCTGCTGTGGTGTAGTTTAAACCAAGAAAGACCAGCATGAATCTAACCTTCCTTTTCTAGCAAAGTCAGTACACCCAAACCTGCAAAAGATGAAAGTAACATTACCTCAGCCTATCAGCACTGCTTGGCTTGTAACCCTAAAGAGGGCACACATCACACATCCCATTCAAGGAATATAAATGAACTGCCCTTAATGGTCTTCCAAAAGAATGCTCTAGCAAGAAAACTGCTCTATATCACAGCTAAAACAAAATAGCACCAAGTATGAGACAGTTTTGCATACAAGAGACTTTTACATCAAGTTTTTTCTTTGTCTTACTCTCTCTATATATAATCATGATGAAATAAATAACTTCTTGGTAACTCCTTGGTAACATTCTGGTTTTTTGTAGAGCCAGGTGAGTACAAAGAAGTGTGGAAGGGAATGATGGACACCTAGCTGAGACTGCCCAATGAACCTCTACCGATCTTGTGCATACTGTAATAGGGAGAAGGTGAGATCTAAAAACACCTGAAAAATATCAGGTGGACATGCATGGCTACTTTAGAAAGCAAAAACCACGACTCTTTAGTTCTGCTCTAGTAACTTTCAGCAAACCTTTACACATCACAGAAGTCATTGAACTGATTTTCTTGATAATTCAGTCATCTTCTCCCAGAAGAAGCAGGTATTACATTAGGCAGGTTTAAAAAGTTCTGTCTGCTCTGCTATTAAATGCAAATTCTCAAAAAAGGTGAGTGGGCAAGCTAATTTAGCTTAAATTAATGGAGTATTTATTCTTTCATGTTTTTTTTTCCCCCATTAAGAAGATCTATGTTTTCTAATCACACCACATAAACAGTTTACCAATGCTATTTATACCTATATAAACTTTAGTATCTGGGAAATGCTGAATTCACAGATTAGAGGTTTTTGGAGTGTAAAAAGCTTTGTGAGTAATTTAGGAAAACACTGATAAAGGAAACGTAATGGGGTTGTGCTCAGAGGGCTATCTTATTCACTGAACAAATTTGCTGTCTTCAAATTTTTAAAAAGATCTGAGAGTAACTGCATTAAGTCTGCCAGACACAGGGATGAAAGGCTATTATTTTATCTTTCACAATCCTATGCTCAAGCCTGACTTTTCACAGTTCATCAGAGAAAAAGCTTTTGAAATACATAATCTGAGCAGACATCTGTAGCCTTAATGAGCACGAGTCACGGTCCATCTCCAACAAAGATGCTACTGTAACAACACATTTAAATTCCAACTGGTTAAAGAGCAGAGCTGCAGCTTGGAAGGTTAAAGACAACAAAAATCAAAGACAGATGGGCAGCACCTCTGCACATTATTGACTTTTTGTGCTAGGAGTTCCTAGGGTATCCACCTAAGCCTCCAAAGGCTCTTAAATTTCTTATCTTTCATGATTTTATGTCCCACTAAAACAAGTCATGTAGATTTTGTACCCTGGACTTTCAGAATATTCTCTGTTCTACTGATGTGCTTTCTAATCCAGTTACCTTTTTTCCCTACTGCGCTTCTCCAAGCTACAAACAAGATCTAGCCCAGACAGCACAGCACCTTGACTTCATGGAGTTCCATGCTCAGTTATCATTTGTTCCCCTCCCAAGCTGCTTCATATTTCTCTTAGGCAGCCAAGGCAAGGATTTGTTTTCAGCTGCATTCAAAGTGTGTTTCTGCCCTGCTTTTGATTTCCCCATTTCAGGCACAGAAGAGAGATTTGTTAATACAGGTGTTACACATTAAACAGATCTTAACTATGGGAGTTGGCCAAAGTAATACAATATGATTATATCTTTGCTTACCAGGTACTTGGTAAATGGATTAGATTTCTAGGAAAGCAGCAGGATGAAACCCCAAGCTCCTTCCAGGTACGTCTACAACAGCAATGGCTTCACATCCAAACAATACTGATCTGTATACATGTCCAGGCTTGAAATTGCACCAAGTTATTCTGTGTTTCACACTGTGCTAATCACAAGTGTCCCTCATACTTATGGACCAGAACCACAGCAACCAGTACAGCCCTGGAGCTAAAGAAGCTGGAGCAGAGGGTGGCTCTATTCACGGCTTTTGAAGTTGGCCATCAGGTAATTTTCTCCACCTCTGCCTGG